>NC_090921.1:165879971-166185025 GCF_040938575.1 Ambystoma mexicanum
GGTACCTCCCTCACTTCCTGCCTACCCCAGACACTCTAGAGCCAGAGGCGGGCTTCACTCATGAATCTCGCCAAAGTCAAAACGAACCATCGGACCAAACCTGGTTTGGTGCGCAGACTAACTGAAGAAGGACATTTCCACAAAGAAATGGCAAAAAAAGAAGACTGGGGCCATTATGAAAAATATGGCACCCTTGGGTGCTTTACTGCAGCTGCGAACGCAGCCCGCGGTAAATGCACAGCATGGTAATTAAAATGAAACCACTGCCACCAGCAATTCAGTGAGGACAAAGGGTAATATAGAAATGTTACATGAGAAGCTTGACAAAGGGGACATTAGGTAACCCCTCCAGCACCCTATTGTAAGATAGTGTGTGCTGGGTCTAAAGTTAAAAATGTAAGTAAAGTCAATTTCACTTTACTGCTCTTGGAAACAATAGTTTAACCAAGAGAAGATATTCAAACCTTTGGGAAATCGGAAAGACTTTGCTGTGCCACTGCATAGAAGGTGCTGTGTGACACAATGTAAACAATGATAGCTATGGAGTTTGTCAGACTCCACAACCAAAGGAAACAGAGTTCAAAATCACATTAAAACACTCAAAATCCAGCAAAGTTGCTGGGGCTCTGTAAGGTGGAGGGAATTGGCACATTTCTGAGAATTCTCCCCAACAGGGGCCTACAGAAACTCAGAGGAAGCGGTGTTCTCTGCCAAACCGATTGTCAAGAAGCATTTGGTGGGACGCGCCAGACTTCCACCCATCAAGAGGCCACACCTGTTGTGGGACCTAAACAGATTTGGGGGACCTGGCGCACAAACCGTCCGTAGACATCAGGCTAGTCACAATTAAGACGGCCTCACCTCGGCTTGCAGAGTCAGTGAAATTCAGCCGCTGGTCGCCTCGAAACCGAATACTACGTTTCACAAGGATAAAGTAATCCTGCCGACACACCCAGCGTTCAGACCCAAGGTGTCTTCCACATTCCATCTGAACAAGGAAATTGTGCTGCCTATGTTTTTTGCTGAGCCCAAGGATGAAGCACAGAGAATTCTGCATTGCCTCTCTGTCAGGCATGCCCTGAAATTCTACTTGGACAGGACAAAAGACTTCCGCAAGCCGGACCCATTATTGGTCACCTTCTGCGTATCAAGACCGAGGTATCAGGCCTCCATAGCCCGTTGGATATTCTCGGCCATCAAAGCAGCTTGGGAGCGACAGCATAAGCCACTGCCGGCCAACATGCACACCCATGCGATCAGAGCCAAGGAAACGGCCATCGCATTCCAACAGCATGTCCCCCGGCAAGTCATAAGCAGGGCGGCCACAGGGGCCACCCCTTGGGCTTTCTGCAAGCACTACTGTTTGGACGCCGGCTCTAGATCAGAAACGGCTTTCGGACAGGCCGTTTTTCGAAACCTATTTACTTAACAAGGATCTCCTCGCCACCCTGGGGCTACACTCAGTTGTAATTGCCCATTCAATATGCAGAAAAGGGGACTGGACGCAAGAATAATTATAAGTTACTCACCGTAGTGACTCTCCATGCGTCCCACCATCCGCCCCCCCCCCCCTAAAAAAACTGGTGTCATTAGGCAATGTTAATCTATTTTCGGCGCATCTAGGGGGACTGAAGTGTGGCGCCGGAGGGTGGCACCAGGCAGTGTTTGCTCCCAGGGCGGCACCCCTGCGCGACTCTAAGGGGAAGGGAAGCCCATGCAGTATGGAGGAAAGGGGACTAAGAATCACTACGGTGAGTAACTTATAATTTACTTACCACTGGTAACGTTCTTTCGACTGAATGTTCCTCCAAAGTATTCCTCATCTTTAGATATCTTCACTTCCACCTTTAGCTGCTCCGGAAAATCCATTCAGCAGAGGGTGCTGTGCGTTCATGTGGTGGACTCTATGTCCCTCGAAGGCTCCCATCTCAGGGTCGACGTCATTGTCTGTATATTTACACAACACCCATTGGCTGCATTTAGGTTTTATGCCTTCCTCTTGGAGAATTATCAGCATCAGGGAGTCCCAGACAGTACCAGACTTTCAAAGAGCATGAAATGCAATGCCTAGAAATTCTACAGTGGGGTATGCTGGGAGAGGCGATGAGGAATACGTGGGAGGAATATGCAGTCCAAAGTACATTACCAGGGTTAAGTAACTTGGTTCTTCAAATGGATTGTGTCCTCTCACATATTCCTCATCGCCCCCCCCCCTCATTCCACATCTCCTTCTACCACTTAGCCGCAAAAACCTGGAACATCCCAAATGAAACAGAAGATCACCTAAAATTCAGAAAATCACTAAAAACCAGTCTCTTCAACAACAAAGACAAACTGAAAACCGAAACAAAGAAAAAGGATGACTAAACGGGAAAGGACACAGACAAACCCAGAATTGACAGGGAAGATCCCACGGCACGCTGATGGGTGACTCCGGGCAGACTAACACAGGCGACACGCATGGGGACCAAGTCAACTACCCTAGCCAACCCCACTCAACATCGTTACCCGCCCCTTAGTTACCACCAGGTACCACAGTTTAGTGGAATTGTCAAGACATTTGACAACCACCACACTATCTGAGTTGTTGACATTGGCAGGTGCACTGGCCACAGGAGTATGATGCGAGGACAGGTGGGGCTATGAGAGAGCCTGTTAGAGGTGGAGGCTAGATGAAAGAGGGACCTTGAATGCCCGACGGGGCCAGATCAGGACAGTGGCGCATCAGGGGAGACTACGCAAGCCCAGCACCTCAACTCAGGATACAAATGGCAACGAACCAACTCCATTAACAATTTCATCCTCTGCATACACCTCTCAAACTCCAAACCAAACGCAACAAAAGAAAAACCTGCAGCACAACAAACCGTACAAACTTCACTACATTGCAACAACCAAACAAAATTCACACAGACCCGCACAACAGTACACAACGTCTAACGGCCGCAAACACCCCTGGCCCAGCCAACGGACCCACCGGGTTGAGGCCGCCAACAGCACATCACTGCTCTCTTGCACTTTTCCTGCTTCCTCCCACTAACTCAACCTCCCCTCTTTCAGAGCCACCAGAGCGCCAGGGGACCACTCCGGTGGTGATAGTGCGCGGTACAAATATCCTTTAACATGTTTAGACTCTGAAAGCAATGTTAGGTTTTGGAGGCGGGAGTAAGAATTTTCAAACTTAGGTTTTGTCATGTACTGACTATAGGACAGCTTTCCCAAATCCTTACAGGCAAGAGGATGAATCCAGACAGAAATGCTTGGTAAATGTGTGAATGGTAGACCGCGTGGCTGCTGCAAAAATGTCGTTTATAGGTACCCCTCTTTGCAGCGCAGAAAATGTCGCCCTGCCCCCTGTGTAATGAGCTTCCAGGCCTTCAGGGGGATCTTTTCCACCCAATCAATAGCTATCTGCAATACCAAGAATGATCCATATGGACATGTTTTGTAGCTTAAAGTCCCAGTTTATGTCCAGTGTACTCAATGAAAAGCTGGTCATGCAAACATATTTTCACCATTCGTGAAATGTAAGAGCTCAAAGCCCTTCTGGGATCAAGCCTATCTAGCCTTTCCTCTTCCATGCCAGGATGAGGCGGCAGATAGAATGTTGGAAGCACAATTTTCTGGAATAAACAAAAATCCGATACAATGTATAGCAAAAAACTGGTATAACCCCAAGGACAACCTTGTCCTTGTACAAAATTGTAAATAGAGTCTTACTAAATAAGGCCTGCAACTCACTCACCCTGCGGGCTGATGTCAATGCAACAGTGGTTTTAAAGTAAAGGTTAGTAGCCTGTTTGCACATGAATGGGGTGGCTCAAAGGGAGCACTCATTAGAAATTTCAACACAAGATTAAGATTCCAAAATCGGCACTTGTGTAGGAGGGAACACGTTAGTGAGCCCTTTAAGAAATTGAATGATCTACGGCATCTTAAAATATAACTCTTCCGATGTGCGCTTGAAGATTGAAAGCGCTGTCAAATACCCTTTTATTGTTCCAATCTGGAGCCCCACATTTGCCAAATGTAACAATAAGTACAACACCATAGGTCTACTGCACAGAAAAGGGTACACATTTTCCTGGCACCAGCAGCAGAATGTATTCCAACAGCAGCGGTACAAGAATTTTGTTGCAGGCCTCCGGTCCAAAAGCATAATCTCCATTACTTCATCCGGGAGGTGCCAATCCTTATATCTCAACCTCTCAGAAACCATGAATGAAGGTGGAGTGTCTTGACCGCTGGATTGAGAGCCTGACACTCCTTTCCCGAGAAAAGGTCCTGTCTCTTTGCGGAAGTGGTATTGCAGGGTAGATAGACATGTCCAGAAGGTCTGGGTACCACGTCCTCCTGGCCCAATCCGGAGCAATTAGGATCATGGATTTCCCAAACATTCTCAACCTCGATCACACGAGGAATGACGGCGACTGGAGGAAAAGGCATAAAGGAGGGGAAATTCACAGTTCAATACGAACACGTCCCCTAGCGCTCCTATTGGGGGCAATTACCTGGAGCTCAACAGATCGCACTTCTGGTTGCAAACAGATCTACTTGAGGGGTACCCCAAATGGTAAAGATCTCTTGAAGCACTACCTGAGCTAGTTCACTTTCGTGACAGGCTGTGCTCTGTCTGCTCAAAGCGTCTGACAGCGTGTTCTCTTCTCCGGCTAGGTGAACTACTGATAGAAAGATTTCTTCTTGAATTTCTCAAAACCAGAGCTGCATTGCTTCTCAGCACAGTGGTAGTGACCCTACACCACCTCTTGTTTATATGGCCAATGTGTTGTCTGCCATCAAGATATTCTTTCCCTGTACAGGGGGCAGAAAGGCCTTCAGTGATAGTCTGATAGTCATCAGCTCCAAACGGTGGATGTTCAGTTTGGACTCCGATGGAGACCAAAGACCTCTGTCAGATAGTTGGCTCCCCACCCCGTGAGTGAGTCATCTGTAAGTACTGTCATCTTCGGCCATGGTTGCCAAAAAGTTTCTCCCTTCAGAATGTTGTCCTGGCAGGCCCACCGGGAGGGATCTTATTCTCAGGCGAGCCTCTGGCACCAAGAAATGCAGGATGGCACGAGACCAAGCAACCTCAAAATAAATCTAAGGCCGGAAGACACTGGGCACTCTGGAATTCGGTGACCAGCTGCAGAATATGTTGAGCTCTCATCTCAGGTGGCAAGGCTTTCCAGAGGAAGCATCCAGGACTGCTCCAATAAATTGGAGTGTTTGAGATGGTATCATGTGGTGGTACTTGTAATTGAGGGAGAATCCCAGTTTGTGGAGAGCGGCAGGTTACCCTGAGATGCGGATCCAGAACTTTGAAAGAGGAGTTCCCTGGTGGATGATCGAAACCTTTTTTTAATAGGAAGGCAGTACCCTTGGGCTACGGTTTCCAGTGCCCAAGCCTCTGAAGTAATGCCCAGACATTCTTTAAGATGCTGAGTAAGTCTGCCTCCCACCGGGGTCTTGTGAGCCAAAGGCTCAGAGTGGTTTTGAGGCAGCTGAGGGTAAATGTGCCGCTGCTTTGGTTGGATTAGCACCTCTCCCTCTTCCACCACAAGGGAATCTTCTCTGACCACTTTGACCGGCTTGCCCTCTTACTCTTCCAATTGAGGAGTAGAATCGAAAGGACATACACCATCTTACAATAGGGTACTGGAGGGGTTCCTTAGTATCCCCTTTGTCTAGTTTCTCACGTAACATTTTTATGTTACCGTTTCCACGATGAATGGCTAGTGGCACTGGTTTATTTTATCTACCGTGGGCTGTTTTAACGCGGGCTGCGTTCGCAGGTGCAGTAAAGCACCCACGGGTGCAATTTTTGTCAAAATGTCACTGGTTGTCTTTTTTTGCCATTTCTGTGGAAACGTCCTTGAGATTTACTCTGCGCCAAACCAGGTTTGGTTCCTTTGTTCATTTTGCCTTTGGCGGGATTCATAAGTAAAACCTGCCTCTGGCTCCAGGGTGTCTGGCGGGAGGGGGAATCTAGAGAGGTGCCCAAAACTCCTTTTGCTTAGTCTCCTAGGAGAAAGAAATGCACTCTTAAGTGGTTGGCCGGCTGGTTGTCCGGCAAGGACAGCCACCCTACTGGGTGACTTGGCAGCTAGGCTGGAATGAATGGGCAAGACCTGCATGAATGGCGAGGCTTTTTGGCTTGGAAGGCAGAGTCGACCACTAGATGAAGTAATCCAAAGAAGAACTTGGAAGAGACGCCTGCTGTAACTCCTGGACCATTGTTTTGCCTGGTTTAGCCCAGCTGCTGTGCTGAAGCTCCAAATTCGCCTTGACTAGAGAAGTCCTGCAAGGAAGACTTCTCCCCTTGAGTAGGTAGGACCAATCAACTCCAAAGTGAGCCACCTGGACATCCTCTTGAAGCTGGTTGCATTTCCACTGCAGTTGCTGCTGGAAACCGAAGAGCCAGGGAGAGGAACACCATATCGTATGTGTTGCTTTTAAGTTGGCCAAGAGCTCCAGGAAGATCCCCTGGACTCCCAGAAGACAGGACTGACCGAGCCTGAGCCACAACAGGGTGCTGGACCCCAGATGCAAGGAAAGCCCATCGACAGCCTAGAGTAGGCAGTGGTGCCATTTGCTTAGATGCGAGGAGCTGAAACCGTGAATTGCCACTCAATAGAAGTTGGTCCTTTTCTGTCGCGGAACGTCCCGTTGTAGTGCAGGAGTCCTCCAGACGTTCTCCCTCTTCTCCACATTACTGAGGTCCAGGAACACAGAATCTGCAGAGGAACAGAAGCCACCGGAACAGTTTTCTTCTAACCAAAGGTACTGTAAAGTCTAGGAGAACTTACAACTTGTGTAACCTCACTTGTTCTCAGTGGAGACTTGTCTTGGTTGCTTCTGTCGAGTTGCTATCAGCTTCTTTACCTCACAAGACTAATCGGCCCTACTTTGATTTCTTCTTTCCTACTAAGACTTCTAAAACATTGTGTAAGACCTTTAACTACCTACAAAAATTGCTTCAGATCACCTTGACTTTTGTCCAATTGATTTTGGCCTGGCTCCCTGAATCATCATTCTTCCCCCTGACTCTGGGTTTAGCTCTCTTTGCACAAAGGAGTTAACTTACTTTGCATTGGGGGTTACCAAAAGTACGGGGCCAAGTAGAATGCAAGTGGTCCTTTGTGGTCCAGTTAATTGAATTTTGTAGTATTTTTGGAGTCTGTTTGCAGTTTCTATTGGCAAGGAGGAGGAGTTTGACCGCGGAGCGAGTGAAGTGCAAGTGGCCTTTTGTGGTCACTTGTGGGGAGGCTCCCCCCATGATTTATCCCTGCGCGGAGTACGTGAGCAGCGAACAGAGAAATCGTTCCAAGATCCTCGGTACGGTAAGGCCGCCCACTTTTTAATTCCCTCTCTCAGCGTGTGCAATGCTACGTGCGGGAGACTGCGGGGGTTAATATCCTCTTTGATCTGCTTACACTGTAGCAAACACACCGCTGGGGGGGGGGCCTTCTGGTGGGCGCACTCACGTGAAAATGTAATCTTTTTTGCAGTGTTCACCCGGCTGTAAATACAAGCGTATTATCTCCCACGGTTCGTTAGGCCAGTGCGTGAACATAGCTGTGGATATTAAGCTCACGTAAATACCGTGTCTGGTATAGAATTTACAACTACTGAGCCTGTACCTTTTACTATACCCAAAGTGACCATTCCTCCAAAAGCACGCTGCAAAAAAACGAATTATAATCTGAGAAAAGGAAACGCCAAAAAAACGAATATGCAATTAAACAAAATGAAAGCAGGGGAAATTATGAAATCGCCCACTAGTGAAAGAGGTACTATTCCTGCCCTATTCCAAAAAACGTTACCAGCACAAAACAACAAGCCTACTGAAGAGACAATCCCATCAGTGCATAATGGGAGTCAACCTTTGGATTCAACAAGCTATGATTATATTGATAATACATTAGATCTTTGTCGATCCATACAGAGATAGATGGTGCCGCCTCCAAGCAATGCAATCCCTGGTAATAACACAATGGGGACGCCCCACATAGCAGCAACCATTACGGTAGAGGCGCAAGTACTCCAGATGGCAAATAGGCCATCTACTGCTTTAAGTACTGGCCGCTGGTCTGAATCCCCTAATCTGCGAATTGTCACAAAGACGTAGGTCACCCGGCGGAAGACCTCAGTAATGACCTACCTCAGTCAAATTCTGCTGCAATTGCAGATCTTCAGGCATCCATATTCTCTTTACAGTTTGCCTTAAAAATACTCCTCAAACTATGTGGGAGAATTCATGTGAATACAGTATTGCAGCTCAACCTACCCGATCCGGTAGGTTGAGCTGCAATACTGAGAAAGTGAGACTTCTAAAGAGAAGGACAGGTGACCCCTAAGGCCTCAGTGAACATCGAGGTATCTGCAGGACCTATTGAAGAACAAAGGATATACCTCACTAAGAAACAGCGAAGGATGGCTAAGAGAGCAGCATTGAAAGATGTGCCGGTGGAGGTGGCATCCCCACTGCCAAACGCGGCCAGTCCACAGCAAAAATCTAGAAAGGACAGGAAAAGAACTCAAGGCCAAGAAACGATAAATCAAGGGCCCCGGGACGCTTAACGAGCTGGATCCTACCGGAAAAATCTAATGAAATCTCAATTGTCAGTAATGACAGCCAAGACTCTGCTCTCTCTGGAAATTCCATTACTAAAGACAATCAATTCTCTACTCCTCAAAGGAATACCTCAAGAAGTAGAAAAGAGAGCACTGACATGGAAAGTGTGGTGGAGTCAAGGGAGGAAAACATGAAAAAAGGCTCTGCATCGTGAAGAACCTCAACCAGAAAACTGGAGGCAAGTGGTTACCGCGGGGGACCGTGCTTGCCACATTGCATTTAAAACCCCAATTAAGAGTAATTCTTTGAGGACTTTTCATTTGTAGAGCCTCTCCATTCCTCTAACCCTAATGTGACTGCACTACACTGTAAGGTTTTGGCTTCTGCGCAACTTATCCGGAAACATAGGAGCAGCCTAGCCCAGGTGGTGCTGGATGTCAAACCTGAGTAAGATGATCCGCTGATAACCACGTCCAAGTCCTCGAAGGATAATAAAAATGTTAAGCGTACCGTCACTATAGGGAAAAATGTACAAATTAGTGATGTACAGAGCACCCTCAAGTTTTTAGTAGATGCCTTACCCCTGGATATGAATAAGCTCTGAATTTGCTCATTGTTGACCTGGAATACTAGGGGTTTAAACAGGTTATTGTAAAGAATGGCTCACTACCTCTCATGAAACATTCACTCTTTATGCTACAAGACACTTGGTTACTCACCCCCATTGTACTCTTGATGGGTATAAGTTATATCATAGCCCGGCAAAAATGGGACAGTTTTGAAGACCGTACGGAGGACTAATGATTGGGGTGGAAAAGTGAATAGTATCTGGAGAAATCCCCACTGAATTTGAGGACAATATTAATGCTGTGGAAGTGGTTATATCTGTGAACGATAATTAGGTAAAACTGTTACTGGTTATGTTATATAATCCCCATGGTGCGACTGGCAGAGAACAAATTCAAGATTCTCTGCATGATTTGTTGAGTGGATGGAAGAGTGAAACGAAAAACAAATTGTTATATTTATTTATTTGCATTTAGAAAGCGCCTAGGGGCATCGTGGCACTTGTTACAGAAAGTTCACTTAGAAAAAAGAAATGTTCACTTAACAGGTTTAGGACAAACATTAGAGAGTAGTTATACTTGCTGGTGACTTCAACTGCCAAATCCAAGAGGGAGGTAAACCACCAACAATAAATCACTGCACCCACTCCCGCTCATGCAACATAACTATAATGACGAGGAGGTGGAAGAGATGGCTATGCTTCCTAAAAAGTTGGGACCCTGAAATTATCAACAGGCGAACACATAGCGACCGCCCGGGGAAATCTACCTGGAGGAGCGCGCCGCATTCTGGATTATGTCTTTACCAGCGCCGAAGTGGCATCTTTGGTTAAAAAAATGAAGGTTATGGATAATGACTGGAGTGACGGTCTTGCGAACACTTATGAAAAATAGTCACATTTTTGAGGAAAATGTATTGAAAATTCTAATTGAAAAGGTCCTCAAAGAAGGGAGAATCCCCGAGACTTGTCAGACTGCAATATTAGCGCCGGTATTCAAAAAAGGGAATAGATCGGATCCGGGAAATCATAGACTATTGTCTATGTTGGACTGCTCTGGTAAACGGTTTTCCTCATTGTGATAATTGCAAATTTCAGCTGATGGAATAGAGGTTCTGGATCGAAAGTGGATTTAGAGCCGGATACTCAACCTCTCATAATCCGCTAATCATGAATAGCCTAAGAGATATAGCTTTACAACCCAATATAACCCCCCACTGTACGCTCTATATATTGATTTTAAGGCGGCCTTCGATGTCGTCAATAGGGAGAAGCTGTGGAGGAAGCTGAAAGGAATGGTGTGCCTTGAGGGGTTGCTTTATTACTTACAGCTTCTACACTGTAACACCACAATGCAGTTGAGGTTAGATGGAAGTGGAACAATTACCAGACCCATAAAACAATTTAGGGGGTGAAGCAGGGATGTGTTACTGCACCAACACTGTACAATTTGTTTGTATCAGACACCCCCGATTTCATTCGGGTTGCTCATAATGGTCTTCCGAAATTAGGCACCCAGCATTGTTTGGTAATGGCATACGCGGATGATCTCGACATCTTTAACCACACATTCAGCTGACTATTCCGATCTGCGGAGCGGCTATGGGAATATGCGGAATTAAATGATTTAGTAATTAATCATAAGAAACAAATTCATTCTCTATACCCATGGGAAAATCAGCCGCCCTCGTATGAGCAAGTGTCTATACCCGACGAAATGTGCGGTCTGGACGAGGGTGCGGTCTGGACGAGGGTGCGAACCAAACGTAGGGTGCGGACTGGACGAATGTGTGGAGCGGTCGAGTATGAGGAACGGACTATTATGTGCAACGGACGATACTTAACATGCCTTGGAATGAAGGAAACTCTTGAAACATACATCACGCCACACCCCACGCTTACTCTCTCCCTTACACCACCACTCATCTAGAACACAGATACTATGACACCATTCGGTATAACTGTTCTCATATCTACATCTCCCGCTTACTCCACATCACTCTAAGTAAACATTGCTGGTTTCTCACCACCCAGCCAGGCGTTCTTCTCAGGCCTAACGCAGCCACACTCGTTCCGGATAAAGCCGACCAGAGCGAACACATACTCCTGATCTCTCAACCACCACACCTACAGCTAAGAAGCAGCTACCACTTGTTTTCGCACCAGCTGCACACATACATGGTGCGCACACGCACTTTTTGACTCCCCCCTATTCTCTCTACTGACCTGAACTTCGGTTCCCAAGGGCGTTCAACCTACCAGCGCCTTCAGACCATACCAATGGTATATAAGGCGCTATATAAATGCAAAATAACATAACAATAACATAACAAATTCAATACAGATATCTGGGTGGGGAATTGCACTCTTAAAGAAACTTTGATACCCGTTTCCAAAACCGTAAAATAAAAGCTGCCCAATTAACTTCAATGATCTGCCAATTCTCCCAAAATCAGAGCGGATATTCTATCTGGGCTGCTTGCCAACTATATATTCAATGTCTGGTGCCCATGGTAATATATGGATTAGCGGCCTTGGTTAATGCTAATTTAGATTGGCTTCAGAGGGCAAGTTTTGGCATAAGCTTTTGGGACTACCGCAAGGGATACAGATGGAAATTCTAAGACTAGAACTTTGTTTGTTCTCACCGAAGTCCATGGTGCTGAAGAAGAGAGCGGAACTCTCTATTAAAATACACATGAACCCTACCAATTTGTTGTTGGCGACTAAGAGGATATCAGTGGGAACAAACAGGCTAAGCTTATGGTAGAAATGACTTCACTATTTAAGACAACAGGATGGACGCCTAAGTGGGTTAAAGACTTTGAATACCTGAAAAATCAGCTTGGGGAGCGTTTGAAGTTATGGGACTGGCAAAACAACTATGAGCATCTAGAGAGCTTGAGTAGTTATGGATTTATTTCTCATCTAGTATATACATACAAAAAGTCCCAAGGGTACTTAAATCTGTGCCCATCAGATAACCTAAGACACTTCCTATTGCTATTACACATTAATCATCTCCCAGTATTAACAGGGATTGTCCCTGAACGAGCAATACCTAAAACTGATAGTTTCTGCCGGATCTGTAAAAACAGTGCTTCATCTGAAACTGCCAGACATATCCTTATGTTCTGCCCAATGCTGGGCTTATCATTTATTAAGCATTACGGCAGTTATATCCACAATCTGGACTGTATTAAGGAAGATGAGTTTTGGTATATGTGCATAAACACCTTGAATGCTAGCCTCCACCTGGCACTATATAGAGTATGGTGTATGGCCAACAAAAGATTGAATGACAGTAACCTATTAATCCAACAAGGCCTATGAATTGATGTCTCCGATTAGAAATAACTAATTTTCGGGGTAGAGTCCTGCTCCCATCTGTCCAGTTAAAGCAGCAAAAGATGTTAATAAGAGCTCAGTGCATGGACAGTATGTGTTTCTTTTGCATGATTGGTGGATATTCATTCATTTATTCAGTAGTTTTCTTTTTTAGGAGGTAGTGACCTATTTAATAATATGGAACAAGAAATGTTCTTTTTATGAGTTTATTTAGATGATTATGTTTTAAGATAACAAATTTGGGTACCAAGGAATGATTGTGTATATTTGTTAAATTATGTGTAAAAAGTACTTACCTGCTTCAGAATATTTGAGAGATCTATTGTTTTATTCTAATAACCTTTCTCCTTTGACATGTTCCCGAGTATTTCTCCAAATGTAACAGTGATATATTAATGTCCACAGTCTCCTAGCTATTTAAGTCACCTGAGGGTGTAGTAAGTGTGTGCGCCATCTAGTTATTAAGAATGTGCATTTTGGAGTGTATTTGTGCATTACCATTATATTGCCCCTTCTGAAGAAGGATTACTCAAACTGAATGTTAAATACATTTATAAATGTTTATTCAGGAAACCTTGCGTGTAATAGTTTATTTGAATACTCGTCACTGTGAATCTCTGTGCAACTCCCCTACAGCTCACATTGACCCCTCTTGAGATAAGCGTGGCTGCTCAACAAGCTACCAACCTGTGTAGTGTAGACTTTTACCAAAGGTGGTGGTCTTGTTGCCAGGAGGTCAGGGTTGTTGTAGTGCACACAAAGGGTACTACATACAATCTTGTCTAACAGTGGTGTCTCCCAATTTGCCGGGACCCTTTTTTGTAGTACAGTGTGAAATGGCAAAATTGGCTCTTTTTGGGGACCCTGATCCAAAATATCTGTCGGGTCATCCTGCCCAAAATGAGTACGCCTGCTCCAGCCTAACTTTGCACATCAGTTTCCTATATGTGGAGTCTGCATGGTCAGTAGGATCTGGTTTTCCAAATTCCGGTTCAGGAGAGCATCTAAACCACTGGCCGACTGAAGGTTATCATACATGTCTTTTTACCTAGACTCTTCTGAGATTAATCTGGCACATTAGGGGTGCCATACTGTAACCCAAATGGTGTTGCATTACCATCTGAAGGTTCATTATTTTTGTTAGGCTAGATTGTATGTAGTAACCCCGTGGGAGTCTACGCCAGCCTTGTTCTCTTGGCAATAGGGAACCCAACTTTTGGTATAGGCCTACACTGCACAAGCTGGTAGAGTGAGCAGCCAGGCCCATCTCCAGGGGGGTCAAAGTGAGCTGTAGAGGTGCAACAGAGATTCACAGCGACAGGTATTCAAATAAAACCTATCCTCAAGGTTTCTAATTAAAATAATGATTTATTAATTTAACAGTCACTTTTAAATTAAGCCTGTTTTAGAAAGGGCAATGTGCAACAATAAAATACACTTAAAAAATACACTCCTTCAGTTTCAGTTAAGGTGATACCCTTTTGGGATGTCACACATACTTCCTACACCCTGAGGTGACTTCAATAGTTCGGACACTGTGGACATTGATATATCTTAACACTTAACGCAATGCTGGAGTTAGGGAAACGGTTAGGGAAGGAAACAAAGGTTAAGTTCTGAACAGGTAGGTACTTTACAATCCCCCAATGAAGTATAGGTTAGCCCTTTACCAGCATACAAGTAACTTATGTATAACTTTTTTGAGGGACAGTCAAATGTTCAGAACAGTCTGCAGGGAGCCAGACAGCCAATGTCAATTGAACAAAGTCTAGGAGAGCTGAGGCACTTCTGGAAGATAGCACAAAAGTCTTGCACAATGTTATATAGAGGATTTGTAGAAAAGAATCACTGTTGGGCCACAAGCTGGGAGGCTTGTGAAAAAGCAAAGATGCAAGCAACTCTGCAAAAGGCAGCTGATGCCAGTCTCCAGAGAGATGACGCAAGCTACCAGCAACAAGAGGTAAGTACCCTGGGTTACACAGTACCTTAGGTCTGAAGAAAAGGGTCCAGCTGGCTTCTGTTCCTGTTGCAGTCCTGAAGAGCCACTGTTCGTGGGCCTCAGTCGTGGGGACAAGAGGATGGATGTCGGGTGACTCCGGCAATGCAGTTTGAAGGTTGGCGGGAGCAATGGGCTTACTCCAGATCAGCAGCACTTCGCGGTTTCAGCAACCGGTAAACAGAACCGCTGCGGTTCTTGGACCTCTTGTGGGCTCCCCTTGCTTCTGGGGTCCAGCACTCTGTTGAGGTGGTTCAGGCTTGGGTTGTCCTGCTTCGAGGGAGTCCTTAGTATATTCCTGGAGCTTGTGTCCGGCTTAAAGACGACGCACTCATTCCGGGTGTACCTGTCCCCTGGCATTTGTTCCAGCAGCAGCAAAGTAGTACAGCCAGCAGGGAGAGGGGTTCCAGTCAAGTTAGTCTTGGGGTCAGGTGGTCCTACCAACCCAAGGGAAGAAGTAGTCTGTTCCGGGTCGATTCGAAACTTGGAGCTCCAGCACTGCAGCAATGAATCCCATGTAAAAAATGTTACATGGGAAAGTAGACAAAGGGGATACTAAGTAACCCCAGCACTCCACATAGGATGGTGTGTGCTGGGATCTACAAAGAGAAAAAAGTCAATTTCACTTTACTACTCTTGGAAACAGTAGTTTATCCAAGAGAGGGTATTTAAACCTTAAAAGAGATCCAAAGGACTTCTCTGTGACACTGCACTGAGGGTGCTGTGTTTCACGATACAAAAGGTGATGCCTGTGGAGTTTGTCAAGACTCCAAAACCAAAAGAAACAAGTCCAAATCAGAGAAAAATACATGAGTGAGAGAAAAGGGTCTTGCTCACTTCAGGATAGAAAATCAAAAAGTCTCAAAGTCCAGCAAAAGAGCTGGGGGTCTCTGAGGTAGAAGGGAATTGGCACAGAAGAACTACTTACTTCTTACCTTGTAACGTTCTTTCGACGGGATGTTCCTCCGACGTATTCCTTATCTTAGATATCTCCTTCCAGCTCTGCTGGCCTTGGAAAATTTCTCTAGAGGGCGCTGCGCGTCGACGTCCTCCGAGTCGATGTCCCTCGACAGCCGCTGTATCGACGTCATCCTGCCTATAAAGGCCGCGCGCAGCGTCCGTTGCTCAGTTCCATTTTGTAGCCCACAATAATTCTTTCTGGACTAGACTAATCACCCTGAAGGAGCGTAAGCTGCAACAACAAGGGAAGTAGAACTGCGGGGATGGATGGGAGGATCAATAAGGAATACGTCGGAGGAACATCCCGTCGAAAGAACGTTACAAGGTAAGAACTAACTAGTTCTTCGAAGGAATTGTGTCCTCCGACGTATTCCTTATCTTAGATAGGCTCCCATAGCAGTATTCTATCATTGGAGGAGGAGTACTGACTTCACGCTGTATTCTATTGATGAATAGAGTGCAGTACAGCCCTTCCAAACCTAGTCTCTTGACTGGAGGAGGAATCCAAGTTGTAAAATCGTGTAAAGGTATGGATAAAGAGGACCATATAGCGGCCGCACAGATGTCTTTAACCGGCACACCTCTTGAGGGCCAATGAAGCTGCAATACCTCTGGTCGAATGAGCCCTAAGGTTTTGAGGGGGCTCTTTCCCTGCCAGTTTGTAACATTCCAGAATGGCTAGAATGATCCATCTGGAAATGGTCTGCTTAGTTATTGGTAACCCCAGCTTGTGACCTGTGTAACCTACAAACAGCTGGCCTGCCTGTCTTATCCTGGGTAGTCTACTGATGTAAAAACTTAAAGCCCTTCTAGGGTCTAGCCTGTGTAACCTCTCTTCCTCTTTCCCCGGATGAGGAGGAGGATAGAAAGATGGTAGGGTAATCTTCTGAGTGATATGGAATTCAGAAACCACCTTTGGGAGGAAATTAGGCTTCACAGGACAACTTTGTCTTTGTGAAAGTTTGTATGAGGGGGTTTACAAGAAAGCTTGTAACTCGCTCACCCTTCTAGCAGATGTAAGTGCTATTAATAAAACAGTTTTAAGGGTAAGGAATCTTAACGAACAAGAATGGAGTGGTTCGAAAGGTGTGCCCATCAGGAAAGTTAGGACTAAGTTTAAATCCCATAGGGGAACTTGGAATGGTCTTGGGGGAATAAACATTGGTTAACCACTTTAGAAACTGTATTACCAAGGGTAACTTGAAATAGGATGGTTCTTCCGCAGTGCGCTTAAAGATGGATAGCGCTGCGAGATAGCCCTTAATGGTGCCAACTTGAAGGCCTGAATTCGCCAAATATAGTAGGAAGGACAAAACCATTGGTGTACCACATGAAAAGGGGTTGATCTTCTGTTCTCTACACCAGCTGCAAAATCTGTTCCAACGGCAGCGGTATAAAGACTTTGTTGCTGGCCTCCTTGCCGAAAGCAACACCTCCATAACATCATCAGGGAGGTCCCAATCCTTGTACCTCAGCTTTTCAGAAGCCAAGCGTGAAGGTTGAGGGTTTTGATGTCTGGGTGGAGAACCTGACCTCCCTTCTGTGAGAGTAGGTTCTCTCTGAGTGGAAGTCGAATTGGAGGGCAGTTGGACAAGTCTAGAAGGTCCGGGTACCACGTTCTCCTGGCCCAATCCGGGGCAATTAGTATCATGGTTCTCCGGAATCTTCTCAACCTCCTGATCATTTGAGGAATGACAGGGACCGGTGGAAACTCCCAGTCCACTATGAACGCGTCTCCCAGAGCTCCTTTCGGGGGAAATTCCCTTGAGCAGAACAGATCGCATTTCCTGTTGAGGCTGGTGGCGAACAGATCCACCTGAGGGGTTCCCCAAAGGGCGAAGATCTCTTGAAGGACTTCCTGAGCTAGTTCCCACTAGTGGGAGACTGTGCTCTGCCTGCTCAGAGCGTCCGCTGTCAAGTTCTTCTCTCCGGCTAGGTGAACTGCTGGTAGAGAGATTCCTTCTTGGATTGTCCAAAACCAGAGCTGCATCGCCTCTCTGCACAGGGGTAGTGATCCTACGCCTCCTCTTTTGTTGAGGTAATGCATGGCCACCGTGTTGTCCGTCATTATCAGGACATTTTTCCCTTGTACAGCTGGCAGGAACGCCTTCAGCGCAAGTCTGATGGCTCTCAGCTCTAACAGGTTGATATGTAGTCTGGACTCCGATGGAGACCAACGACCGCTGATGGTCAAGTCGTTGGCGTGGGCTCCCCACCCCGTGAGTAAGGCATCCGTGACTACTGTTATCTCCGGCCAGGGTTGCCAAAACTGCTCTCCTTTCAGAATGTTCTCCTGACAGGCCCACCACTGAAGGTCTCGGGCCACCCAGTCGGGAACCTGAAGAAGATCTGTCATTCTCCCTGAGAATTGTGACCACTGAGTTCTCAGTGCCCACTGGAGGGATCTCATTCTCAGGCGAGCCTCTGGCACTCGGAAAATGCAGGATGCCATGAGGCCTAGCAACCTCAAAAAGTCGAAGGCTGGGAGACGTTGGGCATCTTGGAACTTGGTAACCATCTGTAGAATATCTTGAGCCCTCACCTCTGGTGGCGAGGCTTTTCCCAGGGAAGAGTCCAGGATCGCTCCTATGAACTGGAGTCCCTGCGATGGTATCATTTGTGACTTCTTTAAATTGAGGGAGAAGCCCAGTTTGTGAAGGGAGTGGCACACATGATTTAGCTGGATCTGAGCTTGTTCCGAAGATACAGCTCTGATCAACCAATCGTCCAGGTAGGGGTAGACGTGAATCCCTTCCCTCCTTAGACTTGCCGCCACTACTGACATTAACTTGGTGAAGACCCTCGGGGCGGAGGTCAGCCCAAATGGCAGCACTCGAAATTGATAATGAGAGTTGCCAATTGCGAACCCCAGGTATTTCCTGTGTTTGAGATGGATAGGCACATGGAAATAAGCGTCCTGAAGGTCCAGAGATACCAACCAGTCCTGGAACTGAAGGGCCTGAAGGATCTGAGAAAGAGTGACCATCTTAAATTTGTCTTTCCTGAGGAATTTGTTCAATTCTCGCAAGTCCAAGATGGGTCTCAGTCCTCCGTCTTTCTTTGGAATGAGAAAGTAAGGGGAGTACCAGACCTTTTTCGTCTCCGCTACAGGTACCGGTTCTATGGCACCTTTCTCTAGCAGGTCCAAAGTTTCCTGCAAGAGGAGCGGATCTGGAGCTTTCTGAGAGCTGATCCCCGGTGGATGACTCTGAGGTATGCGTAGGAAAGGCAGGCAGTAACCTTGGGCAACTGTTTCCAATGCCCAAGCATCTGACGTGATAGCCTGCCATTCCGCCAGATGTTGAGTCAACCTGCCCCCTACAGGTGTCCTGTGAGGGAAGTCCTCAGAGTGGTTTTGGGGCGGCTGATGCAGATGGTAAAGAGGCACCTGCTGTTGCTGCGGCTTTTGAATATCTACCCCGTCCACCTCGGGTAGTTCTTCTTTGTCCTCTTTGAGCCGGTCGTCCTCTATCTCTTCCGAATGCGGAGTAGAAGCGAAAAGACTTGCCCCTCGCAGAGGTTCCTGTGGGACGAAAAGGTGTGACGGATTGCAGCGCCTAGGGATTTTGCTGCTGCTTTTGAAGTTTGCAGTTTCTCTAAACTGTCATCCACCTTTTTCCCGAACAAAGAGCCATCGAATGGCATGTTCAAGAGCCTGGCTTGCACATCTGGGGCAAAACCAGACTTTCTCAACCAAGCAAATCTCCTGGTTGTTGTACTTGCCACCATTGCTCTGCTGATACTGTCAGCTGAATCAATGCCCGTCTGGAGGGATTCACACATAGCGTCTTTACCGTCCTGTATGATATTCAGGAACGCCTCCCTTTCTTCTCCCTCCGGGATGCAGTCAGCCGCTGTAGAAGCACACTCCCATAATGTATGGCTGAATCTAGCAAGGGTGCAAGTAGCATTAACAGATTTTAACGCCATGCTACATGCCGAAAAAACATTTATCGTCCCTGTCCTGTGGGACGGTAGGATAAGCCATCTTGACATCAGTAGAAGATGCTGCCTGTACCACCAGACTTTCTGGGGATAAGTGTCAAACAAAAACTCTGGGTCTGTAGAAGATACCCTGTATTTTGTAGACAATTTTTTATTTACTGCCGGGGCGACATCCGGGGTTTCCCAGTTCGTCATAATCTTCCTCTGAAGAGCTTTATGAAAAGGCACCACAGGATCCTCCTGTGGGCCTTTGTCAAGAATATCTGTGAGGTCATCTTGTTGGAAAGATTGTGAAGGTGCAGACCACCCCATAAACTCTGATCCTGGCCATTAAGGCTCTATAGGGGGTTTCAGCATGCTCCCCCGGGTCTGGCCTAGCAAACTCCACCTCAGGGGAAGTGTCTAACCCACTTGCCTCATGTAAGGAATCATGAAGATCCTTTAACCTGCGTTCTTCAGAGGAAAATTCCTCTCTAATTGGGGTTACAGGTCCCTGCAACTCAAATGTGTCTTCCTGTTCAGACAATTCACCCTCTTCCATAATTGAGGACATAGTTCTCAATTGTTCTGAACTCATAAAGGGTGTAAACCCCATTTCCAAGACAGAGGGTGCCGAACTTGTCATAATCGGCCTCGAAAACGTCAATGTCGAAGGCTTCGAGCGTGGCGTTGAAAACAAAGGCGGAGGCCTCGATGACCTCGACAGAATTGGGATTCTGCTCGACAATCTCGACATCGAGGACCTGGGGATAGTCACTGGGTGTGTCGTAACCGTGACTTTTCTTGGCGTCGACGCCGGTGTCGAGGCTGGTGTCGAGTTGACAGACCCGTGTGTCGAAGGTCCCTTCGACAACGGCGTCGAAGACACCGACCTCAGCGTCAACGGAACCTTCGAGGAAGGTTTTGAGGTCATAGTCCTACTCGAGGGTTCGAGACGCGCTCGAGAGGTTTCCTTCGCCGGGTACTGCGACTCGCAGTGTTTTTGACCTTCGGGTCTTTCGACCAGAGCATCGCTCTCAGCAGTCTTCGAGGGGGTCGAGGCCGCTTTCTCGAAGACGCTCATCATATTTTTGCAGAATTCCTCCCATTCAGCCGGGGAACTATGTTTCGTGGGGCAAGGGATTCTCTTTGGAGAAACAGAGGAAGAGGAAGACGGAGAAGGGGATCTTCAACATCTCCTCTTCGAGTGTTTCGATCTCGAGGAGTGATGGGACCCACTCCGAGACCTGGAGCGCGAATGGTGAAGAGGAGACTAATGTCTCGACTTCGTCGAGGAAGAAGAAGCTTTAAAAGTCTTACCTTTCTCCAGCTTCCCCCTACGCTCCTTCAGGGCCTTAGCTGTCATGGACATAAAGTCCTCGGACTCCGAACAATGGTGTTCAGCTCCCAAACACCACAGAAACTCTGTGAGGGTCAGTCAGCGACATCTTTTTCCCACAATCTCGGCATTTTTTGAAGCCGGATCGAGGAGTTGTCGGTTCCGACGAAGAAGCCATCGAGTATGGTATCGAATAACTCGAGGCAAATAGGATTAACCTGACAAAACTGAGCAACGGTATTCCGAGGCACTGAGTAAGCGCGGAAAAACGGAACTGAGCAACGGACGCTGCGCGTGGCCTTTATAGGCAGGATGACATCGACACGGCGGCTGTCGAGGGATATCGACTCAGAGGATGTCGACGCGCAGCGCCCTCTAGAGAAAAATTTTCCGAGGCCAGCAGAGCTGGAAGGAGATATCTAAGATAAGGAATACGTCGGAGGACACAATCCCTTCGAAATAAGAATTCTCCCCAACAATAGTCACAGATAGAGGTTGAAGATTTAAAAAAAACCTTTTCCTGGGTTATTTTCCTATTGGCTTCGACAACTTCAAAGTAACCGTTGAAATAATCATCGACAACGGAGTCGATTTTGTCAGAGTCGACTTGGACACTGGTGTTGGCAGCTCTGATGCATACTGTCAGCGAAGGAGTCAGTGTTGTCGACTTCTTATGCTTTTTCAAAGGAACCCTCAATGGACTTGTCGAACCCCTTGATTTCTCATCGGATTGATATTTTTCCTCATGTTGTACCGGCTTATGGCTCGGTTTTGAAGATTTCATCTTCAACCTGTGTCGTCTTTATGCAGATCGACAGGGGCATGGGCTTTCTGCTTGACCTTAGAGGGGGTTGGGCAGCATTCACAAAGATTTAAAGCATTTAATTACGAAAGGCATCCCATTTTGCTGGGGAGAGTGTTTTAGTTGGACATTTGATTACTTCAGCCAAGGAATCACTTGAGGTCGAAGGTGACCTATGACGCAGTTTCTTGGCCTTCTTCAGAGAAGACAAAGAATTGCGTGATCGACTTCTCGATCGAAACCTTTTAGATTCTGTCTGTCGCGGGGAATGCCTCGACTCATCGGTTTTTCTCTTTGAGCTCTTCGAAGGACACTTCTAAGGCAACCTCCCCACCACCAATTTACCTTTACAGTCATCGCCCGACAGGAGTTAGTCAGAAGTACAGTGACCGGTACCAAGGCACCACAGACATATGCAGTTGGGGTCCATGATCGACAACTTCGATCCACAGTCTTGGCACTTCTTATAGCTCGTCTTGGGCGTTGATGGAGCCGACGGGGAAGCCATTTTCACTGATTGAAAATAAATGATGAAGTTCCCTGACGAACCAAGCAGTAATTTTTTGAAGCATTATTTCGAAAAAACGGAACTAAAGCCAATGGGCGCTGCGTGCGCTATTTATACTGATGACGCAGTCGACAGTCGAACGGGGGCCCTCGAGCAACATCGACTCGACGAGACGGGGCACAGCTCTGACTGTCAAAATGATTTCCTAAACAGCTGAAGCTTGAAGGATATCATAAGATGAGGAATACGTGGGAGGACAATCCATTCTAAAGCTATTTTATTTAGTGTTGTGTGATAATATGACATGCTAGTAGTCATTTTTTTTCATAGCGTTATATGGCCATAAATAAGAATGTTTTGTAACTGATTGTCCAAGTGTGATCCCTGACTTGTCACTGTGTGCTCATTGAGGACCTCTTGCAAGCTAACCACCTCTTAAGACTTTGCATACACCACTTGTCAACCTATCTTGAATTGGTTTGGCAACAGCTCCCAGAGTTGTCCCGTTCACTAAACGCGGTTGGCCTAACACAAATCGGTAGGCCAGGCTAGAGTATAGAAAACAGTCCTAACAATTGTGATTCTAAATTGGAGAACCATGCGTTTACTGATGGGTATGTCTACTGGCTTGCGGGCTGAGTGAATGTATGCACACAAAATAATAACTATTAGTTGTGGATCCCCTCTGCCAATATAAACTTCCTGTGAACAGACTTTGCATTTTTCGTGTATCATATTCCTTTTTTAGAGCCTTCTACGCTCACTTTACACACAGACATGTCTCTTCTACTGGCTTGTTAATCAAGTATACCTGTGTCTATGGCTTCTAAACTTCTAAGCCATACTAGTCTCCTGCAACTATTCACCAAGACAGGTCTACCTAGTCTAGCAAATTTTTAACTGTTCGTACATTATTTTCCCCTCAATTACTTTGGCTATGGCAGCTCCTAGTGACTCTGGGACCCTTAAATTAGTTGGTCCATTGGGCTCTGTTGCATCACAACTTCAAGGATATGGCATATGCTGCAGCTACATTTCCTCCTAGTGAATATATCTGTTGATCTTTCCTTTTCCGGTACGTATTGTTCAATAAGAGTAGCAACTGCTTTTTTAGGACCTGATTGAATAACCTGTGTTTTTTTAGAGACTTAAGGAGCAGGATGCACAGAGGTTGGTTACCTTTCCTGCAGTAAATCTTCAACACAATCAGTATTCTTTGATTCAGAAGTTTGGATTCCAAATCTAGCTGCTGCCTTTTTAAGTAGATCTGTAAATATGCACTGATCCTCAGGTGATGAAACAATGGCTGAATACTAATTGACCTCTTTACAATTGACCTAATTTAGAAGGCCAATTAGGACATAAATGCGGTTTAAAACCCCCGCATTCCCCTCACCCAATCCAAAAACACCTGCAACCCCCCACCGGAACCTTATATGATTTATAATCCAAAACCAACCCAATACATATATAAAATAACAAATAATATAAAGGTCAATTGTGCAAAAGGTAAATTGTAAAAGGTCAATTTGGGTAATACCGAAATAATGGCGTTGTAAAAAATCTGGAGAGGGTAAAGGTCCCCTCTCTCGAAGACTACCTCTTCTTCTGTGAACTAGTCAGTCTACATAATCTTCCTCATGAACTGTTCTAATTGAAGTTCCTCCGTTTTTACCTATATATTTCCTGTGCATTCATGCCTCCTTTTCATGGGCTGCTGTTCTTAGTGTTCCATGAAAAAAACATTTTTGCCATACGAGTATATATATGCACTATGGACCATTTTCTATTATGCTTTTCACCCTGAGCCACGGAAGAGGGGTGGCACTTGCTACAACATCAATGCCTTCCTCGTACTCAAGATCTACAAGTCAAGTCTGCATAGTCAAAACGGGTATGCCTTCAACCTCAGACGTAGCTGAGGATAGCGTTCAAGTTTGATACCTCTGAGTTTTGCTGACTCTTACAGGTAAATTGATCGGTCAAAGACCATCAGCGCTAGAAAACCCATTCGCATTTGGGATTCTAGTATTTTTAAAACTGCACACATCACCACTTTAAAGTGAAGTGCAGATAGCATACTTTGTATGTTTATAATGCTTCTGTTACTTTGTGATTACAATAAGGTGCTAAGGATTAGATACTAGCAGATTTTGTTGTAGTGTTTTTAATGTTTTACTTATGCACTTTTACATTTTACATGTGAATGTAACAGAGTACAAAGTTGTGGTCTGTTTGTAGCCAAGCGCGACGGCTGTGTCGATCTCAACCCAATCCACATGCAAGCCAGTGTGTGTTGCTGGGCAGATGTGCAAGCCATAGGCTATCCATGATTTGACAGCCCCTGCCAGTTGCAATGGTACAGATCATTCACAATGGTGGTTCTGGTGACCACATACATCCAAATCCTGGATAAAAAGGATTTCTGTAGGAATTCGACAGAATTTGGCCGAAGTCCCCTACAAAGCCCTCTGATGACGACTGTTGCAGCTCACTAGCATTGCCTCCAGCTGAGTTCCAGGGAAGTCATGCTGTACCTTCTTATATAAATTATGTTGTAACTTTGTGGTTACAATTACAACCAGTAAACCAGACCAACAACAAACCAGTGGACTACCCAGCTCCCTTCTGACCTACCTCGTATCTGTCGCTGCTCCGAGTTCATCCTTGGAAGTTTGTAGATCCTCTACTTGTGAAAAACACTTGACCAAAGAGAAACCGTACCGGGCCGGCTCATTTTTTTCACACCAGAGAGTTCCATGTCACTGCCTGACCGTGGTGACCGGGTCTTAATGACATTCACCTCTCCTGAGGTCAAACATCCTGTGAAGGCATTAATCCTGTGCCAACTTGGTCCAGCTATAACCGTGGTCCATCAGAACCTTATAACCAGAGCCTGAAAACGTGGACTAGCCATCTGGTTGCATAAGTGTAAAGTCAAAACCCTCTCTCTTTGCCCAAGACCAGCTGTGGTCTGGTCAAGGATCCCTCCCTGGGCTTTCCATAGCATAGAGGAGCTGGGAAATAAACAGAGGAACTTAACGTACCTTTTAATTAATCTTCTGGAATATCTACTCCCAATCATTGGCTTTTGCAACTCTTGTTTGCACTATGGTTTACTATTCTATTGCATAGTACATATTGTGGAACTAGTGACCTTTGGGCACTGGGCGCCAATTCCTAGCAGGGTTGGTCTTGTTAATTAGAGACATTACTATATATTTATCTGGAGTCTTCTACTTAGTTTACTTACTGCTTTCTACGGGTTCTACATCAATGTTCAACATTCTCACATACTTTACCACACAGTGATTAACTGCACTGGAATTCTAATGTGTTTTTTTTTATTTTTATGTTTTTTTGGGGTCTACCTAGTCAAAATAAACAGGGTTTGGGGGGAACCCCCCCCCATTAAAAAATAAACATTCGAAATTTTTTTGCAGTCGACATTTTCACTATAAACCATACTTACATGAATGATTAATTGTTTAGAGTATATTGTGAATATCTAATAAATAATTGCATATTTCTTTACATCTTCCGTCTAACTGAAATAATTGGAATATTATTTGTGTGCCTCATTGTAGCCCAACACCACTCTTGCATCTTCCAGAGTCCAAGCCTTACTGCTACGCTTCTCTACTTTGACTGTTTGGCTAAACAGAAGTGTCTTTCCTGTAATAGGTCGACCCCTCGGACTCCATCTATATTTTGCTTCCAGCATCAGAGCTCACTTTATGGCTTCTAGTCTCCAATGTTGTATGTGCCTGAGCAGTGTGTTCTGTGCTCAACTTGGAGCAGGATAAATCCATTATAGTTTTGAGTGCCTGTATTAAGAGATCTGCGTCCAACTTTTGGCCCGTTTTGCCCAATTTAGTTTTGGACATTGCCGACGGCAGGGGTCTTCCTCCCCACAGCAAAATCTCACATGTCTCCTACGGATATGGAGCTGTCAAGGAAACAATTGTAACGTGACAATCATTGGTACCTCACTGTCCTCATCTTTAACCTCCAGTCTTGAACCAACTATCCTCTCACTCCCTTCTCCCCTTTTCACAAACCTTCCCAACCCTGGCTCTCTTCACACCTTGTGTCCATGCGCCACCTCCTCCGACGCCTCGAACAACGCTGGATCAAATCCCCTTCTCGGACTAATCAATCCTCTTATTTATCATATCATTCTCTCTACGACTCCTGCCTCTCAGCTGCCATACACTCCTACTACTCTAGCCTCCTCCACTCACAAGCCTCTCATCCTCGTCGCATCTTCCAGACCCTCTCTCGGCTTCTCTCCCCTTCCACGAACTCTCCCCTCTCTCCCTCTGACTTCACCAACTTCTTCTCATCCAAAATCCTCTCTTTGCCAGAACATCCTCTCCTCCCTTCTTCCCCCCACCCCTTTCTCCAGCTCTGCCAGCTTGTCCACCCTTTCTCCCATCACCCCTGCATGCGTCTCCCACCTGTCCAAAACTCACCCTACTGCTGCCCCCTATATCCCCATCCCCACCTCCCTCATCCCCAAAATTTACCCCCTCCTTATTCCCTACTTAACCACCATTTTCAACATCTGTCTCTCCTCCGCCACCTTTCCTTCAGCTTTCAAACATGCTACCATAATCCCTATCCTGAAGAAACCTTCTGCTAACCCTATCGTTGCCTCCAACATCCGGCCAATCTCCCTTCTCCCCTTTATTTCCAAGCTCCGAGTGCCTTGCCTACTCAACTTTCTGCTTTCGTCTCATCCCACTCCCTCCTCCCTGCCTCTCAATCTGGTTTCCGCCCTAAACACTCCACTGATGCAGCCCTCATCTATGTCCTCAACTCTCTCCTCACTGCTCGCTACGCTAAGCAATCTTCAATTCTCATCCTCCTTGATCTTTCTGCAGCTTTTGATACTGTAGATCTGTAGATCACCCCTCAATTCTTAGCACTCTGTCCTCCTTCAGCTTCAAAGATTCTGTTCTCTCATGGCTCACCTCTTACCTCTCCAATCGATCCTTCACCGTCTCCTGGGGCGGCCGCACCTCCTCCAGCCTCCCCCCTCAACTATGGCGTCCCTCGGGATTCCGTGTTGGACCCTTTCTTTTCTCTCTATACCTTCATTCTCTCTCCAGTCATTTCTTCTTTCCGCATTTCCCACCACTTCTATGCTGATGACACCCAACTCTTTCTTTCCTTCTCTTCCTTCACATCTGACCTCCACCTCACTCTTTCTTCCTGCCTCACGGCCATAAAAGATTGGATGTCATCCCACTTTCTTTCCCTAAACACTGACAAGACTGAGGTGCTTTTCTTCCCTCCTAATACTCTCGCCCCTTCTCCCCCTCCCTTCATCCGCTTTCCACCTTCCAACCTCCCCATATCTTCCCATGCCCGCAATTTCAGCCTCCACCTCGACTCCTCTCTCCTTCTCCAACCACATCTCTCTAACCTCTCGAGCTTGTCAGTACCACCTCTATAACATCTGCAAGATCTGCACCTCTCTCACATTCCATGCTTCCAAACTCCGAATCTCCTCCCACCTCTTCTACTGGTGCTCCTCTCTCCTCTTTGGACTCCCTGTCTCTCACCTAACTCCCCTAAAATCCATCTACCACTCCTCTATCTGTATACTCTATGCCTCCTCGGCCCTCGAGACTCTTTCTTTCTCTCTCTCTCTCTACGTGGCTGGTATCCCTTCCTCTCAACTGAAATTTCAATTCCTGTCTTGTCTTGAAATCTCTCCATGACCTGGCGCCCCCCTACCTTTCCTCCCTCTCTGTTTTATTACCTGTTCATGTTTGTAAAATGATCTCTCTTTGTATCCATTATATTGTAAAGCGCTATATAAATTCAATAAACAAAGCAGACAAGAGTCGTCAACTGAAGCCTTCTGAAGTAGCGGTAGTCTCACCAAGAGTATATGTAGCACAGTGATTTGTTCTGCGCTCCTTCAAGGTACTCTGTTTGGAAGGTACCTTTTGCACAAGCAGTGCATATCCTTCCAATGGAACCAAATATGACAACTAAGGCTAAATGTAAAACTTGTATGCTCCAATGGAGCCAAGGAGAACAAGCAAGCTACTTGGTGGAAAGCAATGCAAGCTTAGAGACATTCTCAAAAGGCCATGTGCATTTAACTTCCAATCTCCACCTCCCACACTAACTACTGTGCAACTACCTGCTAGTGTCGAGCACAATATTCTAGTCACCTCTGTTCCGACACGATTAAACTTGAAAGAGTGAATGCCCTCTTGATTCTCCTGTGAATATAGATAGCAGAAACAAACGATAACCTAGAACTCTGCAAGTGTGTCCAAACTAATGCAGGACAACAAAAAAAAAAACAATTTGAGGACAACGCTTTAAGGATAATGGGCACCTGCACATGTAGGATAGGGATAGTGTGAAGAAGCACTCAAACAATAGGTGGTGGCCTACACAAAGCATGTGGTACACCAAGAGACTTTGTCCTTCCATCGGAGGACCAGTAACTTAGTTGGCTGATTGGCGACGTGTGCCTCTTTAACGGGCAAGCAATCATGAGCAAAACTGACCATTCATGATCCTCTATCAAACTCAGTTACTGGTCTGATGGAAGGACAGAGTCTCTTGGTGGACCACACAAGACACCTCATTTGCCTTGACAAAGACCCTTCCTTAGGTCGAAATACATATTGGCTGATTTTCCCAAATGCCGCAGTTTGTTTCAATAGTTGAAAACTGCACCACTTCAGATGTGAAGGCTTCTCTAGCATCTTTGTAGAACAAAAATTGAAAATGTTGATTAATACAGCATTAACTGGCCAAAAAAACCACTGTTCCTACCTACCATGTTCACCAAGTGCGCATAGTTGTCTTTGGTGTCCTCTTTACCCTCTAAAATTACTAATCTGTGGTAAATTGCAATCCATTGAACATATTTAAGGGTTTATAGTGAGTAGTCGAATGACAATGTCGAAAGTCATAATGTCTTAAAAATTTCTTTTTTTTTAAAAAAAAGTCAAAAAAAATGTTGAATTTCTTTTTTTGGTTGCTTTTTATCCGAAATGGGGGGGTTCCCCCCAACCCCCTTTAGTATTTTTTTGTTTTACCTCATTTTTTTACCTCCGAAACCCAAAAAATATAAGTAAAAAAAAAAAGCATTCAATTTTGTTTCTTTCGACATAATGTTTTCGACTTATTCACTGCCTACCATATTTAAGCATGCCCACAACAATAGACATCTGAAATTTAAAGCATGTGTATAATTGTACATTGTTTAATCTTACATTTTTATTTTTTATTTTAGGGCAACAGAACATGATATTGAGGAAGACGGTACACGGTATATGAAAACCTTGGTGGAGAAACATTTGAGGTCATTCTTCCCTCACCTTACCCAAAAAGGTTTTTCAACATCAGACCATTAAATAACAAATTACTTATCTCTCGGTAATGTCATTTCTGATGGATGTTACATGGATTCCCCCCATGTAGGATATCCCCATGCTAGTGAAGCTGCTCTATGGAAACTTTCAAAACCACCAAGGTGTGCAGTGCAGCTCTGAGTCAGTGCATTGAAACACCCCTACACACCTCGTGCCGGATAGGACGTCAGAGCCAGTATATATAGAAGCGTCGCAACCAGTGACCTCAGAGCTACCCTTTTTCCCCTAGCTGAGGGACAGTCAAACCAATGGTGTGCTCGCTTCCTGCAAGAAGAGCAGGTAGGGAGGGCGATGAGGAATCACTGGGAGGAACATCCATCAGAACGAACATTACTGAGAGGTAAGTCATTTGTACTTCTAATGGATGCCTTCCTCCCACAGATTACTCATCTATGATAGGACTCCCAAAGCAGCACTTACACCTGGAGCAGGAAGGAAGCAAGACCACCACTTAAACCAGAAAACTCTGGAGGAATGCCCTACCAAACTGGGCCTCCTGGCCTGCAAGGAAATCCAAGCAGTAATGCTTATCAAACAGGTGCAAAGACTCCCAAATTGCTGCCTGGCAAATCCCCATGGCAGGGACACCTCTGCAGGTCAGAGGTGGCCTAAACTCATCCCTCCCAGCCAGATCGTAGCATTTTGAAATGCAGAGAATTGTCCACCTGGACAGGGTCCAGGTAGTAACAGCCCAGTCAGCAGCAGTTTAATCAAGGAAAAGCTGGTCATCTTTCCTAACCACTATAGTACGAGACATGCAGAACTTCAGGGGCCATAACCAGTCAATCTGATGGACTTGTTACTCCGCCTTGAAGGGTGAGGTAGAAGAGAAAAACGCAGGAAGATGGATCTTCTGAGAGAGATGAAAACGGGGACCACCTTTGGCAGAAAGGAGGGTCTCGCTCTCAAAGAAACCTACATCCTGAAATTAAAACATTAGAAAAACGTACAGTGTCTGGAGCTCACTCACCAGTCTCACAGAAGTGATGGCAACAAAGAACATCACCTTACGGGTGAGCAAACTAATAGAGCATGAATCAAGGGGCTCAAACTAAGAACCCACAAGAAATGGTAAAACAAAATTCAAATCACACACCAGAACCACAAACTGGCAGGGAGCAAAGTGGTTACACAAACCCTGCAAGAACTGCATAAACAATGAGGATAGTGAAAAATGAGCCATTTTCCAGGGACCTCTTCAACATTGAAATTGTGGCGAGGTAACCCTTGACAATGCTAATCGACAGGCACGTTTGGACCAAGGAAATCAGAAAATGGAACAGGTTTGGGACTAATATTCTATACTCTGGCCTGGTGGACAGATGTATAGTAGGCCACCCTAGTATGACCGGGATAACTCTGGGGGCTGGAGCCAAACCAGTTCAAGATAGGTGGAGTGGTCTAGGCTATGTCTCAAGAGGTGGTGATCTTGTAAGGAGTCCCCAATGAGCGCGCACACACAGTGCAACATCAGGAATAACACTTAGACATTCAGTTCTAAAAATACAGTTGTGTGAGGCTGGAAAAAATGAAGATAGGGTATCTGAGTTTCAAGTGGTAGACGGCAAGCTGTTTTAACAAAAGTATCCCCAACGTTCTAGTGCTTGTGCAAACAAGCAGGCAAAGCCAAACTATAAACATTTCCAAAAGATATCAAAACTTTTTAAAGGAAATTAGGGGTTCAGGCAAGTATTGCTGAAACTCGCCCTCATACTCAGATTCTTCTTAGGACTTGGTCGCTTTTCCTGCCATCAGCTTCAGCCCTTGATGCCCAGAGACTGCAGGTTTGAGCACTTCTCCAGTCAGCGACTAATGCTGGTGCAAGGTTTTCAGAATGGAGAAAAACTCGATACAGAACTCGATGCAGAACCCAATGCAGAACCCTCTTTCAGCAATGGACTGGAGGCAGGAAAGCAGTTTCGGACGACGGTCACCGATGCACAGCGACTCAAGAGGAATCACTTGCCGCAGTCAGACCTTGCCTATCTCGGGTCCCCTTGGTGCTAGGACCATGAGATGCCGCAGAGGCACGTCTTATAGGACATGCCGAGGATTTCCCAAGTTCCAGGCCTCAACTCGGAACAGCGACATATGCAGCATGGTAGCCCAAAATTCTGAGCTGGTTAGCCATTGGGCTGATTCAGCAGCACTTCTGAAGGCTCTTATTGGTACGGCTCCGAGCAAACTTCGAGAATGGATGTTCCCGCCACTACAAGTGGTGCAACTCTTTCGCAGGACGGCTGAAGATCACCTATAAGACTGGGCTCTTCCAGGACAGTAGAAGTTGGTTGTCAGTCCTTACAATGGGTTCACAGCCTCCTCGAAAGTCTTGCAGCTGAACAGGATACTTGGCTCCTTCGGTTTCTTCCAGGATCACTCTAGGGTGGGTGCAGGGGTACTCTTCTAATTCGAAAAGCCAGGTAAGAGTGAAATTCCCACCAGCCAAAGACAGATCTGGCCTACACAGGCACAATTTATGAATACCACTCGCACACCGAAACCAGTTCGAGGATTGGGATTAGACAGTCCCAACCCACTTTCTGGCAGCAAACACCCATGGGCCCTGCAGTAGCGCACCAAAAGCCTCTGCTTTCCCGTGCACTGGAAATCCATATAAGGATTTTCCTGGCCTCACAAGTCAGGAAGAAGCGCTTAAAGACGTGAGGGCCAAGGAACAAATTAAAAACAATGTGGCACGGCCATGTTGGGACACTAGCCACATTTGCTAGACAAACATGGTAAAGCTAAAGTAAAATACACCAAAAAATAGCTAAAAGTAACTGCAGCCACCAGCTTGTCCCTTAGGCGGTTTTTGGTTACTCTAGCTTTGTCTGAGTGTTAGTCTTGGGCAAAATCATAAGTGTACCGCTTTGTACAATGATATAAAAGTTACCAAAATTAGTAACAAAGTAACAAGACTAATGGAAACAACGTTTCCTAGTAATGACAGCCTGCAGGACATGTCAGTTTCCCCCAAGACAAATGAGCAAAGGCCAGTGTAGAGAAGCTTAAGGCTTCACTGCAAAAGAAGCATGTCGGAATCAAAAATAAAAGCAAAAGGTTTTGGGGTCCATAAAACAGGATAAAGGAACCAGGACTATCTGCACCAAATCAAAAATGTACAGCACTTGTAGGCAGAAACTGAGATTTTTCCTTCCTTCCATTTTAATGGACAACAAAACATTTTGCTTTTCCTTTTTATCCTTCCCTATACATTTTACAGTGCAGTGAATAAGCTTTGCTACACTGCCTTTTTCTCATCTTTTATGGGGAAACAGACATGTCCTTCAGGCTGTCAGCACCGGGAAACATTGTTTCACTTAGTCTTATTACTTTGCTACTACTTTTAGTAACTTATCACTTGTGATAACTTCTTCTACAATGCAGTACCATGGGGTGAACTTTTGTTTTTGCCCTAGACTAACACTCATAGGATTTTTGGTTCCTCTAGGTGGACTAAATGGACAAGCTGGTGGCAGCAGCGACTTACCACTTGTTTGTGCTGTGTGTGTGTGTCTAGTTCTGCTATTGGGAGTTTCTAATCTTAACAGTCTTTTGGGATAAGAAGACCTCCTGCACCCACTCTAGGGAGATCCTGAAGGCGCCACAACTCCTGTCCAGCTGTGATACCTGTGAGGAGACCTGAAGGAGGCCTGTCGACCAACTTCTGCTACTGTCCTGGAAGACTTCAATCTTGCTGTCGATCTTCAGGAGTCCCGCGAGGGAGCTGCGACCCGTGGAGGGAACATCCATTCCTGATGTCTGCTCGTTACCCTGCAAAGAGCCTTCGGATGTGCCCCGGGACTGCCCAGCTCAAAGTGCAGCGATATTTCAGAATCTTTGCATTAAGGGGACCCGAGATAGGAGGAAATGTCTGAAAGCGACAAGTCAGTCCCTTTAAGATCACTATGCTGCAGCGACCGCTGTCCAAAACAGCTTACCTGAGTAGAGTCTCGTCCTGAGGAGTCCTGCATAGTGTTTTTGCTGCACTCTGCTACTGAGTCTCCGTGCACCAGCCAAAGACACTGACTGGAGATCTGCTCGAACCTGCAAACCCTGTGAATCAAGGACTGAGTGTTATTGTGGGAAAAGTGACCTCGTACCTTCTATTGATCTGGGGGGGGGGGGGTGTTGGTGGGGTAGAGTTACTTGCCGATAAACAGCCTTTAAAAAAGTTTTGCTAACCTTTTTCTAAAACATGTACAATAAGTTGGGTTTGCATTGCTTACTCGAGCAAGCCGTTCTGAAAGTTTAGGACACTTTGGTTATTTAGAATAACTTGTCATCTAACCCTTGGAATCGTTCACTGGACCCCAGAGACCCTACCTTCATGTTATCCAGCGTTACAAACTGTGTCTGAACCTTTCCTGAACGTTTGGGCAGAAGGCCCCAGACAATTTAGGGAAGGACTTTTGAAGTTAGGACTAATTCTCTGTGGACGTCTAATGCATAAACTTATCTACATTTTCCATTGCAGGGATTGATCTGTATTATGCCCTACTCTAGTGTCTATATGGGATACATTATTCACCATAATCGTATTTCTGATGCGCGTATCCAGTACACCCAGTTTCGGCACGGCCAGTTGGCGACTGGATGTTTTGTCATGCCATTATGTGCATATACTGGGAGGGTTATTTCACCTGTGAAAATGCAGGGCGACAATTTCACAGCCTCAGATGGATGCCTCATGTCTCAGTGATGGCTGTTGCATGAAACTGTTTGAAAGTTGATAAACAGGTTGTATGATAGCAATATTGTATGAGCATATGTAACTAAAAGGGCAAATGGCAGGCGTGGAACACTAGGTCCATTGAATTCACAATTCCATGCCTGATAAACACACTGGACTTCGCTCTGAAAGCACTTGTCATCTTTAGAGATATTGGCTATGTCAAAGCTCTTTTTATGTGGCCGCGCCGGGCTACAATCGGGATGGGAAAAAAAAACAGTCCTTCCAACCTCCAAAAGCATTTTCGCAGCTACTTCCCACACCTCCCTCCTGAACTCCTCCTCTCAGCATTCACATTCTTCCTTCGCATACATGCCCTTGTTGTCCATTTTCGTGTGATAGTGGAAATAGCAGGAAAGCACAGCCACTCTCCCCGAGGTATCCATTTCAAGCAGGACATTTCGGTGCTGCCAGTTCGGCGCGGGCTGCTGTGCCGATCCGGCTCCTGCGCCGAACTCGCCACGCCGAAATGTCCTCCTCTGTGCGTATCTGCTTAGATTCACATGCTATGCATAGGCCAACATCTAGTGGAAGCTGCAGAGTATTACAGTTGTTTTCAAAACTCGAAAAGGGACCTTGAAAGGGCGTGCCAGTAATACTATCCCTAGTGTGATGTCCGCTTGTGGAATCTGCTAAAATCACATGCTATGCACAGATTAGCGGGCAGTGTTAGGAGGTGGTGGGTTGTGAGAGGGTCCAACGGCAAATAGATGTTTAAGAACTGCTTGCCCCACCTTGGTGTTTGCTTTAGAATGTCAATGCAGTAGTGCTGAGTGAAAATGTGTACTGTGCCCCATGTAGCTGCTTTGCAAATAGTGTCCAGCGGGACGTTTGCGTTAAAGGCCAAAGTACCTCCTGCACCCCTTACGGAGTGAGCACTTGGTGTGAAAGGCAGTGTTTTGCTTGATAAAGAGTAACAGAGCTGTATGCATCTGACTATCCATCTGGAGATGGCATTTTTGGAAATGCAGTCTCCTTCTCTGCCTGGTGCTACGGAGACAAACAGTTGGTCTATTTTCCTGAGCAGTCTGGTCTTGTTTACATAGTAAAGGACCACCCTCCTTACATCTAGTGTATTGAGATTCTTCTCAGTTGAGCTTGTTGGGTTCTGAAAGAAGGCCAGTAGTTCAATAAGACATGCATTACTTACCTTAAAAGCAATTTCTGATGCTTGTTAATCTAATTAGAATCACATGCTGTGCATATAGTCCGGCATATAGTGTTCACCGCAGAGTATTGCATCTGGTCTTTTGAGAATCGAAAGGGGATCCCGACATGGGCGTGCCTGTAACACTATCCCTAACGTGACGTGTAGTGTATGCAAAATCCCTCATGCGTCGAGGTCCATACGAAACTATTATGCTGCCGTGAGGGAGCCTATGACCATCGTGAGTACGGAGAAGAGAAGTAGTAAGACGTCTATGTTCCTTCCATCCGAGCAGGGAGGAAGAGTGGGCACATGTGAATCTAAGCAGATACAATCATCAGAAATGCTTTTACGCTAAGTAATGTATGTCTTCTGATGCTTGTTAATCTGCTTAGAATCACATGCTTTGCATAGACTAGAAAGCAGTACCCGGAGTTGGAGGTGGGGTGTGAGAAGGAACAGTAGAGAAAAGATGTCTTAGAACTGCCTATCCCACCTGAGAATCAGACCTAGAATGTGTCAAGGCAATAGCATTTTGTAAAGGTGTGTACAGAACTCCAGGTTGCCGCTTTGCAAATGGACTCTAGGGGAACATTTGCAATGAATGCTATGGAAGCCCCAGTGCCTTGAGTAGAATGTGCTCTCGGCTCGAAGGCCAGTTCTCTCTTAGCAAGAGAAACAGTGTGATGCATTTAACAATCCACCTAGAGATAGTAGATTAGGAGACTGGGTCTCCTTCTCTACCTGCTGCCACTGAAACGAAAAACTGACTTGTTTATCTTAGTGGTCAAGTTATTTCCGTGTAAAACATGACTACTCTGCGTACATCAAGTGTGTGCAGGCTTCTTTCTCCCATGTTTGAGGGGTTCTGAAGGAACGTTGGTAGTTCAATAGATTGGTTCACATGGAACTTTGAAATGAATTTAGGTGCAAACCTAGGGTGAGTGCACAGAACCACCTTCTCCTCTGAACTGTTACAAAGGGGTCAGAACTGAGCGCTTGTAGTTCACTTACTCTTCTAATGGAAGTGAAAGCTAATAAAAGGCAGTCTTGTAGGTGAGATCTTTGAGACTTGCTTTATGCATGGGCTCGAAAGGAGACCCCATAAATCTAGTCAACACCACATTCAGGTCCCATCCGGGAGTGTTAAACAAAGTTTGTATGCAGTAACCTCTGGAACCACTACACACAACTAGGACTACAGGTGTAAGCAAAACCAACCTTTGGTCAAAGTCTGTACCACACAGTTTTTGGTAGCGAGCTGAGCAGCCAGGCTTCTCAAGAGGGAATGTGAGCTTGTAAGGGTGTTACACAAAGGTCTACAATTCCATCAAGGTGTCTTGGTAAAACACTTCTTAATTTATTACACAATCATTTATAAAGCATTCACTAAATGAGGCAACCAATTTCACACAGATTATACTAAAATACTGATTAGTAAGCAGTTGAGCTCCCTTGAAGTTCGAGCCAAATAGAAATGAAGTAGGAGAAAAAAGGCATAAGTTAATAAAACGTATATTAGTTACTTTAAAACAGTGCAAATAATTTGAGCTCACCAGAGGAGTTGATTCAATGCAATAGGTAGGCCAAAGTCAATGCGCTAGTTTCTTGTACAAGTAAAAATGGTTCGGTATTTAAAACAGAAAAATCTTTGCCACGGTTCTTAGAAGTAGCTCACAAAGAAAAGTTTGTATGTCGGGTCACAAACCGACTAGGCCTGCAAGTTGCCAAAGTTAAATTAACTTTTGCGGTGAGAGGTAAGTTCATGGTCGGGTTTTCACAGTACCTTATACTGAAGAAATGTTCCTGCAGATCTCGCTGTTCCTGAGCCTCAGTCGTGGGGACAAGAGGGAGGACTTCGAGGGAGTCCTGCACTGCACGGGGAAAGATCATAAAGGTGGCAAATTGGCAAATCTTCGATTCTGGTTGCTGTTCTTCAAGCATAAAAGCTGGTGTCTTTCTCCCTGGTTAATCCTAACCAGCTCCGAGAACGGTATCCAGGTGGCTTACGAGTTGATTGGTCCTATCAACTCAAATGAAGAAGTAGTCTGTGAAGGGGCTTCTCTGTCGAGATGAACTTGGCGATACGGACCTGCAGCAGGGCTTCACCGGGCAAACCTAGGGTCCAGTAGTTGCAGCAGCCGTCCTCTTCCAGCTAGTCTTCGGTTCTTTCGTTCCAGTGGTTGACTGCCTTCCAAGCCAAGAGACTCACCTTTTATCCAGTTTTCTCCCATTCATTCCAGCCTAGCTGCCCCTCACCCAGCAGGGTGGCCGTCCTTGCCGGACAGTCAGCCAGCCAATCACACCAGAGTGCATTTGGGTCTCCTAGGAGACTAAGCATAGGGAGTTTCGGGCATCTCCCTCACTTCCTGCCCACCCCAGACACTCAGACGCGGTCCTCAGTAGGAAAACCCGCCAAAAGGCATAGATACAAAGGGACCAAACCTAGCATTGCTCGCAGAGACAAACTCTAGGACCTTTCCAAAAAGAAATGGCGAAAAGAGAACATCGCGACCTTTGGTAAAAAAATAAAAATAAAAAAATAAAAATAAAAAAAAAAAAAGAAAAAAGGGGGGGGCTCAGGCGCCCTCTTGAAAAACATGGCTCCGGCGGTTTTTAGCTACTGGTGTTCGCGGGCGGGAAACATCATGGTAGTTCTCCGCAAAACCACAGCCACCAACCATTTCAATAGGAAAGGGTAGCATTTGACTGCTACATGAGTTTCTAGACACAGGGGATACTAGGTAACCCCTCCAGCACTCTATTGTAAGATAGTGTGTGCTGGGTCTAGGAATTTAAAAAGACTAGTAAAGTCAATTTAACTTTACATTCTCTGGGAAACAGTAGTTTATCCCAGAGAAGATATTTAAACCTTCAGACAGCCTAAAAAGCTTCCCTGTGTAACTGCACGGAGGGTGCTGTGTAAACGCATGAAAAGATGATGCCTATGGAGTTCTTAAAATACCATAATCAAAGAAAACAAGAGAAAAAAACATCAAATCACGAGAGTGGGAGAAAAAAGGCTCACCCTCTACAGGTTATACAATCATGTCCTCAAAATCCAGCAAAGTTGCTGGGGATCTTTAAGGTGAAGGGAATTCGCACATTTATGAGAATTCTCCCCAACAGGGAGCTGGGTTAGAAATAGGAGGGTGAATTATCTTCAATCCTTCCATGAAAGCCTTAATAACTGGTATCTTCCACCACAACTCCTTCTGTTGTGATGTAGTATAGGCTGAAAGAGCAGCTAAGTGAACCTTTAGAGAGTTAAAGACCAGGCCCAAGTCAAATAAATTAATCCGGTACAAAACAATACGAGTAGGAGAGCAGTCAATGGGGTTGATGCTCAGAGTTGCACCAGATGACAAAACGCTTCCACTTACTAGAATAGCAATATCTTGTGTTAGGTTTTCTTGCCTCCCTGAGTATGTCCATACATCTGAGGGAGTTGTAGGTGCCAAAACTAGGACTTCAGGAGCCAGGCCGCTAAGTTCAATGTCTGCGGGCATGGGTGAAGTGTCTCCCCTTGGTCTTGCGACAACATGTTGTACGGGCAAGGCAGTTTCATCAGAGGAGATTGAGATATCTCCATCAGATGAGCGAACCAGGGTTGGCGGGCCCACGTGGAGGCCAACAATATCATTGTTACTGGTTCCTGGTGCATCTTGTGCACTATCTTGAAAAGGGGAGTCGGGGCTGGATGACCATGTTATCCAGAGTCCGTTCCCCTTGCAACGGTTCTGGGGGTACCTGGAGGCGTAACCTTGGCATCGAGAGTTCTCCAGAGATGCAAACAAGTCTATCTCTGGAAAACCTCATTCCGCGAAGCTTTGGAGACAATGTCTTCGTATAGTCGCCATTCATACTCTATTGGTAGTGGGAAATTTCTGCCGAGTATGTATGCCGGGAGATTGAGTTCCCCTGGAACATGCTGAGACAGCATAAACGTTGTTTGAGATCCCAATTGCAAATGTTATGGGTCAGTTTGGACAGCCCTGGAGAGTGAGTGCCCTCTTGTTAAGATATTACATGGCCGTGGCGCTGTATGTGAGGATCAGGACCGTCTTTCCCAGCAGTTAAGTTTGAAAAGCTTTCAGCGCTTTGAATACCACCAACAGTTCCCACAGGTTTATGTGTTTGGATGCTATGTCCGACGACCAAACTCTTTGCACTGTCCGTTGAAGCAGTTCAGCTCCCCACCCTGTGAGAGATGCGTCTGTAGTTAGAGTGGCCTCCACTACGGCAGTGGTGAAGGATTTCCCTTTCAAGAGGTTCTCCCTCGACCACCACCGTAGCGAGAGAACGAGGGCTGGCGAGACAACCACTAGATCATCCCATTGTCCGCTGGCCTGATACCACTGGCTGTTGAGCCACTCCTGCAATGGACGCAAGCGCGCATGAGGAACCAAATAAATACATGACACCATCATTCCTTGCGTACCGTCACCTCTCGAAAGGCTACATATTGAGGGATTTGAAACTGCATGTTTTGACCCTCTCGTTGGAGGGGAAGACGAGGCCGTCCTTTGTTCGAATTAGAGCCCCTAGGAACTGCTTGACCTGACTGGGGTCTCGGCTGGATTTCTTATCGTTGATGGTGAATCCCAGACTGAATAAAAGATCTATTTTTCTTTGGGTATTTGACAGACAGGTTTCATAAGAGTCCGCTGTTATGAGCCAGTCGTCGAGGTAAGAATAAACCAGGATGGATTGACTGCGCAGGTGTGCGCTGCCACTGCTAGTACCTTTGTAAATACCCTTGGTGCGGAGGCCATGCCGAAGGGTAGTACCTTGAATTGATAGTGTTGTCTTCCATCATGAATCTGAGGTATTTTCTGTACGCCAGCAACATTGAAACATGAATATATGCATCTTTCATGTCCAGTGTCGCCATGTAATCCCCCTATGAGAGCAGGGGAATTACTTCCTGCAGAGTGACTATACAGAACTTTTGTGGCTTTACAAAATGTGTTTGCCCGGTGCAGATCTAATACAGGGCGCATGGTGAGATCCTTTTTGGGTACAAGGAAGTACACTGAATAAATACCCTTGTTTGCCTGTGAAAGAGGTACGACCTCTATGGCTTCCTTTTCTTGTAGTGTCTCGACTTCCTGAAGGATACGAAGATGATCTGGTGTCAGTCGTCTTGCGCATGGAGGTGTGAACGTTGGGGACCGGCAGAACTCTATACAGTACCGGTGGGCCACGGTCTTCAGCACCCACTGGTCTGTAGTTACCTTCTCCCATGCATGAAGGAATGTTAGCAGGTCCCCTACTGGAGAGGAATGGGAGGGGACATGGATCTTTGGGTCATTTTGAACCCGAGGCCTGGGATCCTCTGGGGGTAGAGTTCCAGCACCTTCCTTTCTCACGACGCTGACTCCTTGGGGATACGATGTGGTGTATCCGCTGGTTCCTTGTGGAGAGAAGCAACTGTTTCCTGAGGTGTACTGGTTTTGAGGGAAACGTTGGCCACGAAAAAAGGCGTCTGGACCCAGTTCCTCGCCTTGTGGAGGGCTTTTGTGCGATTTGACATAGCGTCTTGAGGGTGTTGTGCTCCTTTGCGGTCTCGAGAGCTTCTTCGACCGCTCTTCCAGATAGGGTGGGTGGATTCTTCAAAGGGTTTATTAATAAGTCACACTTGAGTTTCTGGCTTGAACCCAGAGTTTCTTAGCCACACGTGTCTGTTTAGGAGAATGTGCTGAGCCAACGATCGACCTGCTGTCTAAGCGGACTCCAAAGTGTTCTTAAGTATACTTTGGTTTACTTATCTACCCTCGGTTAACGCAGACAGAAGAGTCTGTAGCGGTTTAGGAACCTCCTGCAGGCCTTGCTGTAACATGGCCCATTGAGTGTCCGCGTAGCTGGCCAACAAGGTAGTATTGTTAGCGATGGGCATAGAAAAACTGCTGCTGCTGTGACCCTCTTTCCTAGGGCGTAACGTCTTTTACATTATGTCAGGTGGTGCCTCCCCGGTTGACCGGGGAACCCCTGCCCTCTTCCTTGTAGTGGTCACCACGAGTGAGTCTGGGGTGGAGTGACCTCCGATATAAAGGGGATCAGAAGGGGAAGGCCGAAATCCCTTTTCAATCCTTGGATTAACTGCTCGTGAGGGCGAGGGAGCCAGATGCTTTTTAATTGAGTTTAGAAGAGGAGTAGCCTGGCTGGCCGGCGGTTTCTCTTTAAGAATGTCCTCTACAAAGTCAGCCTGAGGAACAGCTTCAGTGGTGGCAATCTTGAAATGTTCTGCTTTGCGCAACATGGCATTAAAAGTCATTTCCTTGTCCACTGGAGAGGGCCGTCTAGTGGGAGTTGTCTGTGGGGAATCTAAACACAGGGCATCAGGATCTGGTGAAGAATTTGGAGACTGCCAAAGCAGAGGGTCACCCATATCCAAGTTTTACCCCCACCCCTCTGTGGGATCATGCAAGTCCTCAGGATCAATGAAATTATCATTATCCTGATTGTCTGCAGGAATCTCCGTCTCAGTGAGGTCGCAAGTGCACACATCCTCCTCCTGAGAGGGATCAAAGAGTCTTGGAAATGTAGCCACAGGGGTCTTAAGGTCTTCTTCCTGTGGTCTCTTGCGGGTGGATTGCTCAGAGAGGGTTACAAACATGTAAAGCCTCTCCATACAATTCTCAAACGTTTCCCTAGTCCAACCAGAAGACCTAGGAGGGGTCTAGAGGTGGAAAGGGCTCTTGAATACGATCCTCTGACGCCAAAGAACAAGTTACTTTCTTACCTGGTAACGTTCTTTCGATGGGATGGTCCGACGACGTATTCCATATCTATGACATGTAATCACCACAGCTGTGCTGCTTCGGAAACTTTTCCGGCGTCTGCGTCCTGCGTCGATGACGTCGATGCGCCGACGTCGAGGACCTCCTCCGACGTCCGACGTCATCCGATGTGATAAGTAGGACGCACGACGCCCGTAGCCTCAGTTGTAGTTTTTTCCCCCCAGAACGTGTGACATAAGTCAACTGCCAGTCAGACACAAAGCCTTGCTGAACGTAAGCTGCAATCGCAAAAGAAATTCTGCAGCGGGGAAGGCAGGGCGGGAGCGATATGTAATACGTCGTCGGACCATCCCATCGAAAGAACGTTACCAGGTAAGAAAGTAACTTGTTCTTCGAGGGGATTGGGTCCTCCGACGTATTCCATATCTATGACAGACTCCCAAAGCAGTACCAAAACAAGGAGGAGGGAAAGAATTTAGAAGCAAAATTTTAGAATAGCCAATCAAATAGCAGAGCAAAGGACCGCCTTGCCAAAGGCCAGATCCTGCCCTCTGATGGAATCGAGGGAATAATGCCGTACAAATGTATGTACTGAAGCCCAGGTGGCTGCATCACAGATGTTGCGAATAGGAACACCCCTCTGCAGGGCAGTAGATGCAGCCACACCCCTGGTAGAATGGGCCCGCAAGCCAGCTGGTGGGTCCTTACCCGCCAAGCGGTAACACTCCGAGATGGCCAAAATAATCCAGCGGGACAAAGTCTGTTTCGTCACAGCTTGCCCCAAACGCTTTCCAGCGTAACCAATAAAGAGTTGATCGTCCACTCTGACCCGGGACATGCGTGAAACATAAAAGCTTAAAGCTCTCCTAGGATCAAGCCTATGGAGCCTCTCCTCTTCCTTACCAGGATGCGGAGGAGGATAGAATGCCGGAAGAACAACCTTCTGGGCTAAATGAAATTCCGTCACTACCTTCAGAAGAAAAGAAGGACGAACTCGAAGGACAACCCTGTCCTTGTGAAAAACAGTGAAGGGTGGCTTAACTGAAAGTGCCTGTAACTCACTCACTCTGCGAGCGGAAGTAACCGCAACTAAAAACACAGTTTTCAGAGTTAACAGCCTCAAAGGGCAAGAATGTAAAGGCTCAAACGGAGCACCCATAAGAAACCTAAGAACAAGGTTTAAATCCCAACCGGGCACCAGGAAAGGTGACGGAGGGAACACATTAGTGAGCCCTTTCAGAAACTGTGAAATTAAAGGGATTTTAAAGTAAGAACACTCTTCAGACGAGCGCTTAAAGATGGACAGCGCCGCCAGGTAACCTTTAATGGTATCCACTTGCAAGCCCCTGTGGGCCAGAGAAAGCAAAAAGGACAGAACCATGGGGATGTCACATACAAAAGGATCCACATTCCGAACTCTGCACCAGTCGCAGAACTTACGCCAACGGCAACGGTACAGAGACTTCGTTGCTGGCCTACGGGCCGAAAGCAACACCTCCATCACGTCTTCAGGGAGGTCCCAATCCATATACCTCAACCTTTCAGAAGCCAAGCATGAAGGTTGAGGGATCCGATCTCTGGATGGAGAACCTGACCCCCCTCCCGTGAGAGCAGATCGTCTCGGTAGGGAAGACGACGTGGAGGGCAGATGGACAAGTCGAGAAGGTCCGGGTACCACGTCCTCCGAGCCCACGCCGGAGCAATGAGGATCATCCGGGAACCGAACTTCCGTAACCTCCGCAGCACTTGCGGGATGACGGGGACTGGAGGAAACGCGTACCGAGGGCGGCACCTGAACCGGGTCCGACATCCTGCCGGAGGACTGCGACCATTGCGTCTTGAGTGCCCACTGCAAAGATCTCATTCGCAGGCGAGCCTCTGGCACCAGGAGAATGCAGGGTGCCATGAGGCCGAGCAACCTCAAGAACTCGAACGCTGGGAGCGTCTGGGCAAGCTGAAACTTGTGCACCATCTGCTGAATGTGAAGAGCCCTCACCTGGGGAGGAAAACACTGCCCCAGGGAAGTGTCGAGCACTGCTCCGATGTACTGGAGCCTCTGTGTTGGCGTCAAATGGGACTTCTTTAAAGTGAGGGAGAAGCCCAGCCTTTGAAGGGAGTGGCAGGTGACGGACAGATGATCCAGGACTTGCTCGGGGGAGCTCCCCCTGATCAACCAATCGTCCAGGTAGGGGTAGACGTGAATCCCCCCCTTGCCTGAGATGCGCTGCCACCACCACCATGAGCTTGGTGAAAACCCTCGGGGCGGAGGTCAATCCGAACGGCAGGACCCGAAACAAAGTGCGAGTCGCCAACCGCGAACCTCAGGTACTTCTTGTGCTTGGGATGGATCGGCACATGGAAGTAAGCATCCTTGAGGTCGAGTGACACCAACCAGTCCTGAAGCTGAAGGGCCTGGAGGACTTGAGAGAGAGTAACCATCTTGAACTTGTCCTTCCTGAGGCGTTTGTTCAAACCGCGCAAGTCCATGATGGGTCTCAATCCCCCGTCTTTCTTGGAAATCAAAAAATAAGGGGAATACCATCCCTTGTTCCTCTCCGCAACAGGCACCAGTTCTATAGCGCCTTTCTCCAGCAGGGCTTGAATTTCCTGCGCAAGGAGCGGATCCGGACACTTCTAAGAGAGGTTCCCCGGTGGATTGTCGCGAGGCCTGTGCCAAAAGGGAAGACAGTAGCCGTGGGTTATGATCTGCAGAACCCACACATCTGAAGTAATGGCTTGCCACTCTACAAGATGCTGCGCCAGCCTTCCCCCCAACCGGCGAACCATGGGACCTGGCCTCATGGCTGAGTAGGAGCGGCTGCGGCGTTACCTGAGGGCAAAGAGGCAACTGCCCGAGCGGCCTTGGCACCACGGGTACCCTGTCGTCCACCTCTGGTACCCCTGCGTTGGCCTCTGACTGCCAGCTCCTCTCGCTTTACTGAAGGACGAGTAATAGCGAAAGGAACCACCCCTCCACTGCTGTCCCCTAGGTCGAAAAGGCGGAGGTTGGCGAACTGCAGCGCCCAACGACTTCGCTGCAGCTTTTGAGGTCTGCAACCTCTCAAGGCTCTCGTCAGCCTTGCTGCCAAAAAGGTGTTCACCGTCAAAGGGCATGTTGAGGAGCCGGGACTGCACATCAGGAGCAAACCCCGACTTCCGCAACCACGCAAACCTGCGTATCACGGTGCTCGCCAGACCCGACTGAACGGACTCACACATGGCATCCTTACCATCCTGGACCATAGCAAGGAAACCATCCCGTTCATCCCCTTCGGGAATATGTTCAGCCGCTAACGCAACACAGTTCCACAGAGTGTGCGTGAAACGTGACAAGGCACAAATGGAGTTGGCCGCCTGAAGCGCCATACCACCAGAAGAAAACACTTTCTTCGCCCAGCCATCAAAACGTTTGTCGTCCCTATCAGGAGGGATGGTAGGGTACGACGCCTGCTTTGCCGGGGCCGTGGCCGCCTGCACCACCAAACTTTCCAGAGTGGGGTGCCTGGTCAAGTAGCAGGGGTCGCTACTGGCTGGACGGTATTTACGCGACAAGGATCTGCCCACCGCCGGGAGACTCTCCGGAGCAGTCCAAGCCGCCGCCACCCTTCTCTGTAAATTCATATGGAACGGCAGTACCGGGTCAGTTGGGGGACCAACATCAAGGATGTCCGTCAGATCATCCTGCACAAACTCCCCTGGGGGAGCAGACCATCCCAGATACTCAGAAACCCTAGCCATAAGGCGCCGGTACGAGGAATCGGCATGGGAGCCAGGCTCAGGCCTACAAAATTCCACCTCCGGAGAGGTGTCCAGTCCACTGGCATCATGCAGTGACTGCCTCAAATCGTCAAACTGACTATGGCCCGAGACAATTTCATCTGGCACCTGACTAGGAACCAGGCCATCAGAATCCTCATCCGCCTCTGAAATATATTCCAGGTGGCGAAAAGGCACCCGAGAGTGCTTGCTCTTAACCAGAGCCTTCCTAGGGGGTACACCCGTGACACGGGGCACCTCCGACACGAAAGGCGTCGATGGCGTCGAGCGATTCGGCGCCGACGTCGAGAAAACCGGCAACGGCGCCGAGAGGATCGGCGTCGACGAAATCGGCGTCGACGTCAGATGCAGCGCCTCCAGTATCGGCGGCGTCGACACAGCCCTCGAAGCCGGAGCCCCGAGCGTGTCCCTCGACGAACTGATCGTCGACGACTTCCTCGAAGCCGGAGCCTCGAGAAAGCCTGTCGACGCCTCAGACGTCGATGTCTTCCTCGAAGACTGCACAGGAGCACACGGTCTCGAACGCGTCGAGGACCGGGACCTGGAACGGGTACGGCGAGAACGAGTCTCCTTGTCCGAACGGGACCGCTCCCGTGACTCGTGCCGACCACTCTTGCGAGCGGTGTCTCTCGACCTCTCACGGCCGACCCCACTCGGGGGCGCGGACGGCTGAGTACCCTGCGACTCAAGAATCGCCAACATTTTCTTCCCGAAGGAAGCCCATTCCTCCGGCGTCGCACGGCTGGTGGGGTAACCGACGTGCCGGGCAGAATCCTCGGAAGAGGACCTGGAAGGCGACCGGTGACGGCGCTTCCGAGAATGCCTCGAAGAGGCTGAGGAGTGGCGAGACCCACTCCTAGAAGAAGACCGACGAGACCTCCGACGATGACGCGGAGAGTCACCCCTCGAATCATCCGTCGAAAGCCCCGCCGACTTCGACTTCCGGGGCTTGGACACCCGACCTACCGACAACAACTTACGTTCGCGTAAGGCTTTGGACGTGAGCGACTGGCAGTCGATACAGTCATCCGTGTCGTGGGCCTCCCCGAGGCACCAGAGGCAGGCGTCGTGCGAGTCAGTCACCGACATCTTGGACCCACACTCCCCGCACTTCTTAAAGCCCGGACGCGGGGTTGAAGACGAAGTGGAAGACATCGCCGAAGGAAATTCACAAACGAACAGGTTCGAAGAACCAGAAAGAACAGAACTCCAAAGAGTCGAGGCTTAGAACCGAGAAACACGAAGCAACACGTTCGCGGAAAAAACGGAACTGAGGCTACGGGCGTCGTGCGTCCTACTTATCACATCGGATGACGCCGGACGAGGTCCTCGACGTCGGCGCATCGACGTCATCGACGCAGGACGCAGACGCCGGAAAAGATTTTTGTCTCAACGCCGAAGAAATACCTTTTTCGCCTTCCGAAAACTCTTCCCGGGAGACCAACAGAGGTTGCGTGTCCTGTGCTTCTCCTTAGGCTTGGCGGAGGGTTCTGGTATTTCCTTCAGCCTATCTTTGGGTTTCGACAAATCCTTGGGCTTCCCAGTCGGCGTCGTCAAATGCTTTGACTGTCGCTTCTGAGTGTCTGCCGAAACAATTCTCGCAATGTATGGTAATGTCCTCTGCAGTAGGGAGAAAAGGGTAGCGTGGGCCTGTGTTTGTGAAGTCTTCGGTGGAACCGAGGCCTTGTCGCCGCCAGATGCCTTCTTACGATGCGTCTCGACGGTTCTTGGAATATTGGGGGTAGCACCCTTCAATTGAGAGTGCCCGGTCGTTAGCTGCATCTGCGGATGCAGGGAGGTCTCCAATCCCGACGGTCGGCACGCATGGCCAAAACTTCCAGTGTGCACATTGGCGCTGTGGAACGCTTCAACTTCGAAGACTGGCTGGCGGTTGTGCGTTTAGTGAGTTGAGAGTGTTCGTCTTTGTCGCCGGGGTGTACATAATACAATATGTATTATTATCACTATTATTATAGAAGTGCCTGAGCCGTGCCTGGCGGGGCCTGGGACAGATGGCACGGAGTTGGAGCGCTCAACCGAAAGGTCAACAACCTCCAAGTCGGAGGCCTGCTCGTCACGGATGCCCTTGTCGCACTCGGCGGTTGAGTAAGCGGGAGAGCTTGACTCAGCCTTCGACATGTAGGGCGGCCACCGATTGACACGGCGCACCTTCAATGTCTTCGGACAGAGGAGCTTGCAAACCGCACAAACTTTTTCATCGTGATCGAGGGGCAATCAACGGTGACACCATCGACGCTGATCTCTCCAAGGTAATTTACCCTTGCAAATGGGGCAAACCCTAAATGGAGTACTCTCCATAGCTGAGGATAAGGAAAGTGATTAAGATCAAAGAGGAAACAGGAAGAAATGGGAAAGGCATTCTCAGATTTTACTGAAATGTCTCCCTACTGCGTAGGCAGGCTGGAAGGCCTGGCAACGCCGACTGGATTACTGTCCGAAGGTCCATGTAGGTTTTGACAGAGATCCGGAATAGCAGTCGATAGGTAGGACAGTCAGGGTGATCTTAAATGATATAATCTATTCAACCAAAGGTCGATGGGACAATTAACAATGTCTCTGTACGAGCTCCGCTTAAGGCGACCAGTATGTCGGGCAGAAAAAAACAATCTGTGGGACCTCAATGCGTGAAGGATTTTGGGTACACTACACGTCACGTTAGGGATAGTGTTACAGGCAAACCCATGTCAACGTCCCCTTTGGATTCTCGAAAGACAAGATGCAGTACTCCGCAGTGACCACTGGATGTCGGACTATATGCACACCATGTGATTCTAAGCAGAACAAGCATCAGAAATTGGTTTACATGAAATTTAGAAATAAACTTAGATCAAATCCTAGGGTGTGTTCTCAATACCAATTTGTCCTTGTGGATGACAAAGAATGGGTCTTGCACTATGATCTATTTTATTTATATCGCGCTCATACACAAGTGTTTCAGAGCGCGACATGCTTGAAGTTCACTGACTCTTATGGAGGTTATAGCCATCAAGAAAGCAGTCTTGTATGTGAGGTATTTAAGACTTGACTTCTGCATAGGCTGAAAGGGGGTCCCATGAGCTTTGCAAGTACTACATTGAGATCCCAGCCTGGTGGCGGGTTTGAAATAGGAGGGTGGCGTCTTTTCACTCCCTCCATGAATGCCTTAATGACAGGAACATTCCACCATGACACGCGAGAGGTGGTGTATGCTAATAAGGCCGTCAGGTGAACCTTTATAGAGTTAAACTAACCCATGAGTCTAGCAAGTGGAGCATGAATTGAAGAATATTGGATGGAGTACATTAAATGGGGTTTATTTGTTTAGACTGGCACCAAACTACAAATCTCCTCTGTTAAGGCAGAATTCTCAGAAATGTGCTAATTCCTCGCTACCTTAGAGAGCCCCAGCAACTTTGCTGGATTTTGAGGACTTGAAATTTTAACCTTGCGAGCGTGAGACCCTTTTCTCCCACTCATGTATTTTAATGTGATTTTGAACAAAGGGACCAAACATGGTTTGGCGTGCAGAGGAAACTCAAGGACCTTTCCACAAAGAAATGGCAAAAAAAGAAAACCAGGGCCATTTTGACAAAATGGGCACCCATGGGTGGTTTAATGCAGCTGTGAACGCAGCCCGCAGTAAAAACTCTATGGTAGTTAGAAGTAAACCACTGCCACCAACCATTAATTGTAGAAAGGCTAACATTAAATTGTTACATGAGAAACTAGACAAAGGGGATACTAAGTATACCCTCCAGCACCCTATTGAAAGAGTGTGAGAGTGCTGGGTCTAGAAAGTTACAAATGTAAATAGCCTCATTTCAACTTCACTGCTCTTGAAAACAGTGGTTTATCCAAGTGAAGGTAACCTTTGGGAAATCAGAATTCCCTGCGTCACTGCGAAGGTGCTACGTGTCACAATGTAAAAAGATGATGCCTATGGAGTTTGTCAGACTCCAAAACCACAAAGAAACAGTCTAAATCACAGTAAAATACATGGGAGAGTGGGAAAGATCTCACTTTCTCCAGGTTAAAAATTAGAAAAGTCCTAGAGTCCAGCAAATGTTCTGGGGGGCTCTAAGGTAGAGAGGAATGAGCACATTTCTCAGCATTCTCCCTAACACTCTGGGCATGATTCTGATGTAGAGAGGTGTTCCCACCCTTTTTCTTGTCGTGGCAACTACCAGTGAATCTGGTTTTAATTGGCCCCTGATGTAAAGGGGGTCTGTGGGCGCCACGTGGAACATTCCCTCAATAGGGAACAACTTACTTACCTCTAACTGTTCTCCAGCATGGATTTACATGCTCATGAATATTCCCAGTCAGGCTGGGACTCCTCTGTAAATAAAAATTTAAAAAAAGCGTTTCACTTCTGAATTGTCTTTCTCCTACCAACCAATCACTGGTCTCTGGGTCATACTCTCTCTCCCCCCCAGCCAATGAATGATCTCTATCTAAGCCCCTTCTCTGGCAGCCATCTTTAGATTTGTTAGAATGTAAAGTGGCAGTAGGACCGCAGAGGGGTAGGCAGGAGGGTTTGAATGTGAATCCATGCTAGAGAACAACAGTTACAGGTAAGTAACTTGTTCCTTCTCCAGCATGGGGTCTGGCATGGATTCACATTTTCATGATTAAAGAATACTTAGCTGTGCACACATGCACAACCACGGGAGGTGGCAAGGCTCAACATTAAGCATCTCTTACCTCCTCACCAGGCTCACCTTCAAGAGAACAGTGCTGCGCAGCACTGCTTGGCCGACTCTGGACTCCTCCCTGGAATCCCAGTCAAATCTCGTGAAGGTGTGAGCCGACCTCCCGTAGCAGCCCTGCAGATGTCCAGCAGGGGCACACCAGACAGGAATGCCGTAGTTGCAGCAATCGCTCTTGTCAAATGGGCTCTCAGAAGGCCAGGCAAGGGTCGGTTTGCCAACCGATGAAAATGGGTGATGAAGCCTGAGAGCCACCTGGAAATGGAAGCCTTGGAGAGGGCCTTCGCTTGGTTCACAGGGCCAAAGCTCACAAACAGCTGTGATGTCTTCCGAAAACATTTAGTGCGGTCAAAGTAGAACTTCAGCACTCTAGCCATATCCAGCGAGTGCAAAGTCCTCAACCGGCGACGGGAAGAAAACAGGTAACGCCAAGGGCTCGTTGAGATGGAAGTCCGACGACACCTTGGGCATGAAAAAGGGGTGTGTCCACAGCACCACCCTCGTCTCATGGAATGTCAAGTACAGTAGTTTACAAGGTAGAGCCTGAATCTCTCCCACTCGTCGTGCACAGGTGATAGCCCGGCATTATTGGCAAATGTCAACATTTGGACTTCAATAATGATCCGAGAAGCACTGATTTTGAAAAGCGTTTGTGTACTTGTTAGGACACTGTTTCTGAAGGTCAACTAAGGGCTTAGAAAAACCATTCAACTGAGGCAGTACAAGACTCCACTCTTGGTGTAAGGCTGTACCACCCGTGTTCATGGTAGCGTAGACAGAGCAGCCAGGCTCATTTTAGGAGGGAGAGGGCTGTAGAAGGAGTACAAATGAAATTGTAAAACAAATGGTCCAAAGAAACACAAACACTATGTATGTAAAAATAAATGATCTATTTAAATACAGGTAGGCCCAGATAAATCTAGGGTTAAGTACTATCACACATTATATGTAATCACAATTATAAAAACAAAACACTATACTTGAAGGTACACAGACCAAATTATAAACCTTATTTGGAACACCCAACAGTAATTCTAGGGAAGTCAGAACCTTTTCATACACATTCAGTATAGGTCACACCTATTCCTGGGGAGTAAAAACCAATGTTACTTTCACAAATACATTCAGTAATTAATGCAAGGGCATTAGACCCTACCAGTTGAACAGTGACTCAGCACAAATCAGTCAGTCAGTCAACTGGACAATATACTTGTTGTCAATAGTGGAATAACTATTCCAGGTACAGTAAAAACCTACAAGTACTTTTGTGATAACACAGTTAAACTAGGGGAGTAAAACATAAGGATGTAATATTAAATTACAGGTGCTTTTGAGATCAGTGAAACACAGATTGAGATAAGCAGTAAAGCTTGGAACTTATTTTTGGATGGCACACAGCTAGATCAAGGTAAGTAAAACCCATATACTTTTTTAATCTCACAAGGGGTCCAGGTTAGATATTTCCCAGCTATACAAGTAACTGATGTATGATTTATAAGGGACAGTTACAACCATAGACTCTGGGTTAGATAGCACAGGGAAGGTAAACCCTAATGTTAAACTTTACGGCATGACTCAGATATTCTAGGTAGGCAACAACCTAGTACAGCCTTATTCTGGACAGGCCAACAGCAATTCAGGGGAAGCAAGACCCAGTTGAGGGACACTCATACAATTATCCTATCAGGACTATCTGGTGATACCAACAGTTGGAGGACACTCCTACAATTACCCTGCAGGAAAAATCTGGTGAAACCAACGCATTACTTTTGGGAAGAGGCACAACTTAATCACAGGTGAGTAATATACCTACACATCTATTTCTATTAGAATGGCAAAACAGTTTAAGGAAAGAAAGATGTTAACCAAACTTTTAAGAATTTTGCATCACACATCCAAGGTAAGTAAGAACTTTTGTAACTTTTCACCCTTAGAATTACAATTACCAACTAACTTTTAAACACTTATTTTATTTATAGGCAAAAGGCCCAATCCCTTAAATGTCTTTCCCTTATTCTTGAAGCACAAGAGTTCAGTGGCAGAAGGGGGAGGGAGCTGGCAGGAGGTCACTAGGATCTAGTGTCCAACAGGCAGCGCCAGGATAGTTCCTTAGGAAGACTGGGCAAACCGGTGAGTAGTTTACTTCTAGGTTTAGAAGAGCGTCCAGGGGCTTCACAGAAGACACCCTAGCAGGATTCTAGCCGTTGGACTGGGTGCACTGTATGAGAGACCTCCCCATAAACACCCCACAGCTACACAGAAATCCTAAGAGACTTAAGCTAAGTACATACCCAAGCAAACAGTACCTCAGCATTGAAGATTTTGCAGCAGGACGACATCAGGTTCTGCAGCCAAATACCCAGTCAGTGGAATCCTTGTCGTGGTGACTGGAAACAAGACCTCAGAAAGAACTTTGCAGCAGGAATCGACGAAGAAGGCTCTAGGCAAGGTTTTCCTCGCAGCTGAATGCGGTTCTGCGGATTTGTCGCCTTTTCAAGGAGCACAGAAGACAGAAAATCACGGTTGAATTCTCGTTGTTACAAAGGTCCAGCACTCTGTTGAGAGGAATTTCCAGACTCTATTCGTGTCTCTGAAGATCCACCAGGATGCCCACGAAGTTTCAGCGAGATTCTGAACTCGGAAGAAACAGTGGCTCAGGGTCCCAGAATATTGGGGTATTGCAACAACGCAAGGTTGCAGCAATGTGTGGGATGGCTCAAAATGCAGTCCTCTTGAGTCTGTTGGGTCTCACTACGCTCTGGGTCAGGGTCGTCGTTTTTTCGGAGACCCCAGGTCGATTGGAAGGAAGGGCTACAGCAGGCTCAGGTTACACAGCAAGTTCTCCGGTCGCTGGAAATAGTTTCAGCCGCTTTCCCTTCATCTACCTCTTCGGTTCTGGTTCCAGTGGTCTATTTGTCTTCACCTTCCAGGTTCGCAATATTTAATAGGAACTACAGCACAACTTCTGCATTCTCTCCCTGCATTTTACAACAAGGGGCGGTCTGTTTGTCCAATCAGGACAGCCAGCCCCCTGCTCCGCCCAACTGGGATTGGCCCCCATTCAGGCAGAGAGAGAACAAAGGGCTGTGGCGTTTTGGACTCCTCCCTCGCTTTCTGCCCTCACAGACAGAATGGAGCCTGTGCGGGGAATACAGGGGACTCCTGCCGAAGATAAAAATCGCACAAAGGAATTTCCCGCCCTGGATGTCAGGGGAAGGACCAAGATGAGACAAGAAACACCAAAATGGCAAAAAAAGAAGATGGGGGCCATTTTGGTAAAACGAGCACCCTTGGTGCCTTTACTGCAGCTGTGAACACAGCCCACAGTAAAGGTGCATCAAATTAATACAAGGTATCACTGCCACCAGCCATTGAAGGTAGGATTGTCACCGTTTTAGTGTGAAAGGGGATACATTGCATCTCGCCAGGACTCCACATAAGGTGAGGTGTGCTGGTTTCACAAAATAATATGCAAAAGGGATTCAAAGATCCTTTCCACCCTTGGGAACTGTAGTTCTCTCATGGTTAGCAAAAGAAAGTTTAAAGGGGAGCCCCAAGGGCAACCCAGCAACATCAGCCACTTATTGCCAATAAGTTAAGGATGATTACTTTAAAAAGACTATGGAGAGTCCAAAAAAAAACTACACCCATAAAAGGAGTAAAAGATTCTGGGAGTGTGGAAGAAGGTTCCCACTCACAGATGTATTAAGGAAAAATGTCCCACTAGTAAAGCAAGAAGTTCTGGGGTTAATCTAGGTCAGGATGATTTACCATTTCTATGAACATCTTACCTAACAGTACCCTATCTACGAATGCTTGCATTGAGGTCTCTAATACAATGTTCTATAATTTTACTGTTTTCACTGCCAGTCATCTGAACCATTTGAAACTTTCTACAGGTTGGTTATTCTACTGTGGTAACTTTACATATTCATATATTCCTGCTAACATTTCCGGTGGTCCTTGTACCATGAGGCGTCTTAGCTTAATGATGATTCCTTTGCAAACTGCTGTTCTTCGGTCTACGCAATCTATTCATCAGATTGGTCCATCGCCTGACTGATACTAATGTTCATTAGTTTAAAAAAAAAAGGTAGCAGGCGCTCCTCTCCAGAATGAACATGGCATGATAACCTGTTCTGAGATGAGAGTTTGCAGCACACACTTTTTGCTCACTGTACCTTTCACAGGTGGGAAATATCCATTTGCATATCAGTCTTTGTCCCGCCCACATGGGCAGTCCAGCACCGAAATGCTATGGCAATTCCTCTCCGTTCATTTGTTGTCTGAAGCTGAAGTTTTGGCACTTGCTTTTTCTTTAGTGGGTGATTGAGGGTTAGCAGCTAGGGGCTATAAATCCTTTATCAGACTTGCTTGTGTAGTGGTTAAAGGGCTTAACAAAACTTCTCAAGCGTTAACGGAGCTGTTCGATAAGACATTTTAGAAAGGCTATTTTACAGAATAGGGCCGCAGTTGATTGTTTTTTAAACATAATTTGGGTTGCAATGCCATAGAAGGGAAGTGCGGTTTAGATTTCAAAGATTATTCACGTTCCATTGAGAAACACATTGGTGGGTTGAGGGACCTCATTTCTCAAGTCACTCAGGAACAGGGCGGGAGCTGGTGGGATCAGGTGCTTTCATGGATTCCGGGGAGCATTGCGTTATATTTTTCTTTGAGTTTTTGCTGTACTTATTGTTTTAATTGTTGTATTTATTGCATCCCAAATTTGATGGGGATGTTTCGTCAATTTCAGAAACTGTCTTTTCGTTCATTGGGATTTGGCAGTTGATTGCCCAAAGGGTGAAGTGTAATGCGTGTGAGAAAATGAGCTAAAAAACATGGGGCCGGTGCACGGCCATTATGGACATTCACGTCCAAACCACAAATAAAGTCTACATTTCTGTGAGCTCAGTTAGACATGACTTTTGCCACGGGTGCGATATTCTATTATGAAGCAGATGAGCTCACTGTGGAGGATAGCGGTTTTATTGTTTGCTCAAGGACGAGCCAAGAAGGGAGTCAGATCTGTGCAGGTGCACTGATAAGGGGTGCTGGGAACGAGCGCGGGGGAGACGAGCTGGGTTTTTCCACTCTTTGCTGCCTATGCTTGCTATCTGTCCTTAAGCCAGGGGGCGTTTGCAACCCATGAGGGACAGGGAATTGTCCCCCATAAGGGGAGAGGTATTCATGATGAGAGATCACAGAATTGGAACCGCAGTTAGTGAAGTCTCGCTGAGGGGGAGGACACTCCCCTCCAGACCATTTTAGCACATGTGATCTCTCTGCCTACCTGCCTCGGGACTGGGAAATGTCCTAGTGTCCAAGATGTTTTCTCCTTCAACTGCACTAGCAGTTATGTAGACCTTGTTTGTAGGTATCCTTGTCTGTGTGTTTATGTATAACCAAGGGCATTTACACCAATACTTATTCGTATGCTTATACTTTGTATAAATAAAAAGGGCCTGTAAAGAGCAGAATATATTCCTATTGTTGATCTAAGTGTGTATCATTGCCTACCCGAGTCCAAGAACGTTTGGTCAATGTGTTAAAGTAAGTGGTTCGAGGGTTATTACACATGACAGAAAAGCAAAACAGAGACCAACATCTGTCGGATGCAAGCTGCACAGGGCTTGAATCCTGTGGCCTTTGACAGAGAAGGCATGGCATTGGAGAAAAAAGGTTACTCGACGAGTGCGTTCCCGATTAGCGAACAGAGTGTGGAAAAAAGGAACAGAGGTCACTCGCACAGCACCGCTATATAAACTGGCCCCACCATATACAGAGTCGGGGACAGAGGGGTGTACAATGGAGCGGAGCTACAGCCCCTGGCGGTGGAAAGGTTTCAAGAAAACAGCTGTGCTGGTATAGGTTACTCAGATGAGCATTCTATGGAAGGAAAGAATCCATTTGAAGATTTTCAATACATGCCAACATTAAGCCACTTTGAATACAATCAGCTTGATAGCATACCTCCATCAGCACGCCGCACTGGTTTTTCAAACCTCCGCTCTCCCCTAATGTGAATATATCAAACAAAAAAAAAACAAAAAAAGAAGAGGGCAAAACATGTTTAGAAAATGAAGGTTTTAACACTACAGAGCATTATACTGAAAGTTGTAATAGCAAAGAAAACAGACAAATTGTTAGACTCCGTAGTAATTACTGTAGTCCAAAGTTCACAGATTTTTCCTCCACACTTGAAGGCTAGCATCACCGCACACAAAAGACAAGACCAGATCATGATGCAGCGTTCAAGAGTGCGAGAAAATGCTGCGGGTATGTACATGGAAATACCTAGCAGTGATCTTTCCTTGCACAAGTTCTAGACGCAACACCATCCATTAAAGTCAACGTGATGGACAGGCAAATGTGGAAGGGTGGTGAGGGGGTGAAGGACAGACCGAATGGAGGAAAGGAGACCGGATAACTTATTATTACTCCTATATCCATTCCCAATTCCCCACATCAGTGGGAGAACGGCATGTTAGGAGTTCCTAGACCTCAGGTTGACAACAAAATTAATCTACAACTTTTTTCCATGGCTTCTGTGTAAGCGTACTGACATGTGATGCAGCATTTATAAGGCGCCTGTACACATGTGTTTCTAGGTGCGACAAGACAAGGAGTGGGGGGGTAGAGGGAGGACAAAATAATGATCTTACTAGGCCTTGGGTCATTCAGATCGCTCAAGTGCAGAGAAGATGGAAGGGGAAAGTGCAGTTAACTCAAGCGCAGCCAGCGAGTGGCTCATAAGTGCAGAGACAAGGGACTGTAGGGTTGCAGATACAGAGCTTTAAGTGCTGGGGAGCCAAGAGGCAGTGCAAGGGCAACTGGAGATGCAGGCGCATGGTCCCAGAGTTGAGGGTGACCAGTGAGCGGAGCAGTCTGGTGCAACAGCAGGGAAGAGGAGGAGAGAAAGCGGAAGTGAAAAGGAAGGTCTTGAGTTGCTTCCGGAACCAGATGTGGTTCTGCTCCAGTTTGAGAAAGTCAGGGAGGCTGATCCAGAGGGAGTCTCCACCAGAGAAGATGGATCTGCCCCAAACTCTATGCTTGGACAAGCGTCTGACCCTTAGAGTTGGAAGTGGATGAGCGGAGCGCTCAAGAAGGAAGGTGTTTTGGAAAAAAAAGTTGGAGGTAGAATGGTCTCAGGCCCCAGAAAGCCTTGTGGATGATGGAGAGGGTCTTGAAATTGATCCTTGCAGTCTCAGGAGGATAGATCAGGGGCAACATGCTTACCTTGGAAGCAAGACGACACAGAGCACCACAGATTCGATCCACAGGTCCGCGCTTAGAAACCTTTGGATATTAAGCGCGTTATAAATAACCCATGATATCATATCACAGGGAGCCAGTGAAGATATTTCAGAGCTGGATAGATATGATGCCTGGACTTGAGGCCAAGGACAAGTCTTGCAGTCCTGTTCGGGATAAGTTGGTGTAGAGGCAGGAAGATTTAGAAAGCGGCTGTTGCAATAGTCAAGCCTAGAGAGGACCAGACCTCTGCAGACAGTGAGCTTCTGGGGGAAAGTGAGAAAAGGAAGAGTAGGTCTGAGGAGGCGCAGCTCATAGTTTGACTTCTTAGAGATGTGAGATGTGAGGAGAGAAGGAGAGGGTGGAGTTGAAAATGACAGAAAGGGTCTTAGCCTCACAGGAAAGAGCAGGAAGAGGGCCCAGAGTGGCCCGCCATAGAGTAAAGGAGGTAGCGGGTGTCCCAATGAGGAGGCTCTCAGTCTAACTGGCATTAAGGCAAAGATCATTGGTGGCAAACTATTCCCGAATTGGGGCCAGACAGTCTGGAAAGAGAGAAGAAGCAGAGGTGGCTGAGGGAGGCCTGAAAGGGAACAGAGAGCCATCCGCATAAAATTGAAAATTGGAGCAGAAAGTAGCAATGTGATGGGCAAGAGGTGCCAGGTAGTGGTGGAAGAGCCAGTAAGTTAGACCCCTGGGGAACACCACGAGTAGGAGAGAGGAAATACCCCAGTTGGACCAGAGAGGGTTGACGGTGAGAAAGGAGGTCAACCAGGCCAGTGCCTGATCAGCAATACTAAGGTTGTCACAGAGACAATTGAGCAGAATGGCATGGTTAACCGTGTCAAAAGTAGAGGATAGATCGGGGAGAATGAGGACAGAAGGGAGATTAGAGTTAAGAGTGGAGTGCAAGTCTTCACGGGTGTTCAGGAGAGAAGTTTCCGTGCTTCTGGCAACTCTGAAGCCAGACTGGTGGTCATGGAGGCAACCAAAAGATTCGTTATGTAGATTAAGCTGGGAGATGGCCAGCTTTTCCAACAGTTTTCCCAGGAAAGGAGTGATGGAGATATGGATTGATTAGGCATAGAGGAAGGATCAGCAGAGGGCTTCTTTGAAGGGGTGCACAAGAGTGTGCTTAAGGGGTGGACGGAAAGTTCCAGTGGCAACAAGTGAATGCAGAAATCGGCCAAGGCTAGAGCAAGGGTGTTGACGTGGTCCTTGATTATAATCGATGAGCAGGGGAAAACCTGCTTGATGAGACTTTAAAATATCGGACTTGTCTAGAAACATTGTCAGGGGTGAAGACGGGCAAAGGAGGAAGAGGAGCAATGGCTTGAGAGAGGCCAGGAGTTGTTGAGGAGGTAGAGGAAGAGAGGGTGGACAGGATGTACTGAGCTTTATTACTGAAATCAGAGTCAAAAGCCTTGCAGAGGGCCTGGGAGGGAACAGGAGAGAGAATGCAGCAGGATTGGCCAGCACCCTGCAGATTTTGAACAGTTCATCCGAGTTATTAGATGCAGCTGAAAAGCGGGCACGGATGCAGGGGCTCTTCTTAGAGAGGACAGAGTCTGTACTGCCATTGGAGCAGGTGGCAGGCCCGTTTGTCATGGGGTGTTAGGCAAGAATGCATGTAGTTACCCTGTGGGAGACTACACCAGACTTTTCCCCTTAGCAATAGGTAACCCAACCTTTGGTATAAGCATGTACTACACAGGTTGGTAGTGACAGCAGCCAGGCTCATCTCAAGAGGGGTTAATGTGAGCTGTTGAGGTGTAACAGATTCACAGTGACAGGTATTCAAATATCGCTTATGCTCAAGGTTTCTTATTAAAATAATGATTTATTAATTTAACAGTTTTAAAATAAGCCTTCTTTAGAAAGAGCAATATGCAACAATAAAATACACTTCCAAAATACACTCCTTAGGTTTCAGTTAAGTAAATAGATACCCTTTTGGGATGTCACACAAACACTTCCTACACACTGAAGTGACATCAATAGCTAGGAAACTGTGGACAATTGATAGATCAGTTTAACACAATGCAATACTAAGGTTGTTGACAAAGCAAAGGGATAGGGAAGGAAAAGAAACAAAGGTTGACAAGTTTCTCCAAACAGGTAAGCACTTTTCAATCCCCCAATGAAATATAGGTTACCCCTTTCCAAGCTATACAAGTAAAGTATGTATGACTTTTTGGAGGGACAGTTCAACACAAAATCAGAAGGTAAGAAGAGTCTTCAGGGAGCCAGGACAGCCAATGTCAATTGAGCAAAGTCTAGGGGAGGTGAGGCACTTCTTGAAGATTAGCACAAAAGCCTTGCACAATGTCAGGGTTTTGTTGCAAAACGAATCAATGTTGGGCCACAAGCTGGGAGGCTCGTGAAGAGCAAAGATGCAAGCAACTCTGCAGAGGGCAGCCAAGGCAAGTCTCCAGTGAGAACAAGCCAGCTACAGACAAGAGGCAAATACCCCTAGTTACACAGTACCTTGAGCATGAAGAAAAAAAAGAGTACAGCTGGTTCTGTTCCTGTTGTAGTCATACAGAACCTCTTGTTCCCGGGCCTCAGACGTGGGGACAAAAGGGAGGCCGTCTGGGTACTCCTGCATTATGGTTGAAAGGTCAGTGGCAGCAATAGGAACATTCCGGTTATCAGCAGCACTTTGCGGTTTCAGCTACTCGCAAATAACATCACAGCGGTTCTTGGACACCTTCTGGGCTCTCCTTGCTTCTGGAGTCCAGCACTCTTAAGGTGGCTCAGGCTTAGATAGTCCTGCTTCGATGGAGTCCTTAGGATCTTCCTCGAGCTTGGGTCCAGCTTAAAGGCGATGCACTCCTCCTGGTGTTCCTGTCCCCTGGCACCCGGTTCGGGCAGCAGCAAAGAAGTACAGCCAGCAGAGATGGGTTCCTGGCAAGTTCGTCTTGGGGTTGATTGGTCCCACCAACCCAAGGGAAGTAGTCCTTTCCAGGCTGCTCTAGTTGATTCGACATTCAGAGCTTCAGCAATGCAGCAGGGCTTCACTGGGCAAAGCAACGGTACAGGGGGGTGCAGCAAGCTGCTCTTCCAGTTTCTTTTTTCGGTTCCTTTGTCCAGCGGTCTACCCTGCCTTCCTTGCAAAAAACCTCCTTTTATGCAAGTTTCTCCCATTCATTGGCAGCCTAGCTGTCAGTCACAGCAGGGTGGCTGTCCTTCAAGGACAGCCAGCCAATCACCTTTGGGTGCATGCCTGTAACCAAGGAGACTAAGCACAGGGAGTTTTGGAAACCTCCCTCGCTTCCTGACCTGCCAGCCACGCTGTAGCCAGAGGCAGGCTTCAGCAGTGAACCACACCAAAGACAAAGCAAAGAAAGGGACCAAACCTGGTTTGGCACGCAGAGTAAACCTCAAGCAGGACCTTCCCACCAAGAAATAGCAAAAACAAGACCAGGGCCAATATGATGAAATGGGCACCCATGGGTGCAATACTGCAGCTGAGGATTCAGCCTGTGGTAAAAACGCACAATGGTAGGAAAATAAACCACTACCATCAGCCATTAATTGTAGAAAGGGCAACAAAATAATGTTACACAAGAAGGTAGACAAAAAAGAGGATACCAAGTATCCCCCCCCCCAGCACTCTACATAAGATGGTGTGTGCTGGGTCTACAAAGTAACAAAGTTAAGTAAAGTCAAATTCACTTTGCTGCTCTTTGAGACCGTAGTTTATCAAAGAGAAACCTTAAGAGAAATCCTAAAAGACGTCTCTGGGACACTGCACTTGGGGTGGTGCGTGTCACAATACAAAAGGTGATGCCTATGGAGTTTGTCAGACTCCACAACCAAAAAGAAGAACAAGTTACTTACCAATTGGTAACGTTCTTTCGAATGGCTGTTCCTCGAACATTTTCCTCATCTTAGATGTATTCGCCCAGCTTTACCTGCTTCGGAAATTTCTCGGCAGAGGGAGCTGTGCGTCGATGTCGTTGAGTCGAAGTCCCTCGAAGGCCTCTGTCATCGGGTATACAAGTAGCACGCGCAGCGCCAATTGGCCTCAGTTCTGTTTTTCCCCCTCTTGCTCTGCTGTATAGATAGTGTAGGTAGCCAGGTGTCAGCCTTGCGAGTTGAAGTGGTAATAACACAGGAAAATCTCAGAGGGGTAGGATGGGAGGGCAATGAGGAATACGTTGGAGGAACATCCAGTCGAAATAACATTACCAGTTGGTAAGTAACTTGTTCTTCGAATGGAGCGTGTCCTCCAACGTATTCCTCATCTTAGATAGACTCCCAAAGCAGTGTAAAAAGGTCGCTGGAGGAGGGAGTAGATTTTTAATGCCATATAGCCGAATATAACACTGCTTTTCCAAAAGCAATCTCTTTAGAGTGGGAAGCATCCAGATTATAGAATTTAGAAAAACTGTAGCGATTACCAAGTTGCTGCTTCACATATAGATTTTATGAGAAAACTTCTTTGAAGGGCTGTCGAAGAGGCTATGCCTCTGGTAGAATGGACCCACAAGCATTCTGGTGGATCTTTGCCCACCAATCTGTAGCATTCTGAAACGCAAAGCACAATCCAACGTGATAGGGTTTGTTTCGACACCGATTGACCCAATTACCTTCCAGTGTAGCCAATGAAAAGTTGATTATCCACTCTAAGCTTGGAGAGCCTACAAATGTAAAAGCTTAGAGCTCTTCTCGGGTCCAGCCAGTGCAATCTTTCCTCCTCCTTACTGGGATGAGGTGAAGGCTAGAACACAGGCAGAATCATTTTCTGATTTAAATGGAAATCAGACAACTTTATGTAAGAATGAGGGTTTTACCCTCAATACAACTCTGTCCCTGTGGAACACAGTATAGGGTGGCCCAGAAGACAGTGCCTGTAATTCGCTCACACTTCGTGCAGATGTTAAAGCAACCAAGGAAACGGTTTTCAACGTTAGTAATCTTAATGGACAAGTATGCAAGGGTTCAAAAGGGGCACACATTAAAAACTTTAGAACCAGATTAAGGTCCCAAACTGGGACATGGAAAGAAGGAGGGAACACATTGGTGAGTCCCTTTAAGAATTGTATTATCAAAGGAATTTTAAAGTAGGAACATTCTTCCGAAGAGCGCTTGAAAATGGAAAGCGCTGCAAGATGACCTTTAATGGTCCCAACATTGAGGCCTCTATGTGCCTGGGACAAGAGGAAAGAATACTTCTGGGATAGAACACAGAAAAGGATCAAGATTCTTTTCTCTGCACCAGTTGCAAAACAACTTCCAGCGGCAACAGTACAGATATTTTGTTGCTGGACTTCTTGCCGAAAGCAACACCTCCATGACGTCATCTGGAAGGTCCCAATCCTTGTATCTCAGCCTTTCAGAAACCAAGCATGAAGGTTGAGAGTTCTGACCACTGGATGGAGAACCTGGCCCTTCATTTGTGAGAGAAGGTCCTCTCTGAGGAAAACGTGAAAAATTGACATGTTTCGAAGGTCCGGGTACCACCTTTTCCAGGCCCAATCCAGGGCAATTAGGATCATGTGGTTTCTGAGCTGTCTCAATCTCCTGATGACTTGAAATGACGGGAATCAGAGGGAACGCACATCACAGTGGGAAGTTCCACTCCACCACGAACGCGTCCCATAGGGCACCTCTCGGGGGAAATTCCCTTGAGCAATACTTTTTGCACTTCCAGTTGATTCTGGTCGCAAACAAGTCTACTTGATGGGTTCCCCAAAGGGTGAAGATCTCATGAAGGACTTCCTAAGCCAGTTCCCACTCGTGGGACACCGTACTCTGCCTGCTCAGAGCATCCGCCGTCATATTCTCTCCTGCTAGATGAACTACCGTTAAGGAGATTCCTTCTTGAATTGCCAAATACCAGAGCCGCATTGCCTCTCTACACAGAGGTAGTGACCCTACAACTCTTGTTTACGTAATGCATGGCCACTGTGTTGTCCATCATTATCAGGCCATTTGTTCCCTTGACAGATTTCAGAAAAGCCTTCAGCGCTAGTCTGACTGCTCTCAGCTCTAAAAGGTTGATGTGTAGTTTGGACTCCGATGGAGACCAACGACCACTGATTGTCAGATCGTTGGCATGAGCTCCCTACCCCATGAGTGAGGCGTCCGTCACTACTGTAATCTCCGGCCATGGTTGCCAAAATTTCTCTCCTTTTAGGATGTTCTCTGTGCAAGTCCACCACATACTATCCTGCCAAACTTTGTTCGGAATCTGAAGGAGAGTCGTCATTTATCCTGAGAACTGGGACCATTGAGTCTTTAGAGCCCATTGAAGGGATCTCATCCTCAGGAGTGCTTCTGGCACTAGGAAAATGCAGTATGCCATGAGGCCAAGCAACCTTAAGAAGTCGTAGGCCTGTAGATTTTGGGCATTTTGGAATTTGAAAACTATCTGAAGAATGTCTTGAGCCCTCAACTTGGGAGGCGAGCTCTATCCCAAGGATGTGTCTAATACAGCCCATATGTACTGGAGCTGTTGGAAAGGGGTCATTTGTGACTTCTTGAAATTGAGGGAGAAGCCCAGTCTGTGGAGTAAGTGGCAGGTGACTTACAGAAGATCCAGGGCGTGTTTGGCAGAATGCGCCCTGATCAATCGTCCAGGCAGGGGTAGACGTGAATCCTCCCTCTCCTGAGGTGTGCTGCAACCACTACAATCAACTTGGTGAAAACCCTCAGGGCGGAGGCCAACCCGAATGGTAGGACTCGAAACTGATGGTGCGAGTCGCCAACTAGGTATTTTCTGTGCTTCAGATGGTTTGGCACATGAAAATAAGCATCCTGGAGGTCCAATGACACCAACCAATCCTGAAGTAGAAGGGCCTGAAGGATCTGAGAAAGAGTGACCATCTTGAACTTCTCCTTCCTGAGGAGCTTTTTCAAGCCTCTTAAGATGTGTCGCAGTCCTCTGTTCTTTTTTTGGGAATCAAAAAGTATGGGGAGTACCATCCCTTGTTCCTCTCTGCTACGGGTACTGGTTCTATAGAACCTTTCTCCAGCAGGGTTAAGACTTCCTGCTGTAGGAGCGGGTCTGGAAAATCCACCAGGGAGAAAGTGTCTCCCTGGTGGATTGCTTTGAGGTTGCATTAGAAAAGGAAGGCAGTAACCTTGGGCTATTATTTCTAGAGCCCAAACATCTGAAGTAATGGCTCGCCATTCTGGCAGATGCTGGGACAGCCTGCCTCCCACAGGTGTCTTGTGATGCAAGTCCTCAAAGTGGTTTTGTGGCGGTTGCTGCAGCCGCTGATGGTAAAGAGGCTGCAGCTGGGGCTGGCTTTGCACGTTTTCCTCGTCCACCACGAGTGGCTTTTCTCCGTCCTCTGACTGGCCATTCATCTGGCCTTTCCATATGAGGAGTAGTAACGATAGGATCGTCCCCTCCAAGATTGTCCCAATGCAAGAAAAGGCTGAGGCTGCCTAATAGCAGCTCCTAAAGATGTGGCAGCCACTTTTGATGTCTGCAATCTCTCAAGGCTCTTGTCAGCCTTGTTGCCAAAAAGGTGAGACCCATCAAATGGCATGTTCAAAAGACTGTTTTGCACGTCTGGGGCGAAACCCGAATTTAGCAACCATGCAAATCTGCGCATCACTGTGCTAGTGGCCATGGACCTGCTAACACCATCTGCAGTGTCCAATCCAGACTGAAGTGATTCCTGCTTGGCCTCCTTTCCAGCTCTAAAGATGGCTAGGAATCCTTCCCTTTCTTCCCCTTCTGGTATGTGCTCCGCTGCCATTGCAATGCACTCCCACAGAGTGTACGAAAATGTTGCCAAGGCACATGTGGATTTGGCAGATTTTAACGCCATACTCCCAGCTGAAAATACCTTGCTTGCCCAACCATCCACACGCTTGTCATCCCTATCCGGAGGGATGGAAGGGTACGCCACCTTATTTGAAACTGTGGCTGCCTGGACCACCAGACTCTCAGGAGTAGGGTGTTTGTACAGATAGCCGGGGTCGCTACTGGAAGGGCGTTATTTTGAAGTGAGGGACTTATTCACAGGAGAAATTGAGTCTGGAGTCTCCCAATTTTTGGCCACCCTATTTTGTAAGGCTACATGGAAGGGTAAAATCGGATCTTCGTGGGGCCATGATCCAATATATCAGATCATCCTGGGTGAACCGAGTTGGTGGTTTAGCCCATCCTAAATAATCAACCACCTTTGTCATCAGCTGCCTGTATGAGGGACTGGCATGTTCCCCTGGTTCTGGCCTGCCAAAATCTGTCGCAGGTGAATTGTCAATTCTATTTGCATTATGCAAGGTTTCCACCAGATCCCTCATTCTGCTTTCCTCAGAAATCACACATTCTGGGACATTAGGGGTGCCATAATCTAGGCCAAAAAGAACCTCCCCCTCCTCCTCCTCAGACCTCTCTTGTTCTTCAGAAATGTAAGTTAAGGATTTAAAATATTCTTTCCTTGGTAGAGGTTTATACATTTTTTCTGGAGGAGGTGTTGCAGTAGAGACTGAAGGCTTTACAGTCTTTGCAGCTTTTTCTTTTGCTGCCATTTTGACAGTTTCTGGCTGAATTGGAGCCTTTGAAACATTTGGCGCAGAGGGCATCTGGATCGACGTCGACAATGGCGATGAAATAGTAGTTGTCGACAGAGCTCACTTCCAGGGCGTTGAGGCGCTCTTCGAAGGCTCACCCTTTGAGGTGTGTCGGGTTCCGGATGGCGTCGGTGACCTCGAGCAGTCAAACTCACCTTGAGCGGTCGACTCGAGCAATCTTTTTCGCTTGGGGTCCTGGAGGGTTCCCGATCTTTTCTCCTTCGATCACCCGGGCTTGAGGGCGTGCGAGTGTCAGAACGGTAACGCTCCCAGCCGGCTTCCGAGGAAAGCACAGACCGAGGCTTAGGCTTTTCAAAAACCATCATTTTAATTCTAAATGCTTCCCATTCTTCGGAGGAAGAATGTTTTGTGGGGCATTTCATTCTCTTATGGGATCCGGTGGCGCCTTTTTTTGGACTTTTTCGTCAAAGATGAAGAGTGGTGTGAACCACTTCGGGACTAAGACCGATGAGTTTGCCTTCTGCGTCGAAGACATTTCTCCTCATGGGATCGGGTTTTCAGCCCACTCGTAATTTTCCCTTCCTCTCTTGCAAAGCCTTGCTCGTCATTGCCTGACACGTCATAAAGGCCTCCATGTCATGGCATTCACCGAGGCACCGCAGACATTCTCGGTGCGGATCCGTGATGGACATTTTGGAACCGCAGGATTTAGATTTCTTAAACCCCGCCGATCCATCCTGAGGCCTAGGATCCGGCTGCGCCGGAAGGGAAGGCCGCTCTTCCTCACCATCGTCGTCTTCCTCGGTTATCTCCCGAGGATCTTCCCGACGGGATCGAACCTTCTCGAAAGTCGCCCGTTGGACTTCGAGGTTCCTCACGGCCTCGGTCAGTTCCTCCTCCGAGGCTGACTCCGTGCTCGAGGAGGGCACCGTGCCCCCCCTCGCTTCTTCCATCATGGCGGCCATGACGATGGGCTGAAGAGAGGATTCCCTCCTTGGCGGAAGGGAAACTAGTTCCGGAGGCAGTCTCCGCTGGCGTAGTCTCTGCCGGCTTGGCAAGAGTCACTGCGATAGCCTCGATAGAGGCCTTCGCCTGCTGGTTAGGGGCCTTCACCACCTTTGGTGCGTCCCGGGCCTTCTCCTTCGGGGGAGGGGCGACGCCTCGCTCCCCCTCTTCCGAGATCAGACGGGGCTTCTCCCGAAGCTTACCCGGGGCCTCAGACTTTCTCTTCCCCGAACCGGAGCGTTGGCTCGTGGTTGACGGTGCCGGGGAAGGTGCGCCCTGCCTGACGACCGAAGAGCCCGACCTTTGGGTGCTCCCGGAGCCAGCGCCTCGCAGCGCTTGGCCTGGTGTTGGGCCCCCGTCGCCGGGGCGCCCGCACAGGACTTAGAAGCCCGCTCGGAACCTTTATTCTTCTCACCCGTCGAGCCCTTCTCCAACCAGCTTGCGAGACGGGATCGACGGTCCCTCATGGTCCGCTCCGACAAGTTCTTGCGGAACTGGCAGTCCTTCTCTACATGAGTCTTATCCCCATGAAGACAGTAGAGGCATCGCAAATGTTAGTCTTCCTTAAACACATTCTGCAGCCCGCATCCAGGGCAGCTGCGAAACAGCTTGGGTCCGGGCGACGAACTCGCATCCTGGGCCATCTCGAAGTAGGCCGCGAATCTTCTGGAATCCTCCAAGAAGTTGATTCTACGAAAACTTCACCCTTGAGGGGGGCGTAGGAAAATCCTGCACTGGGTAGCCGTTAACGGGAGTAGAAACGGTGGAGCTAGAGGCTCGATTAACCGAAAAAATGTGAAAATTCACCTGAAAAAGCGCGAAACATGCAGTAAAAGCTCGAGAGCTAAGCACAAGGACTCCCAACACTTGAACGTGCGGTAAAAATCTGAAGATGGCTGCCAGAGGCGGGGCTTAGGTAGAGGGCAGTCATTGGCTGTGGTCAGTATGACGCAGAGATCAGTGATTGGTTACTACTAGGACAGACAGATCAGAAACGAAACTGATACTGATTTTTTCTTTACCGAGGATTCCCAGCCTGACGACAGGGAATATTCATGAGCATGTGAATCCATGCCAGACCCCATGCTGGAGAAAGAGGATTCTCTCCGCGGTGGCAGGGAAACTCTAGGCCCAGAGGTTGTCTCTACTGGGATAGCCTCCGCAGGCTTCGCCAGGGCCGCCATGACTCCCTCGATCGAGGCCTTAGCCGGGTGAGTCAGGGCCTTTGCGACTTTGGGCGCGCCTGAGGCCATCACCATGGGGGGAGGGTCACCGCCCGCCCCCCTCAGCCGTCTGTCGGGATCGACCGGGACTTCTCCCGAAGCTTACCCGAGTTCTCCGGTTTCCTCTTCCCCGAGCCAGAGCGTTGGCTCGTGGTTGATGGAGTCGGTGATAATGCGCCCTGCCTGGCAGCCGAAGAGCCTGACCGATCGGCGCTCCCAGTGCCTGCGGACTCGCGTTGCTTTGCCTTTTGTTGGGCCCCCTTCGCCGGAACGCCCTCAAAAGGTCTTAGAAGACCGCTGGGACTTCTTCCTCTTCTCACCTGCTGCTGGGCTCTTCCCCTCCAGCCAGTTGGCGAGTATGACGATACTCATCAACCGTTCGGACATGTTCTTACAAAACGCACAGTCCTTCTCCACGTGAGATTTGTCATCGTAGAGGCACCAAGAGTGTTCATCCTCCTTAAAGACGTTCTGAAGTTCACATCCAGGGTAGCTATTGAACAGCTTGGATCCAACAGGCATCATGCTTCCCTTATCCTGGGCCATGTCCACACGGGGTAGGCCTCAAAGATCTTCAAGAATCCTCCAAGATGTGGAAAACACGACGAAAAAGTGCCCTTGAAGGGCGTAGAAAATTCCAAAAATGGGTCCCCGTTGATCGGAAGTAGAGTCGATGGAGCTTGAGGCTCAATTGATCGAAAATATAAGAGTAAACTCTTCGAAAAAACGCAAAACGCAGTAAAAGCTCGAGAGCTAAAGCACAAGGACTCCCAACACTTGAACGTACGGTAAAAATCTGAAGATGGCTGCCAGAGAAGGGGCTTAGGTAGAGGGAAGTCATTGGCTGGGGCCAGTATGATCCAGAGATCAGTGATTGGTAACTAGTAGAAAGACAGTTCAGAAACTAAACTGAAACCGATTTTTTCTTTACGAGGATTCACAGCCTGACGGGGAATATTCATGAGCATGTGAATCCATGCCAGACCTCATGCTGGAGAAAGTCTGGACTCACTGTGCGCTGCTTGTTAGGCAGTGCTTCCTCTGATCTAGCACTCTTACGTGCTGGAGATCTCTTGGCCGCGTGGAGGACCTGCTCCCGCGGAAAGATGCGACCTCCGAAGCCGTCTAGACACCCTCGTTCAACCAGAAAATCAAGCACCCGTTTGTCCTTCAGTTTATAGCGATTTTGCGATACCGCAAAATGCTGCAAAAATTGCTCTTTTTAAAAACACCTGCGAAAACTGCAGTTTTTGAAAAATCAACCATGTTAAAAAAAAAAAAAAAGGACCAAGTTACTTACCTGTAACAGTTGTTCTCCAGCATGGGTTTGGCATGGATTCACATGCTCATGAATATTCCCCGTCAGGCTGGGAATCCTTGGTAAAGAAAAAAATCAGTTTAATTTCTGAATGGTCTTCCTCTTAACAACCAATCACTGGTCTCCGGGTCATACTGCCCCCAGCCAATACTGCCCTCTACCTAAGCCCCTCCTCTGGCAGCCATCTTCAGATTAGTAGCACGTAAAGTGGCAGTAGGACCAAGAGAAGAGCTGCCGAGGGGTAGGCAGGAGGGTTCGCATGTGAATCCATGGCAGACCCATGCTGGAGAACCACAGTTACAGGTAAGTAACTTGTTCCTTCTCCAGCATGGGGTCTGGCATGGATTCACAATCATGAATAAAGAATACATAGCATACACACGCTCAACAATGGGAAGTGGCAAGGCTCAACATTAAGCACATCAACAGCACATCACTACTTTCTTGCACTTCTCCAGTTGCCAACAAACTCACCCTCCCTTCCTCTTTCATAGCTGCCAGGGGACCACTCCGGTGGTGAAGGTGCGGGGTACAAATGTCCTTTAACATTAACATCTCAACATTATGCATCTCTTACCTCCTCACCAGACTTGCCTTCAAGCGAACAGGTTGCGCAGCACTGCTTGGCCGACTCTGGACTCTTCCCTAGAATCCCGGTCGACACAGAATCTCGTGAAGGTGTGTGTCGACCTCCACGTAGCAGCCCTGCAGATGTCCAGCAGGGGCACACCAGACAGGAACGCCGTAGTTGCAGCGATCGCTCTGGTCGAATGGGCTCTCCGATGGGCAGGCAACGATTGGTTAGCCAACTGGTGACAATGGGTGATAAGTGGGCGAGCCACCTGGAAAAGAAAGCCTTGGAGAGGGCCTTCCCTTTGTTCACAGGGCCAAAGTTCACAAACAGCTATGATGTCTTCCGAAAACTTTGTGCGGTCCACGTAGAACTTCAGCGCTCTAGCCGCATCCAGCAAGTGCAAAGTCCTCTAAGCCGGCGACGAAAAGAAAACGGGTAACACCAAGGGCTCATCAACGGCACCTTGGGCATGAAGGAGGGGTGCGTCTGTAGCATCAACCTCGTCTCGTGGAATGTCAAGTAAGGTAGTTTACAAGAGAGGGCCTGGATCTCTCCCATGCATCGTGCGGCGGTGATGGCCACAAGAAACTTTTTTCCACGTCAGCGGTGCCAAACGCATAGGCTCGAAGCGGGGACCCATGAGCCTAGTCAACACCACATTGAGCACCAGAGCCGGAGCCTTCACTGGTGGGAATGAACGGAAAAGTCCTTTTATGAATTCCTTGACCAGGCAGTGTGACCATAACAACCGCCCCAGAGTTCTGGTGTAGCGGGATATAGCCGTCAGATGAACCTTGATGGACATATGAGCCAACCCTGCCTTGGCCAGGGACAGTAAGTACGGCAGCACCTGCAGAGCCGTTATCCGTGGAGGGTCGAGGTTCTGTGTGCGGTCTCTTCCACTTATGTCCGTAGCATTTCAGTGTAGACGAAGCCCTGGCCTTGGCAAGCACTTCCTTGCAGTCTGCCGGCAGATCGTATCCACCAAACTCTAGCGCTGCTGGAGCCAGGCCCAAGTTCAGCGACCCTGGGTTGCGGTGCAGAATCGCGCCTCTTTCCATAGAGAAGATCTGCGTCTGCCGGAAGCTTGATTGGAGAGGACGCTGACATGTCCAGAAAATCTGGGTACCCTATCTGCCTCGGCCACGCCGGTGCGACAAGGATCAGTCTGCACCAGGAACCGTGAGTTAGTTGATGAGTCGCAGAAGCAACGGCAACTGAGGAAACGCATAGGGGAACGGCACTTGGTGTTTGTCGCCATCGCAAACATATCGATCTGGGGATTTCCCCCATCGTCTCAATAGAAGATCAACTTGATCCTGCAAAAGCTCCCACTCGTGGCACGAGCACAACATATCCTGGGCGACGGCCCATCGCCAAAGGTCCTGCGCCTCTTTGTAGAGCGCCAGGGATCTGGTGCCCCCCCCTGTTTCCGGGTGTTAAACATTGTGGTGGTGCTCTCATCAAGACCTCACCACCTTGCCCTTGAGGGACGGAAGGAAAGACTTGAGGGCCCAAAACACGGCCCGTAGCTCCAGGGCGTTGATGTGCAACGTCCTCTCTTCCGGGAACCACAGGCCTCTTGCGTGGAGACGACCTGTGTGCGCACCCCATCCCTCCAGGGATGCATCCGTCGTGACCGTCTCCTGATGAGGGCGAGTCTGGAAATTCGCACCTGCCGACAGAGGCGCGCGGACCCCCCCACCCCCAATCACTGAATCGCTGGACGGACACTCAAGGGCAATCTCTTCCTCGAAGCTTCCCGATACCTGGATCCAATGGGCGTCGAGGAACTCTTGCAGTGGTCGCATCCGCAGACTGCATAGGCGCACAAGGTATATGCACAAAGACATGCCGAGGAGGGGCTTTATGGACCTCACCCTTATGATCTTCAGGGTCAGCCATAATACCTTGCCAGGATGGCCGGTGTTCTCTCCTCCGACAGGGACACCAGACACGACAACGTGTTGAGCCAAGACCCCAGAAACAGTGCGTCCTGCGATGGCACCAAGCAGGACTTTGCAAAGTTTATAAAGAACCCCAGTTCCGGTAGTAGCGGGACGGTCTCCACCATGTGCTCGACGGCGGTCTCTCAACTTCGCTCGGATGAGCGAATCGTCTAGGTAAGGGTAGACAAGAATCCCCTGCAGGCGCCACTGGCACCAGACACCTGGTGAAAACCCTTGGCACCTTCTTCAATCCGAAAGGTGGGGGTGTGGGGGGGGGGGGGTTTGAATTGGTAGAGCTGTCCTTGGACCACGAAGCCCAGAAACTTGCGGTGTCCCTTGTGAATGGGCATGTGAAAATCGGCATCCTCCAGGTCCAGTGACGATATGAAGTCTCCTTTTTCCAGTTGTCCCAGCACGTGCTGAAGGATGACCATCTGAAACTTCTGGGACCTGATCTACTGGTTGAGGCGGGGGAGGTCCAGTATGGGTCTCCAAAAGCCAGTCTTCTTTCCGACGAGGAAATATGGGAGTACAACCAGGAGCTTTTTTGCGACGAGTTCTATCGCGTCCTTCTGCATGGCTCGGACCTCTAGCAGAAGATGAGGGATGTGGTTTTCCTTCCTGGCCACCGGTGGAATGCGCAGATACTTCAGTTGAAATTCCAGGGTGTGCCCGTGGGCCAGGGCGTCCAGCACCCAACGGTCGGTGGAGATTGACTTCCACACGCTGATGAAGTTCGCCAGCCGGCCTCCCACTGGGGTGCGTGGGCCCGACGTCACGGGCGGTTAAGTCCTGCTTCGCCATGGGGGCGTCACCTTGTCGACGACCTCCTCCGGACTTGCTGCGGCTACTGTAGGCTTCCTGAGCCAAAGAGCGGGACGGTTGACGATAGGATGACGAGCCAGCACCGAAACCTTTGGAGTACCCCTGGGACTTTCCTCCGGCGGTCTGAAAGGATGGCCATCGCTGCTGGACCGTGGCCAACGCCCAGGCCGTCTCGGTATCTGCCTTGATGGCCTGAAGAGACTCGTCCACAGTCTTGCCGAATAAGTTACCTCCGTCAAAGGGCATGTCCAACACCCTCGACTATACATCCTAGCAACCAACCCCGCCGAAGGCAAACGCTGTTGCCCATCTGACAGAATCCTGTGTCGGCGATGTCCGTGGCCACAATGATGGCATGGTCACCTTCTGCATCCACCTTTTCGAAATCACCAAAGACCTGACTGCAGCTACAAGAACATTTTGCTCCTGGGCCCTTGCCCTGTACCACTGACTCTGGCACAGGCCTACTGACTCTGGCTACATTTGTTAGAACTGCCTTATTTAGATTGCTTCTCAACTAGAACTGTGTTGGTGCACCTACTTCTTATAACTACCCTTTTCTTCCTCTTTTTAAAACCTGTGAAATGCCATTTTGCTCCGTTTTCATTTAAATATTTCATATACTGATGCAGTGTCTTGCTTAAACTGGTTAACAAACTTATGGGAAGTGTTGCTAGGGTGTGTAAAAAGATATTTCTAAATAACTTGTGCTTTCCCTCTCTTGTGAGAAATTGATAGAGCATCCCTTGTGTGTGGTTTTCACTGTGCCGTTTTGCTCAGTTTTCACTCTGGTTCACTTGGTCTACAATTTAACTAGGGAGTGTGTGTATATTTTTCTTTGGCTTATTTTAACTTGCTTGATGACCGTGATAAATGTGTTTTACTAGACGTGTATAAAATAAATATATATCTACTTTTTTATACAAAGCTTTGGTCAGTGTTTCCTTGTTCCATAATACTGTAGGCCTATTGTGTAAACCCTGAATACTGCTCATCTCCCTCTTGAGATAAGTCTGACTGCTCAGCCACAGCTACCAACTAAATCTTAGTGGTACAGGCTGATACCAAAGGGGATTTATTGCTCTCACCTGTAGTCCTAACCTTCTGTAGTGCTCCCCAAAGGAACTGCACAGGATTCTGCCTAACACCAAGCAAATCTCACAATAGCGCCAAAAGAGCAGCCCAATCCACAAAGGACATCTGAATGGGCACATTCTTTTCACCCCTTTGTGCAAATCAGGGGAAATTATGGACCATTTTAAAGCGCATCCCAAATTTACAAACAAGATGTGCTTTTAAATGTGCTGAAATGTGCTTTGGACAGGTGCACTGGGGTGCCACTGCATGACAGGGTCTTTTCCAACCATTGCATTTCTGTCAAACGTGATGGAACAAGTTACTAAACCCATCACTGTATTCTAGGTCAAACTTCCCCCAGCCAATGACTGCCGTCTCCCTAAGCCCCTCCTCTGGCAGATATCTTCAGATTTGGTAAGCACGTAAAGTGGCAGTATAACCAAGAAGAGACGCAGAGGGGTACCAGGGAGGGTTCGCATGTGAATCCATGCCAGACCCATGCTGGAGAATAATAGTTACAAGGCAAATAACTTGTTCCATCTCCAACATGAGGTCTGGCATGGATTCACATGCCCATGAATAAAGAATACAGAGCAGTACAGCATTACACAACCACAGGTGGTGGCAAAGCTCAACAAAAGCAATTACTCTGGAACAGGCACACCTCAAGCGAACAGGCTGCGTAGAACTGCTTAGCCAACCCTGGACTCCACTCTGGAATCCCTGCCGATGTAGTAGAATCTCATAAAGGTGTGCGTCGATTGCCACATAGCAGCCCTAAAGTTATCCAGCCGGGGCACACCAGATAGGAACGCCATCATTACAGCGATCTCTCTTGTGGAGTGGGCTCTCGGATGGCCGGTAAGCGGTTGGTTCGCCAACCAATGAGTGCGTGATGCATGCAGAGAACCACATTGAGATGGAACCCTTGGACAAGGCCTCGTCCATGGTTCACACGGCCAAAGTTCACGAACAGTCGACACGTTTCCTATGAAAACTCTTCATGCGTGCAACGTCCAGAAAGTGCAAAGTCCTTTCAGCCTGCGACCAAGGTTTGGAAAGAACAAAAGCAACACCAAAGGCTTGTTGAGCTAGAATTCCGACGGAACCTTGGGCATGAAGGAGGGGTACGTCCGTAGCACCACCCTTGATTCGTGTAAGTGAAGGAACAAGTTACTTATCTGTAATTGTTGTTCTCCAGCATGGGTCTTGCATTGATTCACATGCTCATGAATATTCCCCGTCGTCAGGCTGGGAATCCGCGGTAAAGAAAAATCAGTATCAGTTTCGTTTCTGATCTGTCTTTCGTAGTAGTAACCAATCACTGATCTCTGCGTCATACCGACCACAGCCAATGACTGCCATCTCCCTAAGCCCTGCCTCTGGCAGCCATCTTCAGATTTGGTAGCATGTGAAGTGGCAGTATGACCAAGTGAAGAGCCGCAGAGGGGTAGGCGGGAGGGTTCGCATGTGAATCCATGCCAGACCCATGCTGGAGAACAACAGTTACAGGTAAGTAACTTGTTCCTTCTCCAGCATGGGGTCTGGCATGGATTCACATGCTCATGAATAAAATAATACATAGCAGTACACACATGCACAACCACGGGAGGTGGCAAAGGCTCAACATTAAGCATTACATCCAAAACTCAACATTAAGCAATTCTTACCTCCTCATCAGGCTCACCTTAGGCGAACAGGTTGCGCAGCACTGCTTGGCCGACCCTGGACTCCTCCCTAGAATCCCAATCGACGCAGTAGAATTTCGTGAAGGTGTGAGTCCACCTCCACGTAGCAGCCCTGCAGATGTCCAGCAAGGGCACACCAGATAGGAACGCCGTGGTAGCTGCGAACGCTCTGGTGGAATGGGCTCTCGGACGGCCAGGCAGCAGTCTGTTTGCCAACCGATGACAGTACATGATACAGCCGGAGAGCCATCTGGAAATGGAAGCCTTCGAGAAAGCATTCCCCCGATTGACAGGTCCAAAGTTCACAAAAAGTTGTGACATCTTCCGAAAACTCTTCGTGCGGTCCACGTAGAACTTCAGCGCTCTAGCCACATCCAGCGAGTGCAAAGTCCTTTCAGCCGGCGACAAAGGCGACGGGAAAAAAACAGGCAACACCAAGGGTTTGTTGAGGTGGAGGTTCGACGGCACCTTGGGCATGAAGGAGGGGTGCGTCCTGAGCACTACCCTCGTGTCGTGAAAAGTCAAGTACGGGGGCTTGCAGGAAAGGGCCTGGATCTCTCCCACCCGTCGTGCGGAGGTGATGGCCACAAGAAACGCTGTTTTCCACGACAAGAACTTCAACGGAGCTGAGTGCAGGGGCTCGAACGGAGGTTCCATGAGCTTGGTCAGCACCACGTTGAGCTCCCACGCCAGGCCCGGGGCCTTCACCGGCGGGAACGATCTGAACAGTCCCTTCATGAATTCTTTCACCAGACGATGAGACCACAAAGAAGTCCGTCCCGTGGTTCTGGTGTATCGGGAGATCGCAGCAAGATGAATCTTGATGGAAGTGTGCGCCAGTCCAGCCATGGCCAGCGTCAGCAGGTACGGCAGTACTTGAGGAGCCGTAATCCGTAGAGGGTTAATCTTCTCTGCATGGCACCAGACAGAACCTCCTCCATTTGTGTCTGTAGCATTTAACAATTGAGGACGCCCTGGCCTTTGCAAGAACCTCTCTGCAGTCGGCCGGTATGTCGTATCCTCCAAACTCTAACGCTGCAGGAGCCAGGCCAGCAAGTTCAGCGACTTCGGGTCGTGATGGAGGATGGCGCCTCCTTCCCTGGAGAGAAGATCCGCGTCCACTGGCAGTTTGATTGACGGGGACGCTGACAAGTCCAGAAGGTCCGGGAACCATATCTGCCTCGGCCACACAGGTGCGACGAGGATCATCCTGCACCGTGACCTCTTGAGCTGGTTGATGAGCCGGATCAGCAGCGGCAATGGAGGGAACGCATATAGGAACAGGCCCTCCCAGGGGAACGAGAAAGCATCGCCCATGCTCCTCGGCTGGGGAAACCTGCTGGCGAACCTCCGGCACTTGGAGTTTGGCGCCGTCGCGAACAGATCGATCTTGGGTGTGCCCCACCGTCGGAAGAGGCGGTCCACTAGATCCTGACGTAGTTCCCACTCATGGCACGAGCGCAGCTCTCTGCTGAGCGAGTTGGCGATGGCGTTTTTTATCCCTGCCAGATGAAACGGCACCAGAAACATCTCTTGGGCGACGGCCCAATGCCACAGATCCTGAGCCTCCTTGGACAGGGCTGGGGATCTGGTACCGCCCGGCTTCCTGATGTAGAACACGGTTGTGGTGTTGTCGGTGAAGATCCTCACCACCTTGCCCTTGAGGGACGGAAGAAAGGACCTGAGGGCCCAAAACACTGCACAGAGTTCCAGGACGTTGATATGGAGGGACTTCTCCGTAGGCAGCCAAAGGCCCCTCGCGTGCAGATTTTCAGTGTGCACTCCCCACCCTTCCAGGGAGGCATCCGTGGTCACTGTCTTCTGGTGGCCCGGGGTCTGGAAGTCCATGCCCGCCGTCAGATGCGCGCGGGTGCCCCACCACCAGATCGCTCGTCGGAAGCTCTCGTCTAGTGTGATCCTGTCCTCGAAGCTGCCGTCTGGATCCAGCGAGCATCCAGGAACTCCTGTAACGGGCGCATCCGAAGCCTGCACAGGCGGATGAGATAAATGCAAGAAGACATCATTCCGAGGAGGGACTTGATGGACCTCACCATGGCCGCGTCAGTAACCAGTATCTGCTGCACCTTGCCCAAGATGGCCCTCGTCCTTTCCTCCGACGGAGAGGCCAGAAGCTCCACTGTGTCGAGCTTCGCTCCCAGATACAGTGCGTCTTGAGTGGGCACCAGGTGGGACTTGGCGTAGTTTAAGGAGAGTCCCAGGTCCGTGAGTAGTTGGACGGTCCTCGCCATGTGCTCTGCCACCGGTGCGAGGCACTTGGTGAACACCCTGGGTGCCGACCTCAATCTGAAGGGAAGGGCTCTGAACTGGTAGTGACGCCCTTGGACCACGAATCTGAGAAACTTTTGGTGTCCCTTTAGGATGGGGATATGGAAGTAGGCATCCTCCAAATCCAACGACAGGAAATCGTCCTCACCAGTTGACCCAGGACGTGCTGGAGGGTGATCATCCGGAACTAATGTGCCTTGATGAATTTGTTCAGTCGTCGTAGGTCCAGGATGGGATGCCATCCTCCCGTCTTCTTCACGAGAAAGTATCTTGAGTAAACTCCGGAACCCCGAAGCCTCTTTTGGGACGAGCTCGATGGTGCCTTTCCTGAGCATCGCCTTTACCTCCAAGAGAAGTTGAGGGACGTGATTTTCCTTCCTGGCCACGGGGGGGGGGGGGCGACGCGCAGGCACTTCTTTAGAAACTCGAGCGCGTGACCCTGGGCCAGGGCGTCCAGCACCCAACGGTCGGTGGAGATGGACTCCCACACGCTGCCGAAGCTCGCCAGCCGGCCTCCCACCGGGGTGCTTCGGTGGGGGCCCGACCCCACGGCCGGTTCAGTCCTGCTTCGACGAGGCTTTGCCGCCTTGTCCTCCTTGGCGACGACGGCGGGGTCCGCCCGACTTGCCTCGTCCCCTGTAGGCTTCCTGTGACGACGAACGGGCCGCTTGACGATAGGTGGAAAATCCACCACCAGAACCTTTGGAGGCACCCTGCTTGCCTCCGCCGCTCCGAAAGGGCGGTGATTTTGTACCACAACTCCCTGTCGTAGCGGGCTACGATAGCCAAGGCGTTGGCAGCCTTAATCATCGTCGCTGCCGATGAGGTGAGACTGCGTCCCATCGTGTCCAATTTCTTTCCCTCGCCGTCCGGCTGGGAGGTTGACGTAGAGGCCGTGCCCCCCCTCCCCCCGCTTTCTTCCTGGCTGCCGTGGAGACGACCGAGTCTGGGGTCGGCTGTGCCCGAAGGCACAAGGGGGCCGCGTCCAGGACCCGGTACTTCTTCTCGTACCGATCCCTCCTCGCAGGCGTTGTGGATGGGTTCTTGAGGAGGGCGAGACCCTCATCCCAGATATCGTCCAGTAGAGGTACAGCGAGGACCGTCTTCCTCTTGGTCTCGTGCCGTTGATAAAGGAAACCTTCCTTCTCTTCCGGGCACAGCTGGAAAAGCTCGGATGCCCTGGCGATCATGGCATGAAACGATCCAATCTCGTCGGGCGGGGAAGCCCGGGGAGGAGGTGACGGGAGATCCTCGTCGTAAACCTCGTCGTCTGTGCCCGTCGCGGCCGTGTCAGTCCCTGTATCATCCCCACGGGTCGTGGACGGGGAGGAGGGCTGAGCAGGGCGCGATGGTTGGAAACTAGGTGGAGGATGAATCCTCCTTCTCTTAGGAGGAGGGCTCCCAGAAGGGCCTGGCTCCGGGTCCCCCGTCGGGAGAGGTTCCTCCGTTGGTGGTAACGGCAATCTCGTCCTTATCTCTGAGCATAAGGACTGTATAGCTAACAAAATGGCCGGCGAGTTGTCTTGCGGCACTGGTTGAGGGGAGTCCGACGGGCGGTCAGGAGCCCCGTCGGCACCCTCGACGTTCTCGTCGTCTCCTACGTCGGGGTCCCTCCCGACGGGCTGGTGGTCTTCCACGCCAACGCCGTGGCTTAAGACTTCGATCAGCTCCTCCTCAGAGGTTGAGGCCGAATCCACAACGACCTCCTGCCCCCCCCCCCTTTTTCTTCTCCGTCGGAGGTTTCACAGGGGTCCTGTCGATGGGCATGAAAGAGGACTCCCTCCGCGGTGGCAGGGAGACTCTGGGCCCCGAGTTCGCCACCACTGGTTTAGCCTCCACAGGCTGAGCCAGGGCCGCCGCGACTGTCTCGCTAGAGGCCTTGGCCAGGTGGATTAAGGCTTTCACCACCTTAGGTGCGCTCACCGCCTTCTCCTTGGGGGGAGGGTCACCGCCTTGCTCCCCCTCCGATGGGGCCTTCGAGCTCGACCGGGGTCTCTCCAGGAGCTTCACCGGGTGCTCGGCCTTCCTCTTACCCGAGCCAGAGCGTTGGCACGTGGTCGATGGCACCGGGGAGGATGCGCCCTGCCTGGCGCCCGACCGTTCGGCGCTCCCGGTGCCAGGCCTTCTGTTGGACCCCCGTCGCCGGGGCGCCCTGAAAGGTCTTAGAAGACCACTCGGACGACTTCTCGCCTGACGGGCTCTTCCCCTCCAGCCACTCCGACATATTGCCGCAAAACGCACAGTCCTTCTCCACGTGCGTCTTGTCCTCATGCAGGCAGTAGAGGCAAAGGGAGTGTTCGTCCTCCTTAAAGACATTCTGAAGCTGGCAAACAGGCCAGACCCTGAACAGCTTTCCGGGCGTCGAGCTTCCCTTCTCCTGGGCCATGATCGAGATGGGCCTGAGAAACTTCTGGAGTCCTCCAAAAGCGTGGCTCGACGAAATCTTCACCCTTGAGGGGCGTAGAAGAATCCGACACGGGTCCCCGTTGATCGGATAAAGAAACGGTGGAGCTGGAGGCTCTTTTGACCGAAAGAGAACATTTTCCTAAGAAAAAGCGCGAAAAAAGCACTAAAGCTCGAGAGCAATAGCACGAGGATCCCAACACTTGAACGTGCGATAAAAATGTGAAGATGGCTGCCAGAGGCGGGGCTTAGGGAGATGGCAGTCATTGCCTGTGGTCAGTATGACGCAAAGATCAGCGATTGGTTACTACTACGAAAGACAGATCAGAAACGAAACTGATACTGATTTTTCTTTACCGAGGATTCCCAGCCTGACGACGGGGAATATTCATGAGCATGTGAATCCATGCCAGACCCCATGCTGGAGAAATATGGCTGTTTGCAGGATAGGGCTTGGATTTCACCCACCCTCCTGACAGAGGTGATGGCCATGAGGAAAGCAGTTTTCCATGAGAGGAACTTGAGGGGCCTGGTGCATAGGCTCGAAGGGGGTCCCCCATGAGCCTCATCAACACCACGTTGAATTCCCACTCCAGGGTAGGAGTCTTTACTGGCGGGAACGATCGAAACAGTCCTTTGAGGACTCCTTGACGAGACGGTGAGACCAAAGAGAAGCTAGTACTGGAGACCTGGTGTAGTGGGAGATAGCCACCAGATGCACCTTCACGGAGGCATGCGCTAGCCCTTACTTCGCCAACAACAAGTACGGAAGGACTTGGGGGGGCTGTGACTCTCAGAGGGTTAACCTTCTGCGACGGGCACCAAGTCGCAAAACGCTTCCATTTGTGTCTAACACTTTAGCGTCGACAACGCCCTGGCCTTGGACCTCACTGCAGTTCACCAGCAGCTCGTAACCACCCAACTCTAATGTTACAGGAGCCAGTCCTTTGGGTTCAGCGATCCTGTGTCGTGGCGCATGATCATACATCCTTCTCTGGCGAGATGATGCACAACCACTGGCAGCTTGACTGGAAGTGACGCCGACATGCAGAGAAGGTCCCGGTAGCAGATCTGCCTCGGCCACGCTGGTGTGACGAGGATCACCCTGTACCAACACCATCTGAGTTGACTGATGACTCGTAGAAGTAGAGGCAACAGCGGGAACACGTACAGGAATAGGCCTTCCCATGGGAAGGAGAATGCGTCCCCATGCTCCCCAGCTGGGGGAACCTGCTGGCGAACCTCCGCCAGGTGAAAAGGAATGAGAAACAGCCCATGGGTGACGGCCCAGTGCCACAATTCCTGCACCTCTGGAGAGCACTGGGGGACCTGGTGCCCCCCCCTGCTTCCGGATGTAAAACCTTGTGGTGGTATTGTTCGTGAAGACCATCACGACTTTGCCCTTGAGGGACCTAAGAAATTACTTGAGGGCTGAATCAGCAGATTCCGCTCGACGGGAACTCCTAATCAAGCACAATCCTGTCCTTGAAGCTTCCGTACACCTGGATCCAATGGGCATCCAGGAATTTCTGGAGCAGTCGCAACCTGATGAGCCGGATCAGGTAGATACATGACATCATGACGATCAGCGACTTGATGGCCCACACCTTGGCGATCTTCAGTGCCAACAGCCGTTGCACCTTGCCTAAATTGGCAGCTATCCTCTCCTGGGAGCCACCAGGCATGACACCGTGTTGAGTCTGGACCACAGGAACAGCGTGCCCTGCGATGGAGTCAAGCAGGACTTTGCATAGTCCACCACGAACCCCAGATCCGTCAGCAGCCAGAAGGTCCTCCATGTGATTGACTGCAATGTCCCTTGATTTTGCCCGGATAAGCCAGTAGTCGAGGTATGGCTACACATGAAATCCCTATAGTCGCAGATGGGCTGCCACCGGAGCCAGGCACTTTGTAAAGACTCTGGGAGTCTACTTCAGTCGAAAAGGGAGAAACTTGAACTGGTCGTGCTTCCCTTGTACGACTAAGTGCAGGAACTGTCAATGTTTTTCGTGAATGGAGATGTGAAAGTACGCGTCCTATGGATCCAACAAAGTCTCCCCCCCTCCAGTTGGCCGAGCACGTGCTGCAACTTGACCATCCTGAATTTCTGGGACTTGATGTACTTGTTCAGTCTTGATAGATCTAGAATGGGCCTCCAACCCCCACTCTTCTTTCTTACTAGAAAGTATCTTGAGTAAACTCCAGAACCAGCTCTATCGCTTTTTTTATTTTATTTTTTTTAAACATGGCCCGAACCTCCAGCAGCCACTGAGGGATGTGTTGTTCCTGCCGGGCCATCGGTGGTATTCGCCGACACTTTCGCTGAAACTCCAAAATGTGTCCGTGGGCGGGAGCATCCAGCAGCAATCGATCAGTGGAGATGTTTTCTCACACACTGACCAAGTTCACCAGCCAGCCTCCCACCGGTATACAGGGGTGGGGGCCCAACATCTTGGCCGGTGCACCGCCCTGGGAGCCTTGATGACGACGGCCACCTCAAAAGGCCTTGGAGCGACCCCTGTACGCTTCCTGGGTCGAGCAACAGTGAGTTGCGGTACAAGGACGATCCTCCGCCGATACTCAAAGATCTGCCTGACTTCTCTCCTGAGGAACGAAAGGACGGACGGTGCTGTTGCAGCATGCCCAGAGCACGAGCCGCCTGAAACGGTCTTGATGGCCTGAAGAGATTCATCGATGGCCTTACCAAAGAGATTGTCTCAGAACGGCATGTCCAGGATTCTGGTCGGAAACTCCCGTCTAAAGTTGGTGGCCTTCAGCCAGACACGACGACACAGGCAAACCTTGTTTCCCATCTGGCGGAACCCCATCTCAGCAATATCCAGGGCCACGGTGATGGCGTGGTCCAATTCCACATTGCCTTCCTGAAGGTTCTCCATCGCTTCGACCAGTTTATCCTCTGGGAGGAAATCCAGAACCAGGACCATCTTGTATCATAACTCGAGGTCGTACCTGGCCAGGATGGCTAAAGCGATTGCCGCCTTCACCGTCGTCGCCGCTGAGTAGATTACCTTTTTACCCAGAGTCAAACTTCTTCCCCTTGCTGTCCAGTGGAGCAGAGGCTGAGGACGACGGGTTGGACATCTTCCGAGCAGTCACCGAGTCCAGCTATGGCTGTGACCACAGACATTTGGGTGCAGACTCCGGCACACAGTATTTCTTTTCTAGCTGGTCTCCTTTCACCAGGGCTGAGGCAGGGTTCTTCAGCAGCGCCAGAATCTCATCCCAGATGTCCTCGAGGAGTGGCACCGACATAATGGTCTTTATTTTCGCACCCAGGCACTGATATGGGAAGCCCTCCGTCTCCTCCAGGGTGAGCTGGAAGAGTTCCGATGCACGAGTGATTATGGAGTGTTGGGGGGCCCATTTCGTTCGGCGGAGAAAACCTTGGAGGAGGAGAAATGCGGCTGTCGATGTCCATCATCGCCATGTCCGTCCCCATATCCCGGGTGGGGGTGGGGGGAGGGGGGTCGATGGGAACAGCAGCGGCTGGAGTAGAGGCATAGGGTTCCTCCTTTTCTTCGTCGGTGGCGGCCCTGGTGTCTACGGGGGTCGTCATTGGTGGTGCTGTCGGCATCCTCTGCTGAATCACCGACAGCAGTGTGTGGAGGGTCGAGAGAAGATCATGCGAGAGGTCTTTGTGAGGTGCCTGCGGAGTAGGGTTGCTGGGCCCAGCACCTATGTTGTCACCTCCGGCGGATACTGCCTCACCTATTCTCGTTGCCAACATCTTCTGGGATGGTGTAGACTGAACCCTCATCCTCCACGTCAGATGAAGAAATATCTGTGCCCTAGAGTGCTTCTACATCCCCCCCCACACTCCCACGTGCCTCCTTTTTGGGTCGAGAGGTTGGTCTCGGGCTAAGGGACAGCATTCTCTTTATCAGTGTCTTCTCCACTGGTTTGGCTGAAGCCCCTCGCCTGGGAGGAAGAGCCACCCTAGGGGTAGGTACCCTGGGCCAGGTCAGTCCCTTTCGCCTTCGAAAGGGAGGCGACCACCAACTTGATAGATGAGGACAATTTAGCCTGGACCAACTGGGCCTTCACGGGCAGGTCAGACACTTTCTCCTGCTTGGCCTTCGCCAGGTTCTCTCGCAGCTTCCCCAGGGCAGCTGACTTTCTCTTCGACGAATAACTGGGGCGCTGGCTCGAGATTGAGGCCGATTGAGATGAACGCAGCCTGGCCGTCGTGGGACCAGCTTGCCCGGCGACCCGGACGGAAGGGGACTTGGTGCTTGGCCTTGTCTTGGGCCCCCACAGATGGAGCGCAATCAAAGGACTTAGAAGCCAGCTCTGGGTGGCTGGATCCGGATGAGGCATGTCCCTGTGGAGGCCCTGGCGTTGTGCCAAGCCACCAGTCTGATGTGCCGATGCTTGATGGTGCGCTTGGTAAAGCCACGACAGATCTCGCAATCTTCCTCCTTGTGCGTGTCAGAAAAGTCTGCGACAGAAATGTTTGCATGGCAAATGTACGCTCTACAAATGTTTGTACATTTCCCATGCAAACATCTAATAAAAAACCATCCATACATACACCCCCACCCATAACACACCCCCACCACCAACATACCCCCACCCCCATACTTATCTTTCCTTCCTTCACACTGTCTCTGCAGCGCCAACTCCCTTTCACTTCTGTGATCGGGAACCGGCGGTGCAGTGTCCTTTTCTTTTCAGCAGCTGCGGGAGTGTCCCCCGCAACACCCCGCTCACTATATATTATAGTGAGCGGGGCATTGCGGGGGACACTCCAGCAGCCCCCAGCTTTTTTTCTTTTCCTTTTGGCGGGGGATGGGGTGCCCCCCCAACCCCCACTCACTTTAGTGAGCGGGACGTTGCGGGGGACACCCTCTCCCCCAGTCCCATACCGACCCCACCGAAACACCTAAACACATACCGCAAAAAGTTCAAACTTTTGGTAGTTAGAACCATTCGTCGTGTGTGTTTTATGTCTTTTGGTGGGGTCGGACTTTTAGATTTGGTAATTTCTTCCTATACCATTGGGTGAAGCCAATGCTTGTCGTCCATGAAAACATTCTGCAAACCGCAGCTAGTGCAGAGCTTCAAGAGGAAAGCCCTGTCCTTCCCCTCTGACATGATCCGGCGTGGTGTAGGCCCGATGGCCTTCTGGAAACTCCCAAGAACAACCACTCGATTCCGCCCTTGAGGTAGCGATGAAAGAAGCCAAAAAACGTTTACCTGTTAATCGGAAGAAACGATTGAGCAGACAAGCTCGATTGGACAAAAAAAAATGTTTACCAAGCAAAAAAAGCAAAAAACACAAAGCCCTCAGAGCAAAACACGAGGACTCCCATCACTTGAACGTGGGGTTAAAATCTGAAGATGGCTGCCAGAGGAGGTGCTTAGGGAGAGGGCAGTCTTTGGCTGGGGGCAGTATGATCCATAGCTCAGTGATTGGTTTATAGGGAAAAGACAGTTTATAATTGAATGTGAACCCATTTTTTCTTTTACCGAGGATTCCTAGCCCAATGGGGAATATTCATGAGCATGTGAATTCATGCCAGACGCCATGCTGGAGAAATTACTATTCTTGGGAACTGTAGTTCTCACAAGAAAATATATTTAAACATTAAGAGAAGTCCAAGGGACTTTTCAGCGACACTGCACATAGGATGCTGGGCTGCAAACAAAAAGCAGATGCATGTATTAAAAATATAACATATGGAGTTTACACAACACCATAAATCAGTCAAAATAAAAATCCCAGTCACAGAAAAAGGATGAATGAGTGGTAAACAATTGCACTCAGGAGATTAAAATCAAAAAAGTCCAGAGTCCAACAAAAGTGCCTGGGGTCTCAGGATAAACAGAATTAGCACAGAAACTGAAAATTCTGCCTAACAGGTGAAGGCCTTTAGGCTAGCCTTGTGCCCGGGCTCAAAAGAATGCCACTATAGTTGTCATCCTGAACTTTTGAGGTATGACATACTTGTTTGCTGATCTAAAACGGGGCACATCTTTAGATTGTTTTTGGGTGCAAGGAAGTTCACTGAATATTTACCCTTGTTCACCTGCTGATGGTGACTTCGATGGCACCCTTTTCCGGATCTCTTCCAACAGGATGTGCAGATGGTCCGATGACAAGCAACTGGTTTTGGGTGGATGGTAGCGGGGTGGGTGAAGAACTCTAGGCCGTACCAATGGAGGACTGTCTTGGGTCTGCAGTTTCCACTATTCTGATGAGATCCCCTCCCACGCGTGGGCAAATTATGCTAGAGGTCACCCGACCGGGGAAGTGTGGGAGGGGGCCTGTATAGACGTGTCACTTTGAGCCAGAGGCCAGGGAGCCTCCGGAAGCAGAGTTTTGCCTCTTCCCTTTCCCAACGAAAACCTCTGTTGGACTGGAAGTTGCCAGAGGAGTAGTGTTTGGAAGCCCGGTTGGATCCTCCCGAGCCATATTGTGCAAGGGTAGAATGTGAGAAGGGCTGCCCACAAATGGACTGGTGGGTTGGATTTGCCACTTTGGGCAAAGGGCTTAGCAAAAGGGCTTGGCCAAGATGCGACTCAGTGACTTGAGGGTCTTGTGCTCCTTTTTTGCAGTCTCCAGGGCTTCGTCAACCACTTTCCAGAACTCATCCACTTTCTTGTTGATCAAGGAAGCTTGAGTCTCTGGCTTGAACCCCCTGTTTTTCAACCAGGCATGGGGTTTTAGCAGAGTTCTCTGTGCAAGGGTATGCGCCGCAGTTTCGTCAGAATCCAGTCTACCCTCGGGACTACCGCTAACAGGCTTGTGCAGGAATGTTACGATACATCTCGAAGGCCATCCTGAAGAGGAGCCAACTGAACGTCAGTATAGCTTGCAAGCAGCATTTATTTATTTATTTATTACATTTATATAGCGCGCAGACAGCCCGGGGGCATTGTGGCACTGTTACTTGTAAGGAAAACTTAGTTACAATGGGTACAGGTTGTGCCTTGGGTTAACAGTGAGGCAGTGACCTGTGATCAGATATAGGTGGTGTCAAACCACGTAATGCATCATACATGAACATTCATGAAGGCTAGGCATATGTTTGTTAGGTGAACAGGGTCGTTTTCAAGGCTTTCCGAAAGCCGGCCAGTGAGGGTTCAGAGCGCAAGGAGCTAGGGAGGGTGTTCCAGTGTATGGCAGCGAGGTACGGGAAGCTAGAGCCCCCTGCTCTGGCTCTTTTTACCCTGGGTACTGAGAGCATGCTGGCATAGGGTGACCTGGTGGGTCTTGCGGAGGAGACCGGGTGGATCCTCTGGGAAAGGTACATTGGGGCGGCAAGATGGACGCATTTGTGGGTGATGCTTGGAGCTTTGAATAAGATCCTTTCCTTTATGGGGAGCCAGTGGGATGCTTTTCTGGCAGCGGTGATGTGCTCGCTCTTGGCAATGCCTTGTGCAGCACGCAGGGCATTGTTCTGTATTACTTGGAGCTTCTCAAGGTTTTTGTTGGAGGTCCCTAGGAAGAGAATATTGCAATAATCAAGCCGCGAGCCAGTTATGGCCCTGGCTATGTTAGTGCATGTTTCTTTTGACAGATAAGGTCTGATTGCGTTAAGGAGTTTTGCATGGTAAGCAGCAGAGGAGGCAATGGCATTTACTTGTCTGGTCATGGATAGGTCGGAGTCTAAGTAGACGCCTAGTGTTTTTACTGTGTCTAGTACTGGGATCCTGATTGAGTCAATAGTGAAGTGACTAAACTGTGCGTCAAGTTTTTTGATGGTGTCAGGGGAGCCTACGAGTAGGAGCTCAGTTTTGTCGGAGTTAAGGCAGAGGCCGTTGATAGCCATCCACATTTGGATTGTGTTGTAGATGTTGTTGAGGGTGGCAGAGTCAGTGTCATAGTCTGTCAGGGTGAGAAGGATCTGTGTATCGTCGGCAGTGATGGTGTAAGGGATGCCCATGGCGTCAAGGATGAGGAAGAGGGGGCGGGTGAAGATGTTATAGAGGGTGGGGGAGAGGCAGGAGCCTTGGGGCACCCCACATAGCATGATGGAGGGTGATGCCGTGGCTAGGTCAGAGAAGGCCTGCATGGTCCTGCCTTGGAGGAAGGAGGTGATCCATGTGGTGGCTTCTTGAGAGAAGTTGGCTGTGGAGGAGAGGTGGTGGTAGAGGATGTCGTGGGATACAAGATCAAAGGCTGCCGACAGGTCCAGGAGAAGGAGCAAGACAGGTTTGCCTTCCATTTGGTTTTTGAGGTCGAGTAGGGCAGTCTCTGTCCCGTGCCTGGGGCGAAAGCCGGATTGTCTCAGTCCAAGGAGGTTCTGTTCTTCAAGGAAGTGCTGGACCTGCAGGTAGGCTGCTTTGTCTAGAATCTTGAGGAGGAAAGGGACAGTGGTGATGGGGCGGTAGTTATTAGGGGAGGTGGGGTCAAGTGTGGGTTTCTTTATGAGGGGTCGGACCCATGCTTCCTTGAGGCATGCGGGGACTTTCCCTGTGGTGAAGGAGGCATTGACGAAGGCTGTTAGGAAGGGCGCCAGGGTGTCTGCGCAGTCGTTGATGATGGAGGCAGGACAGGGAGGGTTTTATGTTTTTCATGATGTTGATCAGGTCTTTTTCTTGGATGGTTTTAAAAGAGAAGGTGGGTGGGGCCTCTGTGGGTGAGGGGGGCGGTGGTGGCGGGGAGGGTGTAATGTGGGTGGAAAGTGATAGTTTGGTGTTTACGATTTTGGCTTGGAGGGTGCTGATTTTATTGCGCATGGCTGTTTGGATGTTGTCACACCATTCTTTATCCTTGGTGAAGTTTTGGGGGGTGGGTGTGGGGGTTTCAAGTTCCCTGAATATGGCGAACATGTCCTTGGTGTTCGATTTGGCCTCCGTGATTCTATCTTCAAAAGATTTAGCTTTGGCTTTAATGATGGCTTTCTTGTAATTATTTGCAAGGGATTTGAAGTTGAGTTTGTCTTGATCATCCCGGGAAGTTTGCCAAAGAGCTAATGCTGCTCGTTTGTCGATGCGTAGTTTTAGAAGGTCGTGGGTGAACCACGCATTAGCCTGTCTAGTGGGTTTGGTTTTGCGTGGTTTAAGTGGGGCGATGGTATTGATTGCTGCCGTGATGGCAGTATCGTAGTTTTTGGCCAGGGTTTCTGGGTCGTTGGGGAATGGGGCTCTGAAGGCAGGTCCCTGTAAGAAGGGAAAGTCTTCTTTTGGTCAGTTGACGGGCACTCCTTGTAAGGGCTGGAGGTAAGGGTAGAGGGGAGTGGGAAGTGGTTGTCGTGGTGGGGATGTTGAAGGTGATGGTGGTCAGACCAAGGGGTGGGGTTGTTGCCTGTGACTGTGAGGGGACAATTGTGGTGGGCGATCCAGTCTAGAGATCTGCCTAGGGCGTGTGTGGGGTTAGTGATGGTGTTGATGAATCCTAGGGTGGCTAGGGCTGTGTCAAGAGCTTTGGCCGCGGGGTCTTTGGCATCATTGAGGCCAAGGTTGATGTCTGCAAGGAAAATGGCTTTGGAGGACTTTTTAAGGTTGTCCGCCAGGAGGTGGGTGATGGAGGCCTGGAAGTCTCCTAACGGTCCTGGTGGTCGATATATGAGGTGTAGGGTGATGGTGCATTGGTGAGAGATGGTGAGTTTCAATTGAAGGTAGTCGCTGTTATTGTTAATAGTTTTGTCCACCTTTCTGATGGTGATCGAGTCTTTGGCTATGAGTGCGACACCGCCTCCAGTGGTCAGGCGATCTTGTCTCGTGATGGCGTACCCAGGTGGGAGAGCGAGGGATAGGGCGGGGCCTGAGGCTTCGTGTAGCCAAGTTTCGGGGACCATTAGAAGATCTAAATCTAGGGTGGTAATGAGGTCGTGGATGTCTAGCGCGTGCGCATTGATGGATTGGGCGTTGATGAGGGCACATTTGAGGTGTGGTTCAGGGGTGACATTGATGGTTGAGGGTGGCACATCCGAAACAGTGGGGTGCGCATTTTCTGGGGTCATAGACACAGATAAAGTGGCATTTGCATCATTAGGTAGCATGGCAGTGGTAGAAGAATTGCAGATTGCGGTAATTACATTCAGACCAGTGGGGGGCATATTTTCCGGGGTCATAGACAGATAAAGTGGCATTTGCATCATTAGGTAGCATCGCAGTGGTAGAAGAATTGCAGATTGCGGTAATTACATTCAGACCAGTGGGGGGCATATTTTCCGGGGTCATAGACACAGATAAAGTGGCATTTGCATCATTAGGTAGCATGGCAATGGTAGAAGAATTGCAGATTGCGGCAATTACATTCAATCGTGTGGGTGACACGTTATCGTGAGACTTAGACATTGTATCCAATGCAGATGGGTTAAGGCGATGCTTAATTAGTGGGCTCGGTTTCGCTGTGTGGCTAAGTCTACGGGATCTATGCAGTACTGAGGAAGGAGCCTTTAGGTTAGTGTCAGATTTCATGGTTCTTGACTGTAGGCGTGTATTGCGTGCACTTGTGGGGATGGGTAGAGCGAGCAATACGCTCGGGAGAGTACGTGTGCGTAAACGCTGTTGCCTTTTTGCAAGTGAATTGAGTAGTTCAGGAGTGCGGGACTCCTTACCTTGTGATTCCTGCAGGATTCCACGGCGATCGGCAGACTGTGAGCAGCGAAGAGCTGCTAAGAGGAGCGTTGGCCTTTTTCTGCGGCCTTCTCCCCGCTTCGCCTCACGGCACCCTCTACCTCCATTTAAGCCAGGAGGGGAGGGGCATGGTATTGTTGGCAATCTTGTTCGAAAACACTGCAGAGGTGTTAACACGCTTGCCCAGGGCTTACAACTTCTTGCTTGTTAGGTTATTCCGATGAGGACAGTGGTACCCCTGCCCTCTTGCGAGTACTAGTGACAACATAGGAGTCCGGGATGGTGTGGCCTTTGATGTAGAACGGGTCCGAGGGAGGAGGGCGTAACATGTTTTAAACAAAGGGGTTTACAGCACATGTGAGTGAAGGAGTGAGTAATGAAGGGGCCAAATGCTTACTAATGGGAGTTCAGCAAGGCGATGTCTTGTCTGATCGGGGTCTTTTCCTTAAGAATATCTTCCACGCATGCAATAATTTAGAAATGGTCAGCAGCATTCTTCAACGAGTCCCTAGGCTCAGAGGCAGTAGGAGCATCCAGAAAGATGTCGGAGTCATGTGGTGGGGTGTGCCATGAACCCTGGTCAGCCATCGGGTTCCAGTCTGGGTCCTGGTAATTGGGATCCTGGTCGCCCTGGCCATGACCCTGGGCATAGGCAGCATTCCGATTAGGATCTTCTGGGTCATCCTTAAAGACGCCGACTTGGGGGTTCTGATGGGATTTCATCAAGGAGCAAAATTGGGCACTGGGAGAGTGAAACCTCTGGGACTTAGTAAGGAAGGGGCAGGGGTCCCCATCCCCGTCTCTTTAAAGTGTCAACAAACTGGCCTGAGAACTTACTCATACAGGCCTCAAACCTATCACTGGTGCATAAAGGAGTCCGAGGGGTCATGATGGGGATAGGGACGTGAAGGAGGGGCTGAGCCATGAAGTATGGCCTTGGAAAGAGGAGAGGAGCTGGGAAAATAGCCCTTTGGTGAGGAGTGGCCATTCCTGGGGTCCAAAACAGGTGAATCATCCTTAAAAAGCTTCTCCTGAAGCTTTGGGGCTGTTTTTGCCGAATGGATATGTTTCAGCATGTCTTTCGATGCTGCCGTGGTAGTCGGCGCTACTGCGTCTTTAGACAGTACAGCGTCGGAAGTGGAAAGTTTTGAGGGCGCGTCCGGGACAGAAATAGGTTTAGTCCCATTCATAGCCCGCAAATGAGGCTGCACAAGTGACACTGGACCGCGAGTTTCGGAAAGGCCCAGTCGAAGACTTAGATAGGCCTGCAGACATTGAAACTTTCCTTGACGGATCCACCGAGTATAGTTTGGGAGTTGCGTGCTTTGAAGCAGGTAGTGCAGGAGTGTCCATGATGCCGGGGTGTGACTTCCACATAGCACAGTCGGCAGAACAACGTGAGAGCACAAAGTCTCCACAGTAAGGTCAACTACCTCCAAATCGGAGCAGTGGCTAAAGACTGTTTCCTCGTTTGATGCGCGGGGGGGGGGGTGACTCTCGGTCTGCATGGCGTAGGTCGCGGCTGGTTTCGTACGCCTGTCTTTCAGTGTCCTGGGCCGAAAAGCTTACAGGCTTTACACAAGCCCTCATTGGGGTCACGAGGAAGACACCTATTGCATCAGTGATGTCCTTCCACAGAAATTTGCAGTTGCAAGAGAAAAGGAAGAGAAGGGGTAAAGGAAAGACATTCTCAAAGGATAAAGAACAAAGCTGGCCCTGCTCTCCCTACCGTGAAGGCCCGGCTAAGGCAACACAGACAACAGTTGCCGAGTAGCCCAGGATAGATCGTCGGCAGACAGGACCAAGAATCAACCGCCATTGAGAAGTCATTGAGACCAATCAAACCACTGACAAGCAGTGGAATTAACGATAAAAGGAAACAGCAATATGACCGAGCTCCGCATTATGTGCGACCAACTAGGTAGGTGGGACCTCGACGCACAAGGGATTTTGGGTACACTACACGTCACGTGAGGGATAGTGTTACAGTCATGCCCACGTCAACGTCCCTTTTCGATCTTCGAAAAAATATGCAATACTCAGCGATTGCCACTAGATGTCAGACTATATGCACAGCATGGGATTCCAAGTAGATTCACAAGCATCAGAAATAAAATATTTTTGTACTTACCTGTATTAGAAGGATTTTTGTGTGCTTCACTGTGTGGACTCATTTTGGATCCCTGATCAAGCTCACTCCTGATACTAAGCCTTGACCACTCTCCACGATTACCTTGATTGGGTTTGCCTGACCTCTCAGAGTTCCCCTGTTAACTATATAAAGGGTGGCCGCCTGAAATCGGTCCACTAGGCCAGATTTTAGAAATCCATCTTTGAAGTAACATCAATGGAGGACCGGGAGCCGTGGGTGGAGAGGTCACTTTCGGGCGATGGATTTAGTTTTGGTTGGTTGCAATGCTTTGATCTCGGTTCCAGGCACCTTACAGCCGAGTACCCAAGCAAAGAAAAGATTAAGATGTCTGCAGGGCAGGCAAACTCAGGACACCACGAGAGAACCAAGACCGATTGTAATTGGAGTCCCCAGAGACATGCAGCGAAAGGCAATCTTCTATGGATGAACAAAGGAGACAATTGCATCACAGCTGTGAAGGTTCGGGTGTCTTATGGTACACAAGATGAACATCTTCCAAGTATGCACTCGGAACAGTCACAGCTGACACACAACGCTACATATAGTACATATGTTACCCCAAGGGAGAGATGGTCAGTCCAGCGGTTGGTCCATGGACACGTGTGAAGTTTGAAGGCTCAGACGATACAGATTGCGATTGTTTCTTTGGGCGAATCGAAGGACCAAAGCAACAAATAGGGTCCTCTTGAGATCATGCAGAGAAGCAGGGCTTCACCAGAACTTAAATGGAGTTGATGCTGGTCATATACAGCAGTGCTTTTATCAAAGGTTCGGACCAGAAAGCATGCACAGGTCCAGCAATACGCAGAGGTCCACCAATGGTAAGTATCTGCACCATTCAAATTGGCAATGGCTGTTAGGACTGATTGTCTATACTCTGGCCTGGTGGGCAGGTGTATAGAACGCCAACCTAGTATTTTCACAGCGACAACTCGGAGCTGTAGCCAAACCAGCTCAAGCAAGAAAGGTGACTGGTCCAGGCTAAGGCTCAAGAGATGGTGAGCTTTTAAAGATGTGCACAATGAGCAGACAGTGAAGCAGTCAAGGAACACACTTGGACAATAGGTATAAAAAAAAACTTCTTTACTTATGGCCAAATAACAGGGAAAAATGACTAATATGACACTCAAAATATGATGCATATACACAAATCACTAGAGTAGGGCAAAATACATAACACCTGAAACATATGAGTTACTCACCAAAGTGACTGTACTCCATTGTCCATAGTCCCCTTTCCTCCATACTATATGGGCGTCCCTCGCTTGGGATGGGAGACGGGACATTTTTCACCAGAAACAAATCTTCCCCGTTAGGCAAAATTGTATGCAGTACCCTGTGGGAGACTACACCAGCCTTGTCCTCTTGGCAATAATTAACCTAACCTTTGGTATAAGCCTTTACTACACAAGATGGTAGAGTGACTGAGCAGCCAGGATTATCTCAAGAGGGTCAATGAGAGCTGTAGGGTTGTAACACAGATTCACAGTGACAAGTATCCAAATAAAACTTTACTCTCAAGGTTTCTTGATTAAACAATTATGTATTAATTTAACAGTCAGTTGAATAAGCCTTCTTTAGAAGGGAGCAAATATATGTAACAAAAATATACTTCAATAAAATAGATACCCATTTGGGATGACACAAGACACTTCCTACGCCCTGAGGTGACAAATAACTAGGGCACTGTGAACACTGATACATCACTGGTACATTTAGAGCAATACTGAGGTTCGTGTCAAAAGGAAAATATGAGGGAATAAAACAATGGTTAACAAATATTCTTAAGCAGGTAAGTTCCAACGCAAAGTAAATTAACCCTTTCCTAGGGAAAAAGTAAAGCACAAAGTCAGAGGTAAGAAGAGTCTTTCAGGGAGTCAGGTCAGCCAATGTTAGTTGAGCAAAAGCAGAGGAGAGCCGACGCACTTCTTGCAGGTAAGTAAGAAGTCTTGCACAATGTTTTAGAAGTCTTTGCATAAAAACAAAATCACTGTAGGGCCAAAAGCTGTAAGGCTTATGAGGAGCAAAGCTGCAAGCTACTCTGCAAAAGCAACCAAGTCAAGTCTCAACTGAGAACTAGCAAGATAAGTCCCCTTTGTTTTACAGTACCTTTGGTTTGAAGAAATTGGTTCCAGCTGGCTTCTGTCCCTTTGTAGGTCTGCAGATCTGGTTGTTCCTGGGCCTCAGTCGTGGGGACAAGAGGAAGGACATCTGGGGACTCATGCACTACAAATGGAAGGTCGGCGACCGCAATGGGCAAACTTCAGATCAGCTGCACTTCGCGGTTTCAGCTTCTCGCGGCTCTCTCAAACAGCACCACAGCGGTTCTCGGATACCTCCATGGCCTTTCCTCGGATCTGGGGTCCAGCACTCTGTTGAGATGGCGCAGGCTTGGTCAGTCCTGCTTCATGGGAATCCGGAAGATCTTCCTGGAGCTCAGGTCTGACTTAAAAATGAAACCATCGATTCTGGTGTTCCTCTCCCTGGCAATCAGTTCCTACAGCAGCGGAAGTGCAGCCAGCTCCAAGAGGCTGTTCAGATGAGTTCGCTTTGGAGTTGATTTGTCCCACCAACCCAAGGGGAAAAAGTCATCCTTTGCAGGGTCGAAGCAAATTCGGAGATTCAGCAATGCAGCAGGGCTTCACTGGGCAAACCAATGGTCCAGGAGTTGCAGCAAGCATCTCTTCAAAGTTCTTCTTCAGATTCCTTCGTCCGGTGCTCGACTGCCTTCCAAGCCAACAGCCACCCCTTTTATGCACACTTCTCCCATTAATTTGCAGCCTAGCGGTCACTCACACAGCAGGATGGCTGTCCTCCAAGGTCAGCCCTCCAGCCAATCAACCTTGTGTGCATTCCTGTAACCAAAAAGACTAAGCACAGGGAGTTTCGGGCACCTCCTTCGCTTCCTGCCCTGCCAGACACGCTTGAGCCGAGGCAGGCTTCACCAGTGGATTCCGTCAAAGACAAAATGAAAAAAAGGGACCAAACCTGGTTTGGCATGCAGAGAATCTCGAGAAGGACCATTCCAACAAGAAATGGTGAAAAAAGAAAACCAGGGCTATTTTGACAAATGGCAGCCCGCGGTAACAAGAAAAAGTAAACCACTGCCACCAGCAATTGTAGAAAGGGCAACATGAAAAAACTTACATGAGAAACTAGCCAAAGGGGATACTAAATATGCCCTTCAGTACCCTATGGTAAGATAGCGTGTGCTGGGTCTAGAAAGTTACAAAAAGTAAAGTCAATTTCACTTTACTGCTCTTGGAAACCGAAATCTAAGACTTCCCTGTGCCACTGCACTCTAAGTGCAGTGTGTCACAATGTAAAGATGATGCCTATGGAGTTTGTCAGACTCCAAAGTCAAAAGAAACAGTGTTCAAATCAAAACACCTGGGTGAGAGAAAAAGGTCTCTCACTGTAAGGTTAAAATTAAAAAGTCTCAAAGTTCAGCAAAGGAGCAGGGGTTCTCTAAGGAGGGAGGAATTAACCACTAAAATGAAGATTCTCCCCAGCATTCCCTTTTAAATTTAGAGGCGCGACCCTGGGAACTTGCGCTCACCTGACTCAGCCTACCGCGCCACTCCTTTGTCCCCTTTGAAGCGTGGACAATATTAACATTGCCTACTGACACCAGTTTTATTAGGTGGGGAAGGATGGTGGGAAGTTTGGCGGAAAGGGGACTATGGACTAGAAGTAGTTTAGTCACGATGGTGAGTAACAATTACTCCTATGTCCCGTCCCCTTTCCTCCCTACTGTATGGGCGACTGTATGGCAACTGAATGTAGCCCCAGGCTGCAGAGGTGACCCTCCTAAGAAAAAAGTTTAATATTGCCTGACCAAATGCTGTGTCCGACCTGGAGCTGGCATCCAAACAGTAGTGCTTGCAGAAGGCCGAAGACCTAGCCCATGTAGCCACCTTGCTGGTGACCTGCCAAGGAACATGCCTCTGGAAAGCAACAGCCGTGGTCTTGGCTCCGATAGTGTGGGCATGCATATTTGCCAGAAGTGGGCTGTGCTGCCCCTCGTAAGTTTTTTGATGGCCGTAACCATCCATCTGCTTATGGAGGCCTTGGAAGCCCGATAGCCTGGCATTGACCCACCTAAGGTGACAAAGAGACCCTCTGATTTGCAGAAGCTCTTGGTTCTGCCCAGGTAGAACTTTAGTGCGCGCCAAACATCTAGACAGTGCAGTACCCTCCAAGCCTCGACTTTAGGGTCCGCAAAGAAAGTAGGTAGCACCATCTCCTTATTCAGGTGAAACGCAGAGACTACCTTGGGTAAGAATGTGGGGTGAGTTCTAAGCACCACCTTGTCCGCATGAAAAGTAGTGTACAGCTCTGAAGCCACCAGTGCCTGGATTTCAATGACCATGCATGCAGAGGTAAGACCCACCAGTAGGGTTGTCTTAATGACTAGCTTGATGTCCGCGGACGCCATTGGCACGAATGGTTTATACACTAAGGCGACCAAGACCACGTTGACATCCCACACTGGGTGCATCTTCATGATAGGCGGGTAGAGCCTGGTGAGGCCCATCAGACGTCTTTTACCCAACGGATTGGAGGATGAAAACATCTCCTCAGAGTTCCTGTAGGCCCCGATGGCCGACAGATGGGTGCAGCATGTGTCTACCTGAACCGCCCCCCATGTGTGCGAAGTGCGCATAGAAGGATAGCAGGTTGTTCAATGAGCAGATCGGCCTCCTTTGAATCTGCCCAGTGACAACCTAGTCCTCTTGCTTTTGTACTGGCTCCTGGTAGCATCGCACCTAGCGCCCTGGATGTCTAGGTTAGCCTGTGACTAACGGCGATGCCTTAGTGTAACCTGCTCAGGAATCACGCTGCAATGGCCAACTTCGGGGGGGGGGTGGGTCGATGACCGTGCCTCCCTGCTGTGATGGTAGGCGAGCTCAGCCCAGCGAAAGGTGCATCAGGAGCTGATTCAACAGGCTGAGCAATTCCAAGGGCGAGCCAGATAGGCCATCAACTCTAGCCAATTGATATGGGCCGCCTGCTCTAGACGGGACCACACCCAATGGACACTGGCTGTCCAGGGTAGCTCACCAGCCCTCTAGGGATGAGTCTGTGGTGATGATAACCTGTGACGCTGGTTGTCGAAACGGCCTGCCTATCCAGAGGTTGTCCTCCGTGCTCCACCAGACAAGGTCCTGGTGCAGATGAAGAGGTATTCTGATCAGCTCCGCTTGGGAGCCCTTCTGATTCCAGTAGGCTGCGAAGTGCAACTGCAAGCACCTCATTCTGAGCCTGGTGTAAGGCAGCGCCAGGAGACATGCCTCCATTATGTCCAAGAGGTGTTGGTACTACCAAGCCGATATCCCTACTCTGCTGGTGGACGGCCTCCCACTGACCTTGCCCTGACGAGCCAGCAGTCCAGGTATGGGTAGACGCGATGACTGAGCCCTGAGCAGGGCTGCCACCCTGTTCAGTCTTGTAAAGACCTTGGGGGCTGAATTGAGGCCAAAGAGTAGAACCTTGTATTGGAAATGAAAGCCCATGATCCTGATCCTCAGAAAGGACCGATGGGGCAGCCAAATCGGTATGTGTAGATACGCATCCTTCAGACTCAGGGAGCACATGCAGTCTCCCAGGCAGAATGTCTCTGCCATAAGCGCTGAGGTAACCATCTTGAACTTTTGAAGAGGGGGGGAAAGGTTCAAGGTGGAAAGGCCCAACAAACTCTCAGGCCCACCTGGTTCTTCTTGTGTATGGCGAAAATCTGTGAATAGAAGCCCAGACCCTGCTGGGAGGATGTTCCAATCTGAGCAGAAGAGAGAAGGGAAGGAGGAATAAGTAGGCGGTAGCCAGTGGACACTAATGAGAGGATCCAGGTATCCGCGAACCCCGCGAGCCAGCATTGCAAGTGAAGGGCAAGCCTGCCCCCCACCGGAGACACGTGGACCCGGATGGGCGTGTTCAGCCTTTTTGCCATCTGAGGTTGAGGATCGGGACTGGAAAAAGCCAGTGTGCGCCGTCTTGTGTTGCTTGCGCCAGGGATGACTCGGGGGGACCAGTCTGGTTGCCTGGACTGTCGTTCCAGGAAGCCCCACAAGACACTGAAGGACCGATCCATATGATCACTGGTGTGTCTGGATGTATGGCTCAGGAGTGGCTTTTGTGAGGATAGATAAGGATTTGGCAGTCTGGGAACTGTTATCAAGTTCCTCGTCCGTAGTGGAATGGAACAGGTCGCCATCCTCAAAGGGAAGGTCCAGTATGCGCTCCCAGACATCTGGGTTGAACTTGGTCACCCGTAGCTAGGCAGTCCTCATGTCCGTAGCAATGCAAATGGCACTGCCTGAGGTGTCAATGTGCGCCACCGGGGGCTCCATTATGTCTTGCGCTATGATTTCAGCCTCAGCCAGCCCCGCCTTGAAGCGCGCGTAGGTCTGCACCAGAGGTTCTGGAAGGAAGTTGACGATCCGACCCAAAGTCGCCGGTTGACTGCAGAGAGCATAGAGTCCGCATTCAGCTGCCGAAGATGAAGGGAAGCATTGGAATACATTTTATTCCCGTATGCTTCCAGGATCTTCTCCTCAACCAAGAGTGCAGATGCTGAGGTAGACTAAGACGATTGTGGCTTGGAATAGATCAAAGTTGCAACGATCACAGATGAGTGTGGCTGAGGGTGTGCCGACAGCAAAAGGGGTTCTCCCTCCATCTGCCTAAACTTGGTGTTGAGGCGCATGGTGGTAGGCTGCACCGAATGGGGTTTCAGTCATCCCTTTCTGGAGAGTGCCACTATGTATTTTTGCATCGGAATCCGAGATCGAGCTGTGGGGCTTAGAGTGAGGATCTCTGCCAAGAACCCCCGCCTCAGTTGTTCAACCTCAGGCTGAGGCAGCCCCAAGAATTCAGCCAATCCGGCGGGCCACTCATGAAAGGCCTTGGCCGACAAGGTGCATCTGGGTCGTCCTCCTCATCCATGTCCACCAAGCTGTCCTGTTGGTCAGGTAGAGTGCTGGGTTTCGTAGGCTGCAGCGTACTGACTGGAGCCGGCGGCTGAGGCGGCGGCTGTGGGGCTGCCAAGACAGTTGAAGGCGCGGGAGCCGGCGTGGTGGGGTCTGGCATGGGCAGCTGGGGCTGCATAGCAGCTGGAGGCGCTGGAACCACAGGCAGAGTGGCCGTGGGTGCTAGCGGCAGAACTGGAGGGAGGATGTCCCTCATTACATCCTTAAGGATGATGCCCATCTGCAGAGACCTCATTAGGGTCCAAAACATTTCGGAAAAAGTGTCTTCACAGGCCGGTGGAGCGCCTGGAGGCGCGGGAATGGGCTGAGACCTGGGCACACTTTGCCATAATGTCTGTGGGGTGCATCTGCCCTTCAACGAGGACGAGTACACCGTAGGCCAAGTACCTGGTGAAAACCAGTCCCACCTGGACACTTGTTCCCCCACCTGGTACGCAAAGGGGCTGTGTTGTACGAGCCGCCTTTTTATCTGGGTCGGCAGCCATGTTGTCGGGCTGACTGCCACATGCTTGCGTCGTGGTGCTTGCAGCGCTGGGCTCGGCCTCTTCCAAGACTTTTGGCGGTGGATATTGAGGCCTACCCTGCACCTCAGGATGGGGCATGGTAGGCGGATTGCCCTCAGCTGTGTCTCCGATAGTGCTGCATACAGGTGCCCCCCCTCAGACTTCTGTCCGGTACTAGGGCCTAGACCGATAACAGAACCCTGTGGTGCCTCAGTGCCGTCACTGGTAGGATCTCAGCCTGGCAGCCAGTAGCTGTAGCAGCCTTGGTACCTGCACTGTACAATAACCTAAAAGGTCCCTCCCACTCGTGCACTTCCTTTGGAAGGAGTCGCCCCTGCTGGGTGCGGATGAAAACAGTGCCCCTAACCTTGGGTCTGGACTTTTGCTTGACCAAATCCTTCAGGTCCTCTGGATGTGACCTTCCGAAGAGCTCCCTCCACCGAGCTAGCCTGTTCTTCAGCCCTCCCAGCCGTGGTCGGGGCCAAGGCAGAAGAGACAAAAAGCGTGCGAGTCAGACTTAGGGAAGAGCCCCCACACAGGCTGGACACCTGCTGAAGCCCACTGACGTCGACATGCACCAGGGAGGAGCGTGGCGCCAGAGGTATCGGAATAAAGTAAAAAAAGAAGACAAAAATACACTTCTCCAGGGAAGAGTGCATGGAATTACCAGGCCAGAGGCCTAACGCAGGAGCGCTGGTGAAAGCTCCCAGGGCAGCGCCCATCTACATTTAATGGGGAAGATTTTTATGGTGAAAAAAGTTCTGTCTCCCCTCCCTTGCGAGGGACGCCCATACAGTATGGAGGAAAGGGGACGGGAAGTAGGAGTAAGGAAGGTACAGATTAGTATTAGCACTAAAGGTTCACAGAGATTAAATCCTATCTTCAGAAGTTGTATGGGGCCTTGTGCCCAAAAGTTCAGCAACGTTCCATACAGTTTTGTGAAGCTCTAAAAAATGTAGGTAGGGTCTCTGCGGTTCAGTGAACAACTGCAAGGGTTAAGGGACAAATTAATCGAACAAACAAACATGTTCCCAGCTTTTGGAGTGCTCGCATGAACAAGCAAAGCCAAAGTAATACAAACATTTCTAAAAGTAACCAAAACCTTTCAATCGAGTCGCTAGACCCCTCCCCCGCATACTCAGATTCTTTAGAACTTGGCAGGATGCTTTCCCTGCGGTCAGCCTCAGCCCTTCATCCCCAGGGGTTGCTGGCTCACGTAGTTCTCCAGTAGGTGTCTAATGCTGGTGTAAGGTTTTCCAGTTGAAGAATGCAGCAGAACTCTATGCAGGGCACCTCACAGGACAGTACTGTGCGCAGGTAAGCAGTTTCGGACGGTGGCCACTGATGAATGGCGATGCAAAGGGATTCACTTGAGGCGGTCATACTTTCCATTCTCTTGGGTCCCTTGATGCTAGGACCACGAAGTGTCGTAGAGGTAAGTCTTGTTGCACAAGTTGAAGATGCCCCGCGCCCACCCCCGCTTGAAAGAGAACATTGCACTGGTAATGTTGGTATCAACCACCCCTGGAATGGAAAATTGTGTCTGCTGATTCACAGAGCACAACCAGTTGTTTTTCAAGAAGATTAATTAGTTCTTCAGCTAACCTCACCAGTTTTCTGATGCACAGGTTAAGGATAGTCTCATCTAAAAAGCAACCTTTTGTTCCGCAAAAAAGTAACTGGAGTTACTTTTTTACTGATTGGTCTTCGGGACAACCCCCATAAACCTTTTGCCATCACATGGATCTTTTTTACAATTTTATTTAAATTTGACTGCACAAGAATTATACAAACACTGAGATAAGGCACTTATATTCAGTTTAATTCCAGTTTACACATTTTCTCCCTTCCTCCCCATTTGGCGTTCCCCCCCCTGTCTTCCCTTGCTTCTAGTCTGCTCCCCACACTTAAGATTGCAACTAGTATGTAATAAGTACTGTTTGATACATTTGCGCAGGATAGTTTTGGTATTATTCAAAGACTGGTGTGCAGACATCCGTGAGCCCATGAAGCAGGCAGTCTCCTGCTGCTGTGACTTTCTCGGCCACTAAGATGTTCCACAACTTTGTCCACCACTGCAGTATGAGAGGACCAGCCACTGTTTTCCAGGTTATGGCTATTATGATTCTAGCTGCCCCTAGCAGGAACCCCTAGCAGGTGTGTAATTAGCATGGCTGTCGCCACTGATTTTGGGTATATATCTGGTATGAGGTGCCTAATAGAATAGCAGACGGTCTTCCATAGGTAGGACTACCTCCTACAAATACATTCGAACCAGCAGGCAGTCCAACCATATATGGAAATATGACCCTTGCGTCCCACATTTCCACCAACTGGTAGAATCTAAGGCGTGCTTGATTTCATGTAAGGTGACTGAGGGATAATACCACCTATATGTGAGTTTGCATGTAAATTCTCTGTTGGTAGTACATCTAGGAGGAATAATTCCTGTCAATCCAGATTTGATCTTCGAATGGTGGGCCCAAGTCTCTCCCCCACTTTGCCATTTACTGGGGTTTGAATGACAACCTCTGCGTTTTCAAGATCTTGTATAATTTGGAGACGTTACCCCCTTGACACACCCCCTTTTTGAGAAATCTAAGACCCCGTCCCTTCTCATGACGCTGCTTTTCAAACCTGGGGATTGACTAGCCAGTGTCTTATTTATGAATATCCATATCTTTCCTGTTCAGTTAAAGTGTTAAAGTGGCTGTCTCTATACATTTTGAACATTAAAGTGTTCTCGTTGTGAATGTGTTGCTACAAACCCCCGCCCCCGCCGCCCCCACGCGCGCGACCAGATTTTGAATGCCCTCAGTTGAAGGCCTGGAATAAAGAAATATCTATTCTGAAGCACCGGTGTTAAAGGGCCTAAACCTATTGGGAGGTTCTTTGCATCGCAAAGTCCCAGTGCCTCAAAGTTGCCCTGGTAGTTGATAATCTGAACCAATGTTTCTGTGCTGTCTTCATCACGTCGGAGGGATAGTGAAGTTCTGGATTGTTCCATGTCCACCCATTTAGGAGGGGGGCAGTTGAGTGCTTCCATGGAATTATGTATGCTATGTGTGCCGCAATATTGTAGTTATGTAGATTCAGGACTCCCATACCGTCTAGTTGCACATTACGCATCACCACCACTCTGGAGAGCCTAGGCTTTTTGCCTTGCCACACAAATCGTAGGACTCTTTGCTGCAATCGCATCAGGGCCTTCCGCGGGATTTCTACTGGGAGTTCCATACAGTGAGAAATCTTGGGAGCAAGTGCATCTCTACAACTGTGACATGACCCATTAGTGATATCTATTGGGAACTTCAACGCTCCAAACCTGCCCTTTTAAAGAAACACCTTAGCCTCCTAAAACAGCTGATCCATGCGCCTATCAGAAGAGGGAGATTTTGCAAACTTCATGAAATAACCAGTATGTAAAACATTGGCCACCAATTGTCTTATTTGACATGAAAATTATCTTTGAATCATGCTTTCCAGCTGCATGCGCACTAGTAGGACACATCCCAAGGACTTAGCTTCTGAGCAAAGGGTTTCTTGCCTGCCGCTGGAGAGGGTTCCCGTTACCTCCCCTTCTGGATCAAAACCTTCAAAGATACTGAGGTTTTTTATGGATTTCAAAGTGCCTACGGCGATATCAGATACAAGATTAGCTACGCTGCAGAAAGAATGTTGACTTGAGAGGTCTGAAATCTAATTTTAGAATCCAATCCCCACAGACTTAAGCCTCAGACTAATATCAATAAGCAGCACTTTTAGCAGGACCTCTTGAGGTTTTTCAAGCTAGTTTGCCTTGCCCATCTAAGGGGCTACATGTAAATAAAGTTAATGGCTAAGTATTGGGGGAAATTTCCTCCAAATAACTAAAAACACTGCTATATACAATATGCCTCACATTAATCACGAAAAACAACATGTTTCCTACTAGTTAGGAGAAACGCTGCCTTTTTTTCTCAACTGAATACCACAGTGACTCATTTGTCTAAAAGGTGCCACAGCACTAGCCACTCCCTGTCCCAATCTATTTTACTCCTTGTCTATATTAGGGAGAATTTTTATTTCTGTGCTAATTTTTTCCCACCTTAAAGACCCACAGCTCGTTTGCTGAATTTAGAACTTTTCAATTTAGTGAGCGGGAGTGGAATCTTTTCCTCACTCGCTCATGTGTTTTTCCCTGATTAAGATGTTATGTTTTCACTGTTTTTGGATTCTGACAAACTCCATATGAATCTGCTTTTTGTATATTGACAGCACCTTCAGTGAAGTGTCACTGAGAAGTGCTTGGATTTCTCTTAAGGTTTAAATACCTTTTCGTGGGTGAACTACTTTTCCCCAAGAATAATGAGGTGAAATTGGTCTTAGTTACACCTTTTTCCTTTTGTAGGTCCAGCACATACCCTCTTGTGTGGAGTGCTAGGGGGTTACTTAGTAGCCCCTTATAGTACATCCTAATGTAACATTTGTTACCCTCACTACCTTAAATTGCTGGTGGCAGTGGTTTAGTTTTTACTACCAGTGGGCTTTTTTACCACAGGCTGAACCCTCAGCTGCAGTACAGCATCCATGGGTGTCCATTTTGTCAAAATGGCACGTGCTTTCTTTTTTCGCCATTTTCCGTTTGTGAGGTCTTTCTATTTTATTTTTTACATTTGTATAGCGCACAAACAGCCTTCGGGCATAATTGCGCTGTTACTTGAGGACACTTAGTTACAGGGAGGGAGTACGGGTGAGTATACATTTGCATGTTCTTCATTTAAAAACATTATAAACATACATGTTTGCATATATTGAATATACAATTGCAGTTCAGACTGTGTGCGTTCAGACAGATTTTAGCCCTTTGTGTCTTTTGCATTTGGTGGCTTCAGCCCTGAAGCCCGCCCCAAGCTCCAGTGTTTGGAAGGGTAATAAGTAAGGGGCAGGGGGTCCCGAAACGCCACTGTCCGTTGTCTCTAGTAGCACCTGAACGCAACCAGTCCCGATTGGCCGGCTGGCTGTCCTAAAAGGACAGCCACCCTGCTGTGTGATTGGCAGCCTAGGCTATGAATGAATTGGAAACTTGCTTAAAAGGCAAGGGTTTTGCGACTAGAGGCAGAGTCGACCACTGCAAGAAACATCCAAAGCACAAACAGTGAAGAGAAGTCTGCTGAAACCTCCTGGACCTCGAAGCAATCGTGAAGCCCTGCTGCTATACTGACCTTTTTCTCCTCGACAGAGAAGCTCTGGACTGAACAACTTCTCCCGTTGGGTTAGTAGGACCAACAAACCCCAAGGTGAACTCCACTTTGACGCAATCCCCACCTTGCTGTGCATCTGCGTTGCTGCATAAGCCCAGTGCCAAGGGTCCAGTGTCCATAACCATATACAATGTCTGCCGCGGAACGAATCTGGTCGAACGCTCCAGGAGCTTCCGAAGTACATTCCAGATGCAGGCAATCCCAATCCCAAGTCCCATAACCAGAGTCCCAGACCAAGGAAAGTCCAACCAGAGATATTTGATCTGCATTAGTGCTGTTTGCAAGGTCACTGAAACCGCAAAGTGCCGCTGAATCGAAGCGAGCCCGTAGCTGCCAAAGTTCTCCCAGAGTACTGCTGCAGGAGCCCTCCAGACGTCTAGCCTCTTTTCCCCATGACATAGGCTCAGGATCTGCTTGGCTGTAGCAAGACAACATCCAGCTGGACCACTTTTCTTCTAACCAGAGGTACTTTTTAAGCTTGCGGGTACTTACCTTCTCACCCTCAAGTCGTGCTTTCTCACCTGAGAATTTCACTTGCTTAACTTTGAGTGGACTTCAACTTCCCTTGGCACAGGCTCAACAGCTTGATTTCTTACAGTGATTTTCTGAACTATCTGACTTTGTGAAAGACTATCTAAGAAGTGCATCAAAACTAAACACTTTGCCCAATCGACTATGGCAGTCCTGGCTCCCTAAAGGCACCTTTCTGCATCCATTGACTTTGGCATTGCATGTCTTTCTTTGAACACTTACTGCTGCGAAAAGCTTACCTAGATTTCATTGGAGGATTCAAACTGTCCTCACTTGCTAAGAAAATATGTTCTAACCTTTCTAGGTTTCCTTAACCCTTCCTTCCTGAAACTCAGAATATGAAAAGTCTATTGGTGGTCAATATAAATGCAATGATATCCTTGTTGTTAAAGTCACTTCAGGGTGTAGGAGAAATCTATTAGCATATCCAAAGAGTATTCACCAACTTTGATTTTGAAAAGTGATTCCAAAGTTTGCTTGAACTGTTACAAACAATTGCCTTTTTAAAGAATGCTTAACTAAAACTTGTGCAAGTAAATATATATTTATAAGTGAATCCTTGGGTTTAAGTGTTACTTGTATTGACCAATTTCATCTGTACAGCTTTACAGCTCACATTTACCCTATTTGAGATAGGCCTGGCTGCTCAGTCAATCTACCAACTTGTGTAGTACATACCTATTCCAAAAGGTGGGTTACCCAATACCAAGCAGATAGGGCTTGTGTAGTCTCAGAGTGTGACTGTACCAATTCTTACCTAACAGTCTGAGGATGCAGAAAACAATGAGGCAGTTTGTTAAGAATAGCATCAATTTTTGGCGGCTGATTATTAAGGCTCTTTGCCAGACTCCAATTTTAATAAAGAAAAAGAAGGTTCTGCATACCTTGTCTTTGCTGGTCAGCCCACCTGTGTGAGAACAATTGCGCCTGTCACCAGATTCGGCACTCGAGGAATAAGAGGCTTAGAAGGATAGATCTGAATCAGGGATTCGAAAAACGCTACACTTCGGCATTCTTCAGTCGGAAGTAGGCATGTTCAGCTTCATGCCTCTTTACTACAGGATGATTAATATCATAATTGTTGGATTCTTGGTCGAACAGTATTTGGAGATGTAAAGGGAATACTCTGACCAAACTGATGCAGTGTCAGTATGCATAGGTGTAGAAGTAATGCACCAGTGGGTTGTAGAAAGTCAAAGGCAGCAGGTTTTGCTTGAAGGAGCCGACAGTTGATGGATCATTACAAAATCTGGATCATTCCAGCTGTACTCCTAACTTCACTGTTTGTGTGCAATAGGACATTTTAACAAATGAGACACTCTGATAGTATTAACGTGGATTTCTAGAATCTGGACTGGACAGATTTTTAAGAGGCCACCCTAGTTAAAGTGCACAGGGGAAATCGGAGATTAGCCAAAACCCAAACAAGATAGCAATGGAGAGCAGTCAAGGCTATTCTCAGGCGAAAGAGTGCGAGGGTCAGGGGTCCACAGTGTGCCCACACAGTGAAGCACACAATTCAGTTTAGACAGCAATGTACAAAAATACTATATTCGAGGCCCAAAACGCACACTACAAAATGAAAGAAGGTCATAATTTCACCGCTTTCAAACACAAAGTGCCCATCGGTTCTAAAGTGCATTCAATGATTGGCATTAATAAGTTAAGTGATGGAGTAACATGGAACCAAGTCCCAAGAAATATGCCCTAGCTTCAGAAGTCCAATCTCTAAAAAGAGTGGAGCCTTGTGCCTAAAAGACACAATGCTTCTCCCAAAAATTAATCGAACGCAGGTATAGTAATTGTTGGTAAAATGTCCAAGAGATGAGATGCAGCAAAGGCACTGGAAAGTAAACTGTTTTTATCTTTCATATTTCACTGCCAAGGTGAGATGTCCAAAAATCAGGAATGGAAGGATACACAGAGACTTGTTCTCACTGTTAACCTATGGAGAACAATGGGGTGAGTGGGGTTGGTGCGGGGACAAATGCTTTGCATTTACTTACCCCCCTGGCTCAGATTTCACCGGGGGACTGGATGCGTCGACTGGCAGAGGTTTTAGCAGGAGATGGGCGGTTAGTGTCGCTAAAGGTTTGATTTCCTGCTGTGGGTTCCGGTGTGATGATGTCCAGGAGCTGCGGGTGCAAGAATTATTCCCGTCAGGTCCAGGGGCAGAGCAGTATCCCTCGAAGCTGGGAGGCTGATAGCCGGCAGAAAGTCGACTTACACCACATGCTGTCCATTGATGTTCTGGCTGCAAATGTAGACAGACAACAGTTCTAGTGCGGTAGCCCACTTGAGAAATGGTCAATCCACCGGGTGATCCAGGAACACTTTCTAAGGCTCCGAACGGATGGATGCTTGAGAACACGTCGAGACTGGTTGGACTGATCCAGGAGTGATGCTCCTGTATCAGTCCAGGAGCACCACTCATGGCCGTCACAGATCGGGTAGTTCAACAGTACATCACTGCGCCAGTGACAGGAAGGGATGCCCACCAATGGTACAAATCTGCATCATTCAAACAGCCAGCAGTGCTCCAATCAGGGACCACTGTTAGTTTCACTGATGTCCCACACCGACATCCAGGCACCATGGATGTGAAGTGGGACCAGACAGTCCCAACCACGTACCAGAGTCACGCGCAAAGGCATCACTAGCCCAAGAAAGCTGCGCTTTCCGGGCAAGTACATGACCTTATATGTGATTTCCTGGCCATGGAGAGGCAGAAGGCCAAACAAAGCGAAAAAGTTGTGGCATAGCTATTGTAAAGGTACTAGCCACATTTAGTAGCCATATCCAGAAAAGGCAAATGTGCACACTAGGAATAACACAAACATTGTAAAAATATATCTGCTGCCACCACCTTGTTTTAAAGGCACAATAGGAACCAAGAATCCTGAGTGTAAAACCCTACGTTGATACAAAATTACCCCCCATTGCACTGCATTGTAAGGTTAGTGTATAAGGATTTAATTAACCAATTTTCATTTTAAACTAATTTTTTTTAAAAAGTAAGATACCGTGTGCAAGGTTAAAAAGTTAAAAACAAGTTAAAGATGAAAGGGAAACAGTCTCCCAGTACTGATAGTCTGAAGGCGTTTCCCCATAACAAATGAACAAAAGGCAGTAGTAGTGAAACAGAAGGCTTTATTCCCCCCCCCCCAAAAAGAACAGGTTAAAAAAGAAAGAAAAACGATTTTGAAATGATTGAGGTAAAGTTGTCAAAAGAGAAATCTTTCATAACACCTATTAAAGAAAAGTTGACATCAAGCGCCTGGGTGGAGCTATTCAGCATTTGCAAATTCGAAGATTCCTTGATCGAAGAGTTACTCTAGTAACTCCCTCCAACACTGCAAATCCCAATCAAGAAATGAATACCTAAAAGATGGCCTAATGACAAATCTGAGAATAGCACGAATAGTGGGAGATACGCCTATTGAGATCAAACAGAAGGAAGAACGGCTCAGCTCACAAGTTACATTACCGGTCATCCCAGCTCTGACTCCGATGAATCTCTCGAGCTCCACGGCCAAAGGGCGCCTCTCCATCTTCAATACTTCTTTGGTAAAATCCACTTTCTCCTCTGCCACGCCCTGCAGTGGACACAAACTTGTTTCAGTTAGATGTTCCTGTGGTGCCTTGGTTGGAAACCGAAAAATTTAAAGTGGTAATGTAATGTGTCTAATAAAACACTATGCATTACCATTTTAGTAGGTAAAAATAGTGTACATTTGACAAGATACCCAAACAATTCTCTGGTAAATTACAAATGTATAGATCAGCGATTTGCTCCAGAAACAATTAATTGGGCTGCAGCCATTTTTTAAGTGTAGGAAATTGAATGCATTCTCTTATAGCATTAAACTAATAACACACTGAATTGTAAGCAATCAACTGCAAAAGGCAGTGTTTTCCTTTGCTTGTACATTTAGGCTTTGCAGATTGTGACAAGCCCAAGCATGGTGTCTTGTATACTCTCGAGGCTTAGGATACTTTATAAGGCTGTTTAGAAAAACATAAATGAAACAGGCAACTATTTTGTAAGAAAATGTCTCCTGCGGAGAAGAACGTAGACAGGGAATTGAAGTTCATGTCACCATATGATCCCCTTGAGGTCTTGTGGAATGAACAATCTAAACTATTTGGTGCTCGTTATTCCTCGAATATCTACTCTCTATATGAGACGACTTAACCACAGACTCCCAATACAAACTCGGCACGAATAAGAACAGAAACAGTATGGATAAAACCATTCAAATCCGTACGGCGGGAAAGCACCTGGAGTACCACAAGGATCCTGGTTACCCCCACTCCTCTTCAACATCTATACGACGCCACTAATCAACCTCATCGAAAGGCAAGGTTTCACTTGCTACACCTTCGCAGATACCCCAATAGTATACAAAATAGGCAATTAACAAGAGAACACAAAGCTAATAGACTTCCCAAAGTACTCTTACCAGTGCCTTGGTGTAAGGCGCTCTATAAATAAACAAATCAAATAAGCAAATCAAATCAACACTAACAACCTCAAGATCAAGACAGAAATCATAATTGCATCCAACATACAAGAAAGCAACCAGTACATCCCATGGCCCACAGAACTGGGAGCAGACCCCACACCATTCAAAGTGGTCAAAAACCTGGGAATACCAATAGACAACTAGCTAACCCTAGTACCTCAATTAAGAAATGCTTCTTCCATCTAGACAAGAACAAAAATGTTCTACCATTGCTCTACTTCACACACAAAAACACTGGCAATCATCTCCCTCATTATGTCCAGGATAGACTACGCCAACAGCTTATACCTCGGAATGGCAGACCATTTACGGACGAAACTGCAATGTATATAGAATGCAGCTGCCAGACTTCTCCACAAACTCTCACAAAGCGAACAGTACTGTTAGTCCATAGTCCCAATTCCTCCATACCATATAGGGTGTCCCTCACTAGGGACGGGAACAGAACCTTTTTCCAACAAAAAAAAAATGTCTTTACCCCTTTAAATGTAGTCGTGTGCAGGGGTGTGGCCCCAGGAGCATGCACTCCTTTGACTCTGCACTCCGACACCACACCCCAGTGCCCTTTGATGCGTCAGCCATATTAAATTGCTTAACTATACTTTTTTTAATGGGGAAGGATGGTGGGACATTTAGAGGAAGGAACAAGTTACTTACTAGTAACTGTTCTATGGCATGAGTCTGGCATGGATACACATGCTCATGAATATGCCCAGTCAGGCAGGAAATCCTAGGTAAAAGAAGAAACAGTTACACTTTCAAACTGTCTTTCTCCTATACACCAATCACTGAGCTCTGGGTCATACTACCCCATGGAATGAATGCCCTCTACCTAAGCCCCTCCTCTGGCAGCCATCTTCAGATTTGGTAGCACGTAAAGTGGCAGTGGGACCAAGAGAAGAGCCACAGGGGTAGGCGGGAGGGTTTGCATGTGAATCCATGCCAGACCCATTCTGGAGAACATCAGTTAAAGGTAAGTAACTTGTTCCTTCCCCAGGATGGGGTGGGGTATGGCATGGATTCACATGGTCATGAATACAAGAATACATAGCAGTACACACAAGCACAACCACGGGAGGTGGCAAGGCTCAACATTTAACATCTCTTACCTTCTCACCAGGCTCACCTTCGGGCAAACAGGTTGTGCAGCACTGCCTGGCCGACTCTGGATTTCTCCCTGGAATCCCGGTCGACTCAGTAGAATCTCGTGAAGGTGTGCGTCGACCTCCACGTAGCAGCCCTGCAGATGTCCAGCAGGGGCACACTAGACAGGAACGCCGTGGTAGCAGCGATCGCTCTGGTTGAATGGGCTCTCGGAAGGCCGGGCAACAGTCGGTTTATCAACTGATGAGTGCATGATGCAGCTGGCTAGCCCTCTTGAAATGGAAGCCTTCGAGAGGGCCTTCCCTTGGTTCACAGGTCCAAAGTTCACAAACGGCTGTGATGTCTTCCGAAAACTCTTTGTGCGGTCCATGTAGAACTTCAGCGCTCTAGCCACATCCAGCGAGTGCAAAGTCCTCTCAGCAGGCGACGGGAAGAAAACAGGTAACACCAAGAGCTCGTTGAGATGGAAGTCTGACGGCACCTTGGGCATGAAGGAGGGGTGCGCCCTCAGCACCACCCTCGTCTCGCGGAATGTCAGGTATGGAGGTTTACAGGAGAGGGCCTGGATCTCTCCCACTCGTTGTGCGGAGGTGATGGCCACAAGAAACGCTGTCTTCCACGACAGGAACTTCAACGGTGCCTAATGCAGAGGCTCGAATGGCAGCCCCATGAGGCTGGTCAGCACCACGTTGAGCTCCCACGCCGGGGCTGGAGCCTCCACCGGTGGGAACGATCGGAACAATCCTTTCATGAACTCCTTCACCAGGCGATGAGACCATAGAGATGACCGCCCCAGAGCTATGGTGTAGCAGGAGATAGCCGCCAGATGGATCTTGATGGAGGCATGCGCCAGAAGGTCTGGAAACCAGATCTGCCTCGGCCATGCCGGTGCGACGAGGATCATCGTGCACCGGGACCGTCTGAGTTGACTGATGAGTCGCAACTGCAGCAGGCGGGGGTGGGCAACAGGCAGGGTTGGGGGGGGCAACGCATACAGGAATAGGCCCTCCCAAAGGAATGTGAAGGCATCGCCCATGCTCCCCGGCTGGAGAAACTTGCTGGCGAACCTCTGGCACTTCGCGTTCGCCGCCGTCACAAATAGGTGATCTGGGGATTGCCCCATCGTCAGAATAGCAGATCCACTTGATCCTGCCGCACTTCCTACTTGTGGCACGAGCGCAGCTCCCTGCCGAGTGAGTCGGCGATGGTGTTCTTTATTCCTGCCAGATGGAAGGGTACCAGGAACATCCCTTGGGTGACGGCCCAGTGCCACAGATCCTGCGCTTCCTTGGAAAGGGCTGGGGATCTGGTGCCCCCCTGCTTCAGGATGTAGAACATCGTGGTAGTGTTGTCGGTGAAGACCCTTACCACTTTGCACTTGAGGGACAGAAGGAACGACCTGAGGGCCCAGAACACTGCTGGGAGCTCCAGGACATTGTTGTGTAGTGACCTCTCCTCCAGGAGCCAAAGGCCTCTTGCGTGGAGATCTCCGGTGTGCACCGCCGAGGATGGCCTTCGTCCTTTCCTCCGACGGCAAAGCCAATCGCGCCACTGTGTCGAGTCTGGCTCCCAGGAACAGGGCGTCCAGCGACGATACCAAGTGGGATTTCGTGAAGTTGATCGAGAATCCTAGATCCGTGAGCAATTGGACGGTCTTCGCTGTGTGACCAACGGCGAGTTCCCTTGACGTCCAGGTAGGGGTAGACGTGGATCCCATGCAGGCGCAGCCGAGCTGCCACTGGTGCTGGGTACTTGGTGAACACCCTGGGCGCTGACTTCAATCCGAAGGGAGGGGCCTTGAACTGATAGTGTCGCTCTTGGACCACAAATCGTAGGAATTTTCTATGTCCTTTTAGACTGGGGATGTGGAAGTAGGCATCCTCCAAGTCCAGTGACGATAGGAAGTCGCCTTCCTCCATCTGTCCCAGCACGTGCTGGAGGGTAACCATCCGGAATTTCTGGGACTTGATGTACTTGTTTAGACGACAAAGGTCCAGGATGGGTCGCCAACCGCCGGTCTTCTTCCGGACGAGGAAGTACCTCGAGTGCGCTCCGGAGCCCCGGAGCCTCTTTGGGACGAGTTTGATGGCTCCCTTTCTTAGCATCGCTCGTACCTCCAGTAAAAGTTGAGGGACATGGTTTTCCTTCCTGGCCACGGGTGGAATACGGGGACACCTTTTTTGAAATTCCAGAGTGTGCCTGAGGGCCAGGGCATCCAGCACCCAACGGTCGGGGGAGATGGACTCCCACAGGCTAACGAATTTTGCCAGCCGGGCACCCACCGGCCTCCCCCTCAGGTGGGAGCCCGACGCCACGGCCGGTTCAATCCAGTTTCATCGCGGCATTGTCGACTTGGCGACGACGGGATCCTCCGGTCTTGTCGCGTCCTCTGTAGGCTTTCTGCGATGAGGAGCAGGCAGCTTGGCGGTTTGACGAGGAACCGCCGCCAAATCCTTTGGAGGCAACTTGCTTGCCTCCGGAGTTCCGAAAGGATGTCCGTCGTTGAACGCCCAAGGCACGAGCAGTCTCGGTGTCCGCCTTCATGGCCTGCAGTGACTCGTCCACTGTCTTGCCGAACAGGTTGTTCCCGTTGAAGGGCATGTCCAGAACCCTGGTCTGCACGTCCTGGCAGAAATCGGTGGCCTTGAGCCAACCGCGCCGGCAAAGGCAAATGCTGTGCCCATCTGGCGAAACCCAGTGGCGTCCAGCTTCTTCACCTCGCCGTCTGGGGGGGGATGGAGAAGTTGAAGCAGTCGCTCCCGCCGATTTCTTCTTGGCCGCCGCAGAGACCACTGAATCCGGGGCGGCTGTGCTCTGAGGCACATGGGGGCAGAGTCTGGGACCCAGTACTTCTTCTCGTACCGGTCTCTTAGCGGGAGCCATGGCCGGGTTCTTCTTGAGAGCTAGCCCCTCGTCCCAGATGTCGTCCAATAACGGGACTGAGAGGACAGTCTTCCTCTTGGCCTGCCTTCTGTTCTTTGGGGCAGAGGTGGAAGAGCTCAGATGCCCTGGCAATCATGGCATGGAAGGAGCCAATTTCGTTTGGGGGGAGGGAGCGGGGGTGCCCGGGGAGGTGGTGATGGGAGGTCCATCCCGTCACCACTGTCGTCGGTCGTCTCCGTTCCAGTCTCATCCCTCAGAGGAGGGGATGGGGTGAAGGCTGAAAGGGGGGAGAAGGATGGACTAGTCTCCGCTTGTTAGGTGGGCTCCCCGATGGTCCAGGATTCGCTGTGTCGTCGGTGGGGGGGGTAAGGGCATCCTTGTCCTCATTTCTGTACACAGGGCCTGTATAGCCTTCAAGATAGCTCCTGAATTGTCCCCTGGTATGGGTACCGGCTGCAACGGTGCCGACGGCTGGGGCGAGGGCTCTCTGCAGCCCTATCTTCCTCGTCGGCTCCCCCGTTGCTCTCAGTCTGCCTCATCGGGGACCTTCCGTGGGCCCTGGATTGATCGGACTTCCTGTCCAGGATCCTTTGGAGGCTAGCCAACTCATCCTCAGAGCTGGTATCCGTGTCCGTTATGGCTGCTGTGCCCCCCCCTTTCTCCTGCTGGGGTTTCATGGGGGTCCTCCATAGGCAGAAAAGATTCCATCTGAGGTGGCAGGGAAACTCTAGCCCCTGGAGCCGTCTCCATTGGGGAAGCCTCCGTAGGTTTCGCCAGGGCCGCCACGACTCCTTCAATCGAGGCATTAGCCGGGTGAATCAGGGCCTTCACGACCTCGGGCGTCCCTGGGGCCTTCACCTTGGGGGGGTGGGGAGGGATCACCGCCTCACTCCCCCTCGGCTGTCTCCATCGGGATTGAGCGGGGCTTCTCCCGAAGCTTACCCAGGTACTCCGACTTACTTTTTAGCCAAGCCAGAGTGTTGGCTCGTGGTTGATGGCATCAGTGATAATGCGCCCTGCCTGGCAGCCGAGGAGCCAGACCAATCGGCGCTCCCGGTGCCCGCGGACTTGCAGTGCTTTGCCTTTTGTTGGGCCCCCGTCGCCGTAGCATCCTCAAAGTTCTTAGAAGACCGCTGGGACGTCTTCCTCTTCTCACCTGCTGCTGGGCTCTTCCCCTTCAGCCAGTTGGTGAGCCGAGCACGACGATCCTTCATTGTCTGTTCGGACATCTTCTTACAAAACGCATAGTCCTCCACATGCGATTTGTCGCTGTGAAGACAGTAGAGGAACCGAGCGTGCTCATCCTCAAAGACTTTCTGTAGTCCGCAGTCCGCATCCAGGCCAGCTCCTGAACAGCTTGGATTCAACAGGCATCATGCTTCCTTTGTCCTGGGCCATGTCCTCGCGGGGTAGGCCTCAAAGATCTTCTGAATTCTCGGAGAAGTGGAAACTCGATGAAAAGATGCCCTTGAGGGGCATAAAATTCCAAAACCGGGGCCCCGTTAATCGGAAGTAGAATCGGTGGAGCTTGAGGCTCGATTGAACGAAAATAAAAGAGTAAACTCTTCGAAAAAACACAAACCGCAGTAAAAGCTTGAGAGCTACAGCACGAGGACTCCCAACAATTGAACGTGCAGTAAAAATCAGAAGATGGCTGCCAGAGGAGGGGCTTAGGTAGAGGGCAATCATTGGCTGGCGGCAGTATGACCCAGAGACCAGCGATTGGTAACTAGTGGAAAGACAATTCAGCAACGAAACTGAAACTGATTTTTTCTTTACCACGGATTCCCAGCCTGACGGGGAGTATTCATGAGCATGGGAATACATGCCAGACCCCATGCTGGAGAACTTATAATTACTCCTACGTTATGTCCCTTTCCTGCATAGGCAATTACCACAGATTGGTGCCCCAGGGAGATGAGATGTTTTAGACCCTAAGAGAACAGGTTCCTGCCCGAAAGACACCTCTGATCTTGCGCTGCCATCTAGACAATAGTGCTTGCAGAATGCTGACGGGGAAGCCCAGGTAGCGGCTCCGCTGATCATTTGCCATGGCACGTGCATCTGTAAGGCAACGGCTGTTGCTTTGGCACCCATGAGCACAAATATTTGCTGGAATTTCCTTCTGCTGACACTTGTACGCCTCCTGATTGGCTGCTTTCACCCACCTGGTTATAGAGGCCTTTGGTGCTGGACCACCTGGTCTAGAACCACCGAAGCTGATGAATAAAGCATCAAACTTGCGGAAGCCCTTGGTCCTGTCTTCTGATGTATTTGAAGAAATCCCCCGATCCTAGGGTAAGTCTTATTTCTTAAGATTTCGGCTGAACATTTTTCCCCACTCGTGAAATATGTCACATCAAATGTAGAGACGAATTTCCTAATGTGTGACCTACGCGAGGATGTCTGCCGCAGTCTCTGAAGCATCTGCTGCGAACTGGACAGGTAAACTGGGAATGGGATTGCAATAGCTGTCCAGATTTGGCTGCCAAGATTGGTGGTTGACCACAGATTGTTTTTGGGAAAGGGCAGCTTCTGGAAATGAAATTCTATTGAAAACTGAAATGGACAAATTGCTGAAGGATTTGTATTTGTTGGGATTGCACGCGAATTGGAGTTAAAAACTACTTAAAAATGTTTTATGGTCGGATATGCAATCTTGGAAATCCCGGTTTAACTGATGGAGGAATTTAGAATATTTTAGTGAAAATTTGTTATGTTTTTGTTCTTTGCTTACGTTATCTTTTTTCCTCTTCAATTATTTTTATATTGATCTGTATGTGTAATTATGTTTTAATCCTTGTCTTGATGGATGTATAATAAATGAACTCTAGTCTTTTCTTTCGTCTACCTTTCTTTTTTCGGCAGAGGGCCTCCTGCGTCAATGGCGTCGGGTCGATGTCCTTCGAAGGCCTCTGTCGAGGGCGACATCACTGGATGTTATAAATAGGATGCACGGCGCCAGTAGCCTCAATTTATGTCTTCCCCCCCATAACGTGTGGCACCAATCCAATGCCTGCTTGACTGCACATAGCCTTGCAGAAAAGTAAGCTGCAATCGCATAGAAAATTCTGGGAGGGCGATGTGGAATATTTTTGAGGAGTATCCAATCGAAAGAACGTGTGTCCTCCAACGTATTCCACATTTTTGACAGACTCCCAAAGCAGTACCAAAGGCCATATCTTGACCATGGCTCGTAAACCGGGAATAATGTTGAACAAAGGTGTGGATAGAAGCCCATGTGGCCGCAGCACAAATATTCCTAATAGGAATGCCCTGTTGTAGGGCTGTGGAAGTAGCCACGCCCCTAATGGAATGAGCTAGCAGCCCTTCAGGAGGGTCCTTACCCGCCAATCGGTAACATTCAGTAACAGTGAGGATATTCCACCTGGACAAGGTCTGTTTGGTAACAGCCTGGCCCAATCGGTGTCCAGCATATCCCACAAAGAGTTGATCATCCACTCTGACCCTGGACATCAAGAAATATAAAAGCTCAGAGCTCTCCTAGGATCCAACCTATGGAGTCACTCCTCTTCCTTACCAGGATGAGGAGGAAGATAGAAAGAAGGAAGAACCACTTTCTGGCTCAAATGAAATTCAGATAGTATCTTAGGTAGAAAGGCAGGAGGTAACCTTAATACAACCCTTTCCTTGAGGAACACAGTAAAGGGTGGCTTAGAGGAAAGTGCCTGCAATTCACTCACTCTGCGAGCGGAAGTAACCACAACCAAGAACACTGTCTTGAAGGACAATCTCAAAGGACAAGAGTGCAAAGGTTCAAACTGAGCACCCATTAAAAATTTCAAAACCAAATTCAAATCCCAAACCGGCACCTGGAAAGGGGACAGGAACACAGTCAGTCCTTTAAGAAATTGAGAAAGCAAAGGAATCTTAAAGTAAGAGCATTCTTCAGACGAGCGCTTAAATATAGACAGCACCGCCAGGTAACCCTTAATGGTACCCACTTGAAGGCCCCTGTGGGCCAAAGAAAGTAAGAAAGACAAAACCATAGGAATTGAACAGTGAAAAGGATCAACATTTGATCAACAATTTGTCCTCTGCACCAGGAGGACTCTGAGCCAACTCCCAATCGTGAGAGATCGTGCTCTGCCTGCTCAGAGCGCCTGCCGCCGTATTTTCGTCTCTGACCAGATGAACTGCCGAGAGCGAAATTCCCTGCTGTATGCCCCAGAACCAGAGCTGCATTGCCTCTCTGCACAACGGGAGTGACCCTTGGCCCCCCCCTCCACCCCCCATTTTGTTGAGTTAATGCACGGCCACTATGTTGTCCGTCATAATCAGGACACTCTTCCCCCGCACAGACAGCAGAAAAGCCTGCAGAGCTGGCCTGATTGCTCTCGGCTCTAACAGATTGATATGGAGTTTGGGCTCCGACGGAGACCAAGGACTGCTGGCAGTCAAATCGTTGGCATGAGCCCCCCATCCTGTGAGGGAAGCATCCGTCACTACCGTCACCTCCGGACATGGTTGCCAAAACTGCTCCTCCTTCATCAGGTTCCCATTGTTGGGCCAACACAGAAGTTCCTGGGAGACCAAAAGCGGAATCTGAACGGGATCCGACATCTTGCTCAAGAACTGCGACCACTACATTTTGAGGACCCATTGCAGGGATTTCATCCTCAGCCTGGCCTCTGGCACCAGAAAAATGCAGGATGCCATGAGACCCAGCAATCATAAGAATTCGAAAGCTGGGAGACGCTGGGCATGTTGAAACTTGTCCACCATCTGCACAATGTGATGAGCCCTCACCTTCCTGATGTACTCGAGCTGTTGGGTAGTTGTCGGGTGCAACTTCTTGAAATTGAGGGAGAAGCCCAGCCTGTGGAGGGAGCTGCAGGTGAGGCTGAGGTAAGCCAATGATTGCTCGAGAGTGCGCACAGATCAACCAGTCGTCCAGGTAGGGGTAGACGTGAATCCCCCCCTCTCCTCAGATACCCTGCCACCACCACCACCATTAGCTTGGTGAAGACCCTCGGGCTGAGGTCAATCCGAATGGCAGGACCTGAAACTGAAAGTGCGAGACGCCAGCCGCAAACCTCAGGTACTTTCTGTGCTTGGGATGAATCGGCACATGAAAGTAAGCATCCTGTAGGTCCAGAGACACCAACCAATCCTGAAGTTAAAAGGCCTGGAGGACATGAGAAAGAGTGACCATCTTGAACTTGTCCATTTACAAACAACGCAAGTCCAGGATGGGTCTCAAACCCCCGTCTTTCTTTGGAATAAAAAAATAAGGGGAATACCAACCCTTGTTCCTCTCCGCTACAGGCACCAGTTCCATAGCACCTTTCTCTAGCAGGGTCAAGATTTCCTGCACAAGGATCGGATCTGGAAGCTTCAAAGAGATTCCCTGGTGGATTGTCTTGAGGCCGCTGTAGGAAGGGAAGGCAGTAGCTGTGGGCTATTGTATCCAGAACCTATATATCCGAAGTAATGGCTCGCCACTCTTCGAGATGCAGAGACAGGCTGCCCCCCAACCGGCAAACCATGTAGGGCACCTCTGCATGAGCCTGAGGCTCAGGCCTGCCAAATTCCACTTCCGGAGAAGTGTCCAAATCACTGGCATCATGAAGAGTTTGCCTGAACTCTTCCAAATGACCATCTACAGAAAAGACAGGCGCCACATCAGGCTCAATAGGGTCCACATCAAAGTCCGACCTTTCCTCCTCCTCAAAAATGTCATCCAGAGGGAGGTAAAACCCTGCCTCGGGACAGAAGAGGGTCTAGAGTCCACCACCGGCCACACAGACTTTGAAGTAGACTTCCTTGGAGGATCCACAACACGAGGGATCTCCGACACTATATTTCGGCCAAAAAGGCCAGAAGGCGGGGAGAGTGGCAATGGCTTTGGCACTGAGGGCGTCGCAGTCCTCAGATAAGGGCTGATATGTAGGCACTGCTTCGATGTTTATATCCGATGGACACAGCGCCGACGGAGTCGACTCAGACTTCGAGCCCTTAGCAAGATTCTGCGGTCTCACTGGGGACGAGGACCAAGACCTGGAAGCACATCTCTTGCGACCATCCTGAGCCTTGTCCGAACAGGACCTCGAGGGTTCCCGATGAGGTTCGCGCCGAGGACCCGAGCCTGAAGGCGTACGAGCCAGGGTTTGCGACCGTTACTTGCTGGCTTTGTGAGAAGGTGACGGCGATTCCTTAAAGGACGAATGTCTGGAACCATTCCGAGACCCCCGAGATTCCTTCCGACGGGGAGAGTCGCCCCTCGAATCGTCAGTGGGCATACCCTTGGACTTGGATGTACGTTTGGACTTAGGGGTTTAGCACCCCTACCTACCTGAAGCTTTCCCTTACCCTCCTCCCGCAAGGCCTTAGCAGTCAATGACTGGCATTTAGAACAGTTGTCTGTGTCGTTACTCTCGCCCAAGCACCACAAACAAATGCGATGCGGGTCGGTGATCAATATTTTAGACTTGCAGTCCCAGCAAGTCTTGAAGCCAGACCGCAGAGTCAGAGGGGTCAAAGAAGAAGACATCTTCACAAGGTAAAACACGAGACGCCAAGTCTCCGAAGCAAACATGTTTGCAGAAAAAAACAGAACTGAGGCTATGGGCGCCGTATTTGTATTTGTATTTATTTATTTGTAATGCGCACCAAACCCAAGGGTAACTGGGCGCAGAGGCAGCAAGAGGGTTGCAAAGCTTCGTTACATACAGTAAGGTGAGGTCCAGCTGGGGTTACATTGCCGGACGTATGACGCCAAATAGGATGGGTAGAGCATGTACATTAGAGGTAGTAATATACATATTTACATTCAATGAGTAAGCTAGAGCATATATATTCGGGCAGTACTATAAACATATTTACATTCAATGAGGAGCCACATGGTGCTGGCGAGTCCGGGTCTCAAGAGTCGTTATGAGTCGAGAGATTTGAGCCAGTGGACGGTCCTGGCTCTGAACTGGTGGTAGGGTAGGTCCTCCCTGCAAGTCGGAGGGAGGGAGTTCCAGAATTGTGCTGCTTTTACTGGAAAGCTATTGCCCCCAGATGTAGTACGTTTGAACCTGGGCACAAGTAGAAGGTTGGAGTTGGCCGTTCTTGAGGGGCGGGAAGGGTAGGTCTGGTAAATCTGGCGATGAGGTATTGGGGGGCTGCTTGGTGGAGGCATTTGTGAATCAGAGACACCGATTTAAGGAATATATTGTCCTTGGTGGATAGCCAATTGACAGATCTTCTGGAATCTGAAATATGGGCTTTCTTTGGGATACTGAGGGCCGCTCCGAGGGCATTATTTTGGAGGATTTGGATTTTGTTAGAGATATATTTGTTGCACCCTACGTATAAGGCATTGCAATAGTCCAGCTTGGACAGGATCAGCGCCCTGGCCAAGGTGGTGCAGTTGGTGGGGGAGAGAAAGGGTTTGGCTGCCCTGATGAGTTTGCAAGTGTAGGAAGTGGCGGATGCCATTGCGTTCACTTGTTTGTTAAGGGTAAGGGTGGAATCTAGATAGAATCCGAGGGTTTTAACCTCCTTAGCTACCATGATTTTGTTATCGTCAATTATGAATGATGAATATTTGTGGCCCAGTTTGTTGAGGTAGTGTGTCGAGCCTAGAATGAGAAGTTCCGTCTTGTCATCATTCAGGCATAGACCGTGTGAGGCCATCCATGCCTGGATGATGAGGTACACTTTATTAACGAAGGCCAAATCCTTGTCATAATCCCCCGACAACGGGATGAGGATCTGGGTATCATCGGCATAATTAGTGTAGGTGATACCTAGATCGTCTAGATCATCGAAAAGGGGCTTCGTGAAGATGTTATAAAGTGTAGGGGAGACGCAAGATCCTTGCGGCACGCCACACGTGATAGGGGTGGGGTCGGCCGCAGAAGATAGTGAGAAGACTCATCGTACGGTTATTAAGGAAGGAATGGATCCAGTTGGTTGCTTCTTGAGAGAAGTGGGCGGCTATTTGTAGGTGGTTACACAAGATCTCATGGTCGACCAGATCAAAGGCCGCAGAGAGATCAAGGAGAAGCAATAGTGCTGTCTTCCCCTGGTCTCTCAGCTCGTCTATCTGTGTCTTGAGATCTAGGAGTGCGGTTTCTGTTCCGTGTTGTGGCCTGAAGCCCGATTGTCGGACTCCTAAGAGTTGGAAGTGCTCAAGGTGTTGTTGGATCTGTTGGTAAGCTATTTTGTCAATGATTTTGAGAAGGAATGGTACTGTGGTGATAGGGCGGTAGTTAGTTGGGGTGGAAGGGTCTAAGTTCGGTTTTCTAAGCAAAGGCAGGACCCAAGACTGTTTTAAGTTGTTGGGTACGGTGCCTGATGTGAAAGACGCATTTATTAGTTTGGTAATAAATGGAGCAAGATCACGGGCAGCATCCTTGATCAGTTGAGCGGGGCATAAATCTCCGTGGCAGTTTGAAGGTTTGAGGGTGAGAATGGTATTTTCAACCTCTTTGGTGGATACTTTGTGGAAGTTGAAGGAGGGGTTGTACTCTGGGGGGGGGGGGGGGGAGGGTGGACTCGGGTGAACCTTTTTGTGGGGGATGGTACTCTGCTTGGTGGAGGAGAGCAGAGATTCTTTTTTGGTGCTTACCTTAGTCTTGAGGGATGAGATTTTATTCGCTAGGGCATTTTGAATGCCCGTGCACCAGAGTTTATCTTTGATACACGAATCTGGTGCTTGGATCGGGGATTCTATCTCTTTAAGAATTGTGAAAAGCTCTCTAGTGTTAGATTTAGCTTGTGCAATTTGCGTGCTAAATGACGATTGCTTAGCCAGTATGATTTCTTTTTTATATTGGGAGGCTAGATTACTCAGGTATTTTTTGTTTTTTTCTGAGGGGGAAGCTCGCCAAAGTTTTTCGCAGCGTCGTTTTTCCTGTCTGAGGGCTTTGAGGTGAGGTGAAAACCAGGAGTTAATGTGTTTCCGAGGCTTGCTCTTTTTTAGCTTCAAAGGGGCTATAGCGTCAAGGGATGAGAGCATAATTTTATTGTAGATGTCAACCATTGTAAGGGGATCAGTGTGATCTGGGATGGCGTTCAGAGTTGGTATGATGAGCGGGATCAGATTGTCAGGGGTGATGTTCTTTTTATTAAGGGATTGGATAGCTGGAGCTATGTTGTTGGTTGGTGCTGGGGTTGCCTTTAGGGTGAACGAGATCAGATAGTGGTCTGTCCAAGGCTGCGGGAGTATGGCAGAGACCAAGACTGGGCATTTGTGCACGGCTAGCCAGTCCAGAGTTCTCCCTTTGATATGGGTGGGCTCGTTAATCTTCTGGGTGAAGCCCAGTTCCTCTAGGGTGTTATTGATTGTACTGGCATTGGCGTCTGCAGGGTCGCTAAAGCCAAGGTTAAAGTCTCCTAGTAGGATACGTTGTGAAGAGTTTTTAAGATTATTTGATAGGATGTCTGTGAGGTCTTCTTCGAATGATCCTAGGGGGCCCGGTGGTCGGTAGATAAGGTGGATGGAGATGGATTGAGTACTAGAAAGTATTAACTTAGCTGTTAGAGATTCACAGGAACTAACATTAGTGGGTGATTCAATTATGATAGTAAATTTGGTTTTGGCTATGATGGCAAGACCTCCACCTCTAGAAGTGGTGCGATCAAGTCTTAGTAGCGTGTAGTCATCTGGGACTATTTATAACATCCCGTGACGTTGTACTCGACGGAGGCCTTCGAGGGACATCGACTCGACGCCATCAACGCAGGACGCCCTCTGCCGAAAAAGTTTCTGAACTGCACAGCTGTAGACATTACATGTCAAAGATGTGGAATACGTTGGAGGACACAATCCATTCGAAATTCCTTGTTTTGTAATTGTCTTCCCTTTATTTAATGTGCTGAATGCCAAGAAGATTTGTTTTGAGGAAATGAAGGACTGTTCAGGCCAATTAATATTTGGCGCCCTCTTTACATCTTGCTAGTGTAAAGTAGTCTCCGGCAGCAAACATGTTTGCGGAAAAAAACAGAACCGAGGCTACGGGCGCGTGCGTCCTATTTATAACATCCAGTGACGTGGTCTTTACATCTTTACATCTTGCTAGTGTAAAGTAGTCTCCGGCAGAGTTGGAGCATTCTGGAAGAAAGTAGGGAGCCCGATGGTTGAATTCTTGAACTCCGTAGGTATTTTTGGGATGAAGTGAGGGTTGGTACTCGGCAGCAGTGTATTTGCAAACCTCAAGTACAGTGGATGTATTACCAGTGCCCGCAATTCAAAAACCCTTCTGGAGGATGTAATGGCCAACAAGAAAGCAACCTAACATGAGAGAAACGTTATGTGCACTGTAGCGCAAGGTTCAAATGGTGCCTTCATAAGCCCTTCAAGGACTACTCCGGCGGTACCTGTTTGACTGGAGGGAAGAGCAAAATAATCAACTGTAATACTCTGCAGGTTCCACTAGATGTCAGCAAAGCATGTGAACTAAGCAGATTCCACAAGCCATATATATATATATATAATACATTACTCACCGTAATCCAATTTCTGATGCTTGTATCTGCTTAGATTCACATGCTGTGCATAGGCCGACATCTAGTGGAAGCTGCGGAGTATTAGTTTTTTTCCCGAAACTCGAAAAAGGGCGTCGACACAGGACGTGCCAGTAATACTATCCATAGTGTGACATCCACTGTACCCATGATCCCTCACGCGTCTAGGACCCTCAGATGGTATTTTCTCTGACATGAGGTAGCATGAGGAGTAGCGCAAGTACAGATAATCCAAGCAGATAGATAGAAAGGTAAGACTACAAGCATCCATGTGCCTTCTCTCAGAGGGGAGGAAGGGTGGGTCGCATGTGAATAACCAGATACAAGCATCAGAAGACCATGCATTACTTACCGTAAAAGCATTTCTGATGGTTGTATCTGCTTAGATTCACATGCTGTGCATAGGTCCGACATCCAGTGATAACTGCGGAGTATTGCATTTTGTTTTTCGTAGTCGAAAAGGGGACGTCGACAAGGTGTGTCTGTAACACCATCCCTATAGTGACGTGCATTGTACCCATAATCCCTCACGCGTCGAGGTCCCTCCGTTTGTATTTTTCTGCCCTGAGGGAGCCTTCTAGACGTGAGTGAGTACAGAAAAGAGAGATATAGAAAAGGATGTCTATGTTCCTTCCATCCGAGCGAGGAGGAAGGGTGGGCGCATGTGAATCTAAGCAGATACAACCATCAGAAATGCTTTTACGGTAAGTAATGCATTGTCTTCTGATGTTTGTTAATCTGCTTAGAATCACATGCTGTGCATAGACTAGCGAGCAGTACCCGGAGTTGGAGGTGGGTTGTGAGAAGGAACAGTAGAGAAAAGATGTCTTAATACTGCTTGTCCCACCTGGGAATCAGATCTAGAGTGGGCATCTGGACAGTAGTGTTTTGTAAAGGTGTGTACAGAACTCCAGGTTGCCGCTTTGCAGATGGACTCAAGGGGAACATTTGCAATGAATGCTATGGATGCCCCAGTGCCTCGAGTAGAGTGTGCTCTTGGCTTGAAGGGTAGTTCTCTCTTAGCAAGAGAGAAACAGAGTGATGCATTATACAATCCATCTAGATGGGTCAGGTACAGAATAATTTGTGTGGGAGAGCAGTCAACGGGGTTGATACTCTTCCCTCTACACCAGATGACAAATCTTTTCCATTTGCTAGAATAGCAGTGACGAGTGTTCGGCTTTCTGGCTTCTCTGAGGATGTCCATGCACCTCTGTGGAAGTTGTAAATGTCCAAATTCTATGACCTCAGGAGCCAGGCTGCTAAGTTCATGGTCTGAGGGCATGGGTGCAGTGTCCTGCCCCTGTCTTGTGACAGCATGTTGTACGGGCAGGGCAGTTTCACTGGAGGAGATCGAGACATCTCCAACAAGTGAGCGAACCATGGCTGTCGGGCCCACATAGGGGCCACCAGTATCATGGTATCTTGTTCCTGGTGCATCTTGTGCACTATCTTGTTGAGAAGGAGTCGGGGGGGAAAGCGTAAACAAATTTCCCTGACCATGGAATCGATGGACCGTTCCCCTTGGACTGGTTCTGGGGGTACCTGGAGGCGTAATCTTGGCATTGAGAGTTTTCCAGAGTTGCGAACAGGTCTATTTCTGGGAAACCCCACTGTGTGAAGACGTTAAAGACGATGTCTTCTTGGAACCGCCATTCGTACTCTACGGGCAGGGGGAAGTCTCTGCTGAGTTCGTCTGCTAGCAGATTGAGTTCCCCTGGTACATGCTGTGATAGTAGGAACATGTGTTTGAGAGCCCACTTCCAGATGTTCTGGGACAGCTTGGACAGTCCTGGAGAGTGAGTGCCCCCTTGCTTGTTGAGGTAGTACATGGCTGTGGTGCTGTCTGTGAGGACCATCACTGTCTTTCCTTGTAGGTGTTCCTGAAAGGCTTTCAGTGCTTTGAACACCGCTAGTAGTTCCAGCAGGTTTATATGCTTGGATGCTAAGCTCGGAGTCCACGCTCCGTGAGCAGTGTGATGGGATAGGATAGGTGAGCCCCCCATCCTGTAAGGGATGCGTCTGTGGTTAGAGTGGCTTCCACTGCGGGTGTGGCAAAAGTTTTCCCTAATAACAGGTTTTCTTTTGTCCACCACCGTAGCGAGAGAACCAAGGCCTGCGAGACCACCACTAGATCGTCCCATTGTCCGCTGGCCTGACACCACTGGCTGTTGAACCACTCTTGCATTGGGCGCAGGCGCGCGTGAGGTACCAAATAAATACATGACGCCATCATTCCTAGCAAGCGCATTGCTTTGCATACCGTCACCTCTCGACCTGCCACATAATTGGCGATCTGAAACAGCATGTTTTGGACCCTCTCGTTGGAGGGGAAGACAAGGCCGTCCTTTGTTCGAATTAGAGCCCCTAGGAATTGTTTGATTTGGCTGGGGTCTAAGCTGGACTTCTTTTCGTTGATGGAGAAGCCCAGTTGGAACAAAAGGTCTACAGTCTTTTGGGTATTGGAGAAGCATGTTTCGTAAGAATCCCCTGTTATGAGCCAGTCGTCGAGGTAAGGGTATACCGGGATGGATAACCTGCGCAGGTGGGCCGCTGCCACTGCCAGTACTTTCGTGAATACCCTTGGTGCAGATGCTATCCCGAAGGGTAGTACTCTGAACTGGTAGTGTTTGCCCTCTATCATGAACCTGAGGTATTTTCTGTGCGCTGGCAACATTAAAATATGAAAGTATGCATCTTTCATGTCCAGTGTTGTCATGTAATCCCCCTGTGATAACAGTGGGATTACTTCCTGCAAGGTCACCATACAAAACTTTTGGGGTTTGACAAACTTGTTCGCTGGGCGCAGATCTAATACAGGGCACATGGTTAAGTCCTTTTTGGGTAAGAGGAAGTACACTGAATAAATACCTTCTGTTACCTGAGATAGGGGGACAGCCTCTATAGCTTCTTTTTTCAGTAGCTCTTCCACTTCTTGTAGAAGAATGGTGAGGTGTTCCGGTGTCATGCGTCGGTTCCGGGGAACCGTTGAATTCGATGCAGTATCCGTGGGCTATGGTGGATAATACCCAGCGGCCTGACGATATTCCCTCCCATGCTGAAAGGAACGATGTTAGCCGGCCCCCGACCGGTGATGCATGGGAGGGGACCCGAATCTTCGGGTCATTTGTTGGTATTGGGCGTAGAACCTTTGGGGCTGGAGCCGCGACCTCTTCCCCTGCCACGACGTTGGCCTCTTTGACTGAATTGGGTGTTGTTACCCTGGTTAGAGGGCCAGTTGGTAGAGTAAAATTGCTGTTGGTTTTGCTGCTGGCGTTGGCCACGAAAGGAGCGTCTATTGCCATAGCCGCGTCTGTTAGGGGGCCTAGAAATTTGGTCAAGAGTTTTGATGGTATCAAACTCTTTCTTTGCATGTTCTAGGGCCTCATCAACTGCTTTCCCAAACAGATGTGTTTCTTCTATGGGCTTATTTATCAGGGAAGCCTGGGTTTCCGGCTTAAATCCCGAATTGCGCAGCCAGACATGGCGTTTGAGAAGTGTTCCCTGAACCAGGGAACGGCCAGCCGTCTCTGCGGCATCTAAGGAGTTCTTTACGATGCCCTGGTTTACAAGAGTTCCCTCTGAGATTGTAGCTAACAGGCGTGAACGCAGGGGTTCTGGTGCGTCCTCTGCTTCGCTGCGCAGCTTGCTCGTAGCTAGCTAGTAGGGAATTGTTATTTGCAATCCTAGTTGAAAAGGCGGCGGACGTCGTGATTCTCTTCCCAAGTGCGTAGAGCATTTTGCCCTCTTTGTCAGGTGGTGCCTCACTAGTGGATAGTGGTACCCCTGCTCTTTTCCTTGTATTAGTAACTACGAGGGAGTCCGGAATAGAATGGCCTCTGATGTACAACGGGTCAGAGGGCGAAGGGCTGAAGAGCTTTTCTATCCGAGGGTTGACCCCTCGGACTAAGGCAGGATTGGAAAGGGAAGGAGTTATTCTTCTCTTTATAGAAGCCAGGAGCGGAATAGACTGACTAACAGGGGCTTTTTCTTTAATAACTTTCTCTACAAAGTCTATGTCAGGAAGAGTCTCCCCTGTGTCTATTTCAAAATGCGCTGCTGCCTTGCGCAATAGTGCATTAAGTGAAGGTTGATCATCTATGGGAGAGGTGTTTCCAATAGGTGAATCCTTGGGAGGAGAAGGGTGAAAGACATTAGGGTCTGAGTGCACTGATGGGGATTGCCAGGGCTGTGAGGTAACTATCTTCTTCGAAGGCTCCTGCACTAGTGTAAGGATCTTCTTCAAACCCCTCTTCCTCATGTTCTTCCTCTCCACCCAAACACTCATCTTCCTGGAGGTATTGCTCCTCTTCAGTGAGGTCATATACGTCTGTAGAAGGGGGAAACAGCCTAGGAATTTTGACCCTAAGGTCATCCTGGGGCCATTCTCTTAGTCTTTTGGGTGTGGGTGGGTTTTTGTTTCCCAAAAACCTTTCCATTTTCTCCATGCAAGAATGGAGTCTTTGAAGGGTCTCATGGGGGACCCCTGAATAGTCTAGAGGGGGGAAATCAGTGTTTTCACCTTCAAAACGCTTAGAACGCTCCCACGTCGTCGAAGAAAGGTTTCCGTCGCCATCTGAAAAGCCCTCCGGTAGTTCCGAAGTGCCCTTAGATGACAGGGGCAGTTCCTGGCTACTCTTATGCTTTTTCGGCGTTTCTATATTTTTTTGTGCAGCATTCGACGTTTGTTTCGTCGTCCGCTTAAGTGTGTCTTCGGAAACAATTCTCGCCAGGCTCTCAACAACGAGTTTGTCAGAGGACTCTGGTGTCGACGTTGCCTGCGTTACAAGTTGTTCCTCGACAGCCGCTCTATGGAGCGTTACGTCAGATGATTTTGGGGTAGCGCCCGTGATTGATGAAAGCCCAATCGCTGGTCGCGACTGCGTTTGCGGGTGGGGCTTGAGACCCTTACGGTCTGAGGTAGACGCCGGAGTGACCTGCGTCCCCTTCGGCGCTGATGGATCCTTCGTCTTTGACGAAGAAGAGCCGTGGGTTGTGTGCTTAGGCCTATGGGGTCTGTGTGCGTCCCTGTCGCCGGGGTGTTCATCCCCATGAGCAGGGCGCGAGCCGAGCCCGTCTGGGGGTTAATGACTTCCATAACGGACGTCGAGTTATCACCCTCCTCGTCACTTTCTGTAACAGCGGCGGCGGGTGAGGAAACCGACTTCGACATAGCGTAGTCCGCCCACCTCTTAACTTTGCGTTCTTTAAGAGTTCTTGGTTTCAAGATCTTACAGGCCGCACAGCTGTCCTCCTTATGATCGAGGGGCAAGCAACGATTACAGAGCTTGTGTTTGTCCTTCCAAGTGTATTTGCCCCTACAGCGTGGGCAAAACTTAAAAAGGTGTCCTCTCCATAGCTGAGGCAATAATAACTGGTGATAACAACCCCAAGGGAAAGATAGGGGAGAAAGAAAGACATTCTCAAAGAGAAGATAAAAGTTCAAACCCCCCACTCTCCCTACTGTATGTTGGCCGGCGAGGCCAGGCCACGTGTTCGGCAGCGCCGAAGGATCTCCTCCGTCTCTTCCCCTCTGTCGAAAACTTGCTCGGCGGAGAAACAGCTTCACAGCTAACGTCGAGGGGAGGGATCTTTAACAATATAAGTATAATTAAGGACCGAGGTCCGATAGTAAGTATTTGCAATGTCTCTCTAGGAGCTCCGCGTAAGGCGACCAGAAGCTGGGCGGAAAAAAACAATCTGAGGGACCTCGATTACGGTGAGTAATGTATCCCTTCTGAGACTTGTGGAATCTGCTTAGATCACATGCTGTGCATAGATTAGCGAGCAGTACCTGAAGGAGGTGGGATGTGAGAAGGGTCATGAGCAAATAAATGTCTTAGAACCGCTTGTCCCACTTGTGTATCTGTCTTAGAATGAGTGTCAATGCAGTAGTGCTGAGTAAAAGTGTGAATAGAGCTCCAAGTAGCTGCTTTGCAAATGGTATCAAGGGGTACATTTGCAATGAAAGCCAGAGTGGCCCCAATGCCTCTTGTAGAGTGGGCCCTAGGCGTGAAAGGCAGAGTTTTTTCAGAACGTGAGTAACACAGCTGGATACAGTTAATAATCCACTTAGAGATGGCACCTTTAGAGACGCGATCCCCCTCTCTGCCTGTAGCTACGGAGACAAACAGCTGATCTGTTTTCCTTAGCGGCCTGGTCTTGTTTACATAGTAGAGGACCGCCCTATGCACATCTAGTGTGTGTAGTTTCACCTCAGCCGAGCTTTGTGGGTCTTGGAAGAAAGCCGGAAGTTGGATGGACTGGTTCACGTGGAATTTTGAAATAAACTTGGGTGAAACCCTAGGGTGTGTGCGTAAAACCAGTTTATCTTTATGGACAGTAAAGAAGGGTCTTGCACTGACAGAGCCTGAATTTCACTGACTCTTCTTATAGATGTAATTGCTACTAAGAAGGCCGTTTTGTAAGTCAGGTGTTTGAGACTGCTTTTGTGCATGGGCCCATGAGCTTAGATAGAACCACGTTAAGGTCCCATCCTGGTAGTGGGTTTGAAATCGGAGGGTGAAGTCTCTTTACTCCTTCCATGAAGGCTTTAACTACTGGTACTTTACACCACAACACCTTGTTATGGGAAGTGGTGTATGCTGACAGGGCTGCCAGGTGTACCCTCAGTGAGTTAAAAACCAGCCCTGCGCCCAGCAGGTGGAGCATCTATGTAACAATAGTGGAAGGAGTGCAATCAACTAGGTTGATTTGTTTATTCTGGCACCAGATAACGAATCTCTTCCATTTGTGAAAGTAGCAGTGCCTCGTGTTTGGCTTCTTAAGATTCTTTTAGGATGTCCATACACCTCTGTGGTAAATTGAGATGTCCGAACTCCATGACCTCAGGAGCCATGCTGCCAGGTTCATTGAGATGGGTTGAGGGTGCACTGTTTGACCTTGGTGTTGGGACAGTAGGTTGTACCAGCCCGGAAGTTTGATGGGTTCGCACACCGCCAATCTGCGTAAGTGTGGGAAGCACGGTTGTCTTGCCCACATGGGAGCAACTAGGACGAGCGTCATCGATTCTCTGTTCATCTTGTTGAACACCTTCCAGATTAGAGGAGTTGGTGGAAAAGCGTACGCAAACATCCCTTATGTTGCCCCACTATAGACCTATTCCCCACAAGCGAAAACAGACAATGCCTAGGATTTGCATCCCAACGTTCCCCTGGGAGTCTGGTTGGGGGAACCTGGATGCAAATCCTAGGCATTGTCTGTTTTCGCTTGTGGGGAATAGGTCTATAGTGGGGCAACCCCACTGAGAGAAGATGGCTAGGTTTCCAGGTCGTCCTCATCCTCTTCTTGGTCCTCATCATCCCCATAGTAGCCTGTACCAGTTTGTTCTTCCAACATGCCCAAATCTTGATCCTCACAAAAGGATGTCTCTCCTTGATACTTACCGCCATTCTGCATGGGCCATTACAACTGAATGTAGCCGCAGGGTGGAGAGGAGACCCTCCTCAAGCAAATGGGTTCCTGAGAACCGCCTGTCCGAAAGCTGCATCAGATTTAGAGCCAGCATCCTTGTAATGCTTGCAGTAATGCTTGCAGAAAGCCGAAGGAGTGGCACAAGTGGCTGCCCTGTTTATGACTTGCCAAGGGACCTGGCGTTGGAATGCGATGGCCGTTGCCTTGACTTCGTGGGCATGCATTTTGGCCAGAAGCAGCTTGTGCTGGCCCTCGTACTCTTTTTTGATGGCCGAGACCATCCATCGCGATATTGAGGCCTTGGAGGCCTGATAGCCTGGTCTTGAGCCTCTGAAAGTGACAAACAGGGCGTCCGATTTGCGGAAGTCCTTGGTCCGCTCCAATTACCGGGCACACCCGACATCAGTGTGGCACTCTGTGCATTGTCCTTAGGATCAACAAAGAATGTAGGAAGGACTATTTCCTCGTTCAAGTGGAAAGCAGAAGGACCCTTCGGCAGAAATGCTGGGTATTTCCGCAGGACTACCTTGTCCCTGTGAAAGGTAGTATATTGTTCCAAGGCAACCAGCACCGGATTTCGCTGACTCTACGAACCGAGGTGAGGCCGACTAGTAAGGCCATCTTGATGGTGACCAGCCTGATGTCCGCGGACGCCATTGGCTCAAACGGTTTATGAGCGAGTGCGCTCAAGACTATGTTAAGGTCCCACACGGGGTGCAGCCTCTTGATGGGCAGGTAGAGCCTTGCGAGCCCCGTCAAATGTTTGACGATAGGAATGGAGGAGGAGACGATCCCTCCTCAGAGTTCAGGTAAGCCCGATGACAGGGGTATGTACGGCAGGTGTCCACGTGCAACCCAGAGTGGGCAAGGTGCACCGAGAAGGAGAACACGTCGTCCAAAGTACATGCCAGGCTGGGTCGATTTCCTTGTAGTCTGCCCAGTGGCAGAACCTGATACATTTACTTTTATACTGGGTCCTTGCTCCTGGCACCCTGTATGATTTCCATATTAGGCTGGTAGAGGCTGAGGTGCCGCAACGTTACCTGCTCAGGCACCACGCTGAGAGGGCTAGTTTCTGAGGAACGGGGTGGATGACCCTGCCCCCCGCTGTGCCAGAAGATGTGATGGGTCCGTCAAAAGGTGAATGGGAGGCATCTCAGAGACTGAGCAGCTCCGAAAACCATGGCCAGGCCAGACACCATGGAGCTATTAGAATGATGTTGAGCTGGCGAGACTCCTTGATCTTGCAAATCACTGAATCAGCGGAGTGGGCGGGAAGGCAAAAGCAGTCATGCCGTTCCACTGAAGCAGAAATGAGTCACCCAAGGAGCTGAACTAAGGGCACTCTCCAAGGGGAGAAAGGGTGGCAAAGAGATCCACCTTGGGATGACCCCACCTGTTGAAGATCTGAGTAACGAAGTTGTTTAGTTGACACTCGTAATCGTCCGCTCCCAACCTGCTGAGCCTGTCCGCCTCCAGGTTGGATTCCCCTGGGAGGTGGACTGCTGTGAGGTGGATGTTTTCCAGGGCCCACTCCCACATGCTGATTGCCAGTCTGCACAGAGGAGGGGATCTGGTGCCTCCCTGCTTGTTGACGTAGTACATGCTGGTCGAGTTGTCTGTCTGGATGAGGACAACCCTGCCCCTGAGAAGTGGTAGGAATGCTCTGAGCGCAAGCCAGATGGTCTTCAGCTCAAACCAATTGATGTGGTATTCCTGCTCCTGTCGAGTCCAGGTGACGTGGACCGAGAGTGTCCAGGGTGGCTCCGCAGCCCTCGAGCGAGGAGTCTGTGGTGATGGTGGCCAGTGGAGAGGGCGGCCGAAAGGGCTTGCCCGTCAGTAGGTTGCAGTCCCTGGACCACCATGTTAGTTCTGGTTGGTGAGATGGTGTAACGTTGATCATCCCGGATTGGGAGCCCCGCTCATGGTTCCATGAGGCTGCAAACTGCAGCTGAATCCTCATCCTTAATCACGTGTGGGGAACGACTAATAGGACCGCCACCAAAAGACCCAGGAGATGCTGGTACCACCATGCCGAGGTCACCACTCTGCTGATAAAGTGGGTGTTGCACCTCTTGATGGCCGAGATCTTGTCCTCCGATGGAAATACCTTCTAAGAGCATGTGTCCCAGGTGAGGCCCAAGAATGTCAGACTGCGTGGGCTACAGCTGTGACTTCTTGAGATTGAGCAAGAAGCCAAGATCGTGCAGTGTGTTCATAAGGGTATGGGAGGAGTGGTCAACCACTTATGGAGATGTAGCCCTGACGAGCCAGTAGTCGAAGTATGGGTGGAGTATGGGTGGGTACAGTGGCTGCCCTCCTCAGAGGCCCTGCGCTCCGAGGAGGGCAGCCACTGTATTCATAAGCCTGGTAAAGACCCCGGGGCCGAGTTGAGGCCAAAAGGGCGGACCTGGTATTGGAAATGGTATCCCATCATCCCGTAGGAAAGAACGATGGGGCTGCCAAATCGGGACATGTAGGTACACGTCCTTCAGATGCAGGAAGCACATCCAGTCTTTTTTGTACAGGTAAGGAGAGGTTGAGAGTGGAAAGGTCCAGCACAACTCAGGCCCGCCTGGTTCTACGACTTGGGCGTGGTCTTTGTCAAGAAGGATAAAGACTTTGCAGTTTGAGAGCTATTTTTCTTTTTGTCCATCTCCTTGTCTATGGTGGAGTGGAAGAGCCCCCCTCCCCCTAACCCCCCCACCGCGCCTCAGACGGCAGATCTAATATGCGTTTCTGGACGTCCGGGTTGAATTTCGTTGCCCGGAGCCAAGCTGTCCTCTTTTCCGTGGCGATACCGATGGCACGGCCAGAGGTGTCAATATGGGCGACGGATTCATGAGGTCCTGCGCCACCAGCTTGGACTCCGTCAGTCCTGCCTTGAAACGTGATTGGCTCTGCGTAGGGAGGTCCAGGAGGAAGTCTGCAATTTCCTGCCATAACCTTTGGTTAGCGGCCACCAGCATGGCATCGGCGTTGGCCTGACGAAGATGTAAGGATGCGTTGCAATACAGCTTCTTCTCATATGCCTCCAAGATCTTCTCCTCCTTGCCTAGTAGCGTGGCTGCGAAGGAGGCCGAGGCCGACTGCGGCTTGGAGTATAGTGATGCCACAACAATCACCGAGCAGTATGGCTGAGGATGGGCCGGTAGCAAGTGTGTAGCCCCCGCCATCTGCCTGGAATTGGCGTCCAGGCGACGATACACAGGCTGAACCGAGTGGGACTTGAGCCAACCTTTTTTTGACCTACATCGTCTGCAGTGGAATTCCCGTTTAGGCAGAGGGGCATAGTGTGAGGACTTCAGCCCGAACCCCCCCGGCTGCTCAACCTCGGGTTGGGGTAGGCCCAGGTACTCCGCCAGCCCTGCAAGACGTTTGTGGAAAGCCCTGGCTGAGGATGGCATGTCAGGAAGATCCTCCTCCTCCTCCTCATCATCCGTATACAGTGGGTCAGGAGGATCCTGCGTAGGTGGAGTAGCAGCCAGATGCGGAGGCTGGTACGGAATCGCCTGAGGAATCTGCTGGGGAGACTGAGGCAGAGGCTGCGCTGGAGGAGGAGCCTGTGGTGCCGGTAGCATCGTAGGGAGCACATCCCTGATGGCGTCCCTAAGGATAACCTCCATCCGAGGTGACTTCATGAGCCCGAGGAACCTCTCGAAGAACTCTTCTTCAGAGTCTGGAGTGGTGGTAGGGGATATATACAGGGTAGCGGCAGACTGCTGGAGACGGTGCATACCCTGCCCGTAAGGGCGCAGAGGGAACCTGCCCTGCACAAATGAAGGATAGGCTTTACGCCACGGACCTGGTAGAGGCCAGTCCCACCTTGACACTCGTTCTTCACCAAACTCCTGGAATGGCATCGGACAAGTGCCGATGACTGGCGCTCCGGCCATTTTGTCGAGCTGCCTGCCACGTGCCTGCATCGTGTTGCTCGGCTCGCTGGGCCCAGCCTCCTCCAAGACGCTTGAGAGTGGATCGCGATGCCTACCCTGCTCCTCGGGCCTAGGCCCGGTAGGTGACACCTTCCACCCACGGGCTGGTAGAGCTACATTTATGCGTCCCCTCAGCAGTATTGCCAGTACTAGGGTGTGGCCCCTCAAACATAATGCTGGTAAAAGGGCGGAGACCCGGCCAAAGAACCTTCCGGTCCCTCAGCACTGTCACCGGGAGGATCCAAGAATCCCTCGGCCAGTAGCTGGAGCAGCCTCGGTGCGTGTGCTCGAACAAGGACCTGACCCTCCCGCGCGGGCGATTCCTTGGAAAGGTGTCTCCCTTGCTGGGTGCGATGTAAAAGCGAGGCCCTCCCTTGGGCCTGGCTCGATGTTTCACGAAGTTCTTGAGGAGACTTCTGGAAGTGCTCCCTCCACCTGGCTAGTCTGTTCTTCAGCGATTTCGATGATAGGGCGTCACACGCTGTACAAGCTTGCCAACCGTGGTCTGGGCCAAGGCAACGTAGGCAGAGGGTGTGGGCGTCTGAAGTTGGGAAGAGCCTGTTGCAGGTTGGACACCTGCTGATCACTCTGGAAGTCAACATGCGCCGGGGCGGAGCACAACAACCGAGGACCGAGTACCTGAATGATAAGAATGACAAAAAAGACTGAGAAGTATCCGTGTGTGGAATTACATGGATGAAGCCAAACCCAGGAGCGCTGTTTAATTCGTCCCGTTGCTGTCGGTACGGAAAAAGGGACTGCAGTGTGGCACGGGGGGGGCTAAGTCAGGGCAGCGCATGCTACCTGGGCCGCACCCCCACGCTCCTCTAAATTTAAAGGGGAACAAGGTTTTTTCTGGTGAAAAAGGTTCAGTCTCCTGTCCCTTGGAAGGGATGCCCATGCAGTATGGAGGAAAGGGACAGGACGTAAGTATCTCCGGGACGAAGTCTGCAGTTTCCTGCCAAAGCTGATTGTTCACTGCTGTGAACATGGCATTCGCGTTGGCTTGACACAGGTAGAGCGTGGTATTAGAGTATATATCGTTTTGCCATTTTACCAACAGCTTTTCCTCGTTCCCCAGGAGGGCAGACATGGGGGCAGATGAAGCCTGCCGCTTACAGTAAATGGAGGCAGCAGCTATAACTGAGGAATGAGGTAGGGGGAGCACTGATAGCCTGCCTATACTTTGCATTCAGGCGGTAAGCTGCGTGGAATGCTGCTTCACCCAGCCCTTTCTGGCCAAGTAATTCTACATCCTTTTGTAGAGGAATTCCCCATTTGTGTGGAAGGGTGGATGGTCAACACCTCAGCCATGACGCCGACCTCACGTTGCTCAATTTGGTGGCTGCGGAATCCCTAGGTACTCTGCCACACCAGCCACACAAGCCAGCCTCTCGTGGAAAGCATTAGCTGGGGGAGAATCCTGATCCTCCTCCTCCTCCTCGTCCATGTCCCCCGCTGTGTCCTGCAGGTGGGGAGCGGGTGATGGTGTTGGGTTGCTGGGTGCGGGTAGCTGTGGCGTGCAGGCTGGCAGTGCCGTGGGCTGCTGAGAGGGATGTGGCGGGCCAGTGCCTGTACTGGAACAGAGGTCTGCGCCATGGTCGGAGCTTGAGGTGGTACAGGAGGGAGCATGTCCTTGATGACCCCACCTGAGGATGGTGCCTATTTGAGGTGATTTCGTGAGGGTAAGGACTTTTTCAAAGAACCTATCCTTGCAGGCTGGTGAAGGGCTCCACTGCATAGGTGCCGGGCCCTGCAGAGCTATTGCCGGTCCTTGTAGCACTGAGCTGGGGTCTGCGTACTGCACGTGGGTCGATGTGGACTTGTATGACATAGACCAGGTAATTGGCGTTGTCCGGCGCCATCTTTATGTGCATTCCCATGCCTGCTCTCTCCCTTGATGCAGCTCCGGTTGTGCCGCCATCTTGTCATGCCCCGCTCCTGCTGCGTGGTGCCTGATGAGCAGGGCCCAGTCTCCTCCTGCACGCTTGGAAGCGAAGACTCTAGCCTTCCCTGCACCTCAGGTATATACTTGAGGAGGAGTGCCCTTGGCCATTACTTTGGTAGTGCTACTGTTGGGTATAGGCGCCCTCTCGGGAGAGAGCCCGGTGTTAGAGCAGAGCCACTCTGGGAGAACCCGGTACTAGAGCCTTGCAGCCCCTCAGCGTGGGACAGAGGATCCTGGGACACCCTCGACCTGTTTGTCGGTGGCTCTCGGAGCCACCGGCCCCTTGCTGGTTTTAGGATCTGGACGGCCCCTCCCGCGTGGACGCTTCCCAGGGAAGAAGTCGCCCTTGCAGGGTGCAGAGAACAGGGCACCTACCTTGGGTCTGGTCTTCGTCTTCACGTAAGTCTTGATGTCTTCTGGTGGTGACCTTTCGAACACCTCCATCTACCTTGATAAACGAATCTTCGGTGAGCGTGGGGTCAATGTGTCACAGGCCGGACACCTGCTGAAAAACATTGTCGTCGACATGTGCCGGGGAGGAGCGTGGTACCAGAGGACAGTGTATTATCTCTGCCAGTTGCTATGAGAAAGAAGGGAAAAGAAAATATCACGTGGAAGAGCGCATGGAATTACAAGGCCAGAGGCCTCACTCAGGAGCACTGGTGAAAGCAGTCTGTTGCCGTCTACACAGAAAAGAGGACTCGGGAGTGGCGCCTGTGGGCGGAGTCAGGGAAGCGCATGCTCCAAGGGCCACGCCCCTGAGCGCACCTAAATTTAAAGGGGAAAGACTTTTCTTCTGGTGAAAAAGGTTCTGTCTCCCGTCTCTAGCAAGGGACGCCCATATAGTAAAGAGGCAAGGGGACACGACGTATAAATATAACACTTATGAAACTGCAGAACGAGAGCCGCTGGGCCTCCTGTGGCTGTTGCTTAACACCAGCACCAGGTGGTTACACTGTGCAAAGGCACCCACTGTCTTGTGGTGCAAGGGGTGGGGGGGGGGGGACTTGCAAAGATGCAGATCTGCCCAATCCAAGGTCTAGTGAATGGATGGGTACTTAGTGGATCCGGTGCAGATTGTGGCAGTACGGCCATGGTGTTAATAGGTTGTAAATAGTGCTGCAAGTGCCATTATTGACATTAGGCCATCTGTGGTTATGTTTGTCGCAATGGTGTTGAAACGGATTGTAAAAACAAATACAAAAATACACTGCTGAATGGATGGTGATTATTTATTGGTGACAACTAATTACTGACAAGACCTAGAGCCTGTATTTAAATAAAGGCTAATGTTAGGGTGAATTCTCGGTTTTCCTTGGTGGCTTGGACACCCGAGGCCCATATCTGTATGGTGTGCCCGTCTGGAAACATCGTGAAATTCAGATGTCGGAAAAGACTTGGGGGTTAGGGGTGTATTCGGCTTTCCCCTTGGCGCCCAGGTAGGTGCACCGAGACATGTGAGGTACTGTTTTCATCAGCACATGTGTGGGAACGTATGACATTTGTGTTTGTGTGGTTTTCATAACGTTTGACACATTTGCTGGTGCCCTTTGTCACACAACCCTTTCATTTCCCAAATGTGCCCTAGATTTAGTCGCTTTAGGCACCATACACGTTTGTAACCTGCACAAGTCACCTACCCTTGAAAAGGTCTGCTTGTGTGCTTCAAAAAATGTATGCTTGCCGTTCCTCACCAGATTGGTTTTTCTGATTTACACATGCCAAGTACATCTGTTCAGGCCGCAAGCATAAAACTCCTGTGTACCATGGCTCAGTGTTTGGCTTGCGGTATTGCTTGTTTTGTGAAACACTACAAAAAATGTATGCTTTCCTAACTGCAAGAGTCGGGGGAATGTAGCTGACCATTGTTTTTCTCAAAATTCATAGAAGCCATTGTGCCTTACCAAGCCAACCATGTCCACCACATACCTTGTTTTTCGGTAAATTTCCCGCTTTTTCCCCAATCTATGGCATTTTCCCCTACCTAGTTGTGGCCCGACCTGCGCAAATCGCCCCTTCCTAAACTTGGAATTATGTCTACTTTTCAGAAATGTATGCTTTTCTGTCCTCCAATTCGGCTTTCCTACCCTTTTCTTCTATTCCGTCCATGCATGTCCAATTGGCAAAAATGGCCAAAATCGCCTCTCTCTCACAAAACAGTTGATAACCACATCAAAATAATTTTTTATCATTTCAAGTCAAGCTGTTCTTGAAAGCCAGGAAATTGGGGAATTCAGCACAGCAAACCATTTGTTCCCAGCTCTTACAAGGAAAAAAACACAGGCTTCTTTGTACATCATTTTATTGGCATTTTTTGAAAAAACAAAATGTTCGCACTTTTTGGTTATTTTCTCTCACACCCCTACAGCAACCTAGGATTCCTGGGTGGCGTTACGACCACCTACATGTGGGGAAAAAAAAAAAAGCCAAATTTGGCTGAGATATCTCACGTTCCAAAAAAGTTACAAGGCATTGAATGGCGACAAAGCGAAATCACCAAAAAAGGCCTTGGCACTCGAGGGGAAATACCCTTGGCACTTAAAGGGTTGATATTAACATCAAAGAAATACTTACACAGATTTATATTAAAAAACAAATGTCTTATATTTACACAAGAGTCACTGTTAAATACTTGGCAAAATAAACCAACACACAGGTATACTTTACAATACTTTCAAAAGGCCACTTCTGAGTTGGTAGTTACTGAATGCGCCCAATTGTTAAAGGAGTTTAACAGGTCTACTGTACTCTCAGTAATGACCAGCACCCACAAAGTAATCCGGTAATTGCATTTAGTCAGCATACACATATAAGATGGTGATTTTTGGCAAGGAAAACAGTTGGTTAGTGTTATCCTAGTAGGGCTTCAGGTTCTAGAGGCGGATTCCCTGCACAGCAAGTCTTTTAAAGTCCAAATGCAACCGTAGCTATAAGGCAGTTCAGAGCGGCTTAAAGTCTTGAAAAGCAGCAGAAGGCAAAAGATCCTGTGGATACATTCTAGTCTATAAGATACCAGAAGGTTTAACCAATATAGGAGACTGTTAAAGGACTCACTAAAGGGACACAAGCAGCGGCTTGATGCGGAGGTAAGAGGTGGTTGCCCTGGACTCCTCTACGTGCAATCAAACGCTCTGGAGTGACTTTCTGGACTAAGGTTAGCAATACTTTTTTCGCCCACCATACCTTAGGCTTGAAGGAAACATTTGTGTTGGATGCTCCGCAATGTTGCAGTTCTGGGCCGGACCACCAGAAACCTTGGTCTGATGACGAAAGGCAGGACAATGGACGGGATCTTCGAGCAGCTGTCTCAAGGGAGGCCCTCAGGCACGGCTTTCACCCAGTAAATTCGGTGAGGGGGTCTGGTCAAGTTGGATTGTGTCTCTGGAGTGTTCATGCTGAGCAAAGACTTGGGCAGATTTGGCCTTTCCACAACGAACTCAAAATGGGCAGCAAGTGTCCCAGTATTGGTGTTCCGCAGCTCTGGAAGCGCACAGGACCTCGAGGGATGGTCAAAGGGAACGAATAGTTCTCTTCAGAGTCCCTCCGTCACACATAAAACGGGGTCAGGACAGCAGTGGTCGCTTCACAGTGTTGCAAAAGGCATGTAGGCGTCTCTGGTCGTCTTCGGTTACTTCAGCTTCCAGCCGACTTGCTTTTCACTCCAGGAGCATCACCTTTTATACAGTTCCAGCATTCACTCATGTGCACTCTTTTCCTCAACAGTTTACAGAAAAGGGCAGTTTGGCTATCGAATCAAGCACTCTGGCAAACAAAGGACAGGAGGGTGGAAAACTCCTCCCTCACTTCCTGCCTTCCCATACACTGTGGAGCCTAAGCAGGGCACCCCAAGGGTTCCCAAAAAAGGCGACACACAGGCCTCCATCCTCCCAGGATGGTAGAAGTAGAGCTAATAAAGAACAGCCATGCTAGTAATGGCAAAAAAAGAAGGGAGGCCCCAAGATGGAACTTGGATGCCCCTATTGTGCACTGCGGTAAAAGAGAAAAAATATATATTACAACTCCACTGCCAGCCATAACTACGAGACTGCCCATGCAACTAAAAGTCACAGGAGCAGAGAGAGAAAGGATAACTAGGGACCCCTTTAGCACTCTACATAAGGTGGTGTGTGCCAATCTCTCAGACGAACAAGTTACTTCTTACCTTGTAACGTTCTTTCGACGGGATGTTTCTCCGACGTATTCCTTATCTTAGATATCTCCTTCCAGCTCTGCTGGCCTCGGAAAATTCTCTAGAGGGCGCTGCGCATTGACGTCCTCCGAGTCGATGTCCCTCGACAGCCGCTACGTCGACGTCATCCTGCCTATAAAGGCCGCGCGCAGCGTCCGTTGCTCAGTTCCGTTTTGTAGCCCACAATAATTCTTTCTGGACTAGACTAATCACCCTGAAGGAGCGTAAGCTGCAACAACAAGGGAAGTAGAACTGCGGGGATGGATGGGAGGGTCGATAAGGAATACGTCGGAGGAACATCCAGTCGAAAGAACGTTACAAGGTAAGAAGTAACTTGTTCTTCGAAGGGATTGTGTCCTCCGACGTATTCCTTATCTTAGATAGGCTCCAATAGCAGTATTCTATCATTGGAGGAGGGAGTACTGACTTCACGCTGTCTCCCATTGATGAATAGAGTGCAGTACAGCCCTTCCAAACCTAGTCTCTTGACTGGAGGAGGAATCCAAGTTGTAAAAGCGTGTAAAGGTATGGATAGACGACCATGTAGCGGCCGCACAGATGTCTTTAACCGGCACACCTCTTTCGAGGGCCGATGAAGCTGCAATACCTCTGGTCGAATGTTTTGAGGGGGCTCTTTCCCTGCCAGTTTATAACATTCCAGAATGGCTAGAATGATCCATCTGGAAATGGTCTGCTTAGTTATTGGTAACCCCAGCTTGTGACCTGTGTAACCTACAAACAGCTGGTCTGCCTGTCTTATCCTGGCTAGTCTACTGATGTAAAAACTTAAAGCCCTTCTAGGGTCTAGCCTGTGTAACCTCTCTTCCTCTTTCACCGGATGAGGAGGATAGAAAGATGGTAGGGTAATCTTCTGAGTGATATGGAATTCAGAAACCACCTTTGGGAGGAAATTAGGCTTCACTTGGAGGACAACTTTGTCTTTGTGAAAGATTGTGTGAGGGGATTTACAAGAAAGAGCTTGTAATTCGCTCACCCTTCTAGCAGATGTAAGTGCTATTAATAAAACAGTTTTAAGGGTAAGGAATCTTAACGAACAAGAATGGAGTGGTTCGAAAGGTGTGCCCATCAGGAAAGTTAGTACTAAGTTTAAGTCCCATAGGGGAACTTGGAATGGTCTTGGGGGATAAATATTGGTTAACCCCTTTAAAAACTATTACCAAGGGTAACTTAAAATAGGATGGTTCTTCCGCAGTGCGCTTAAAGATGGATAGCGCTGCGAGATAGCCCTTAATGGTGCCAACTTGAAGGCCTGAATTCGCCAAATATAGTAAGAAGGACAAAACCATTGGTGTACCACAAGAAAAATGGTTGATATTCTGTTCTCTACACCAGCTGCAAAATCTGTTCCAACGGCACCGGTATAAAGACTTTGTTGCTGGCCTCCTTGCCGAAAGCAACACCTCCATATCATCATCAGGGAGGTCCCAATCCTTGCCCCTCAGCCTTTCAGAAGCCAATCGTGAAGGTTGAGGGTTTTGATGTCTGGATGGAGAACCTGACCTCCCTTCTGTGAGAGTAGGTTCTCTCTGAGTGGAAGTCGAATTGGAGGGCAGATGGACAAGTCTAGAAGGTCCGGGTACCACGTTCTCCTGGCCCAATCCGGGGCAATTAGGATCATGGTTCTCCGGAATCTTCTCAACCTCCTGATCATTTGAGGAATGACAGGGACCGGTGGGAACGCGTACAGAAGCGGAAACTCCCAGTCCACTATGAACGCGTCTCCCAGAGCTCCTCTCGGGGGAAATTCCCTTGAGCAGAACAGATCGCATTTTCTGTTGAGGCTGGTGGCGAACAGATCTACCTGAGGGGGTCCCCAAAGGGCGAAGATCTCTTGAAGGACTTCCTGAGCTAGCTCCCACTCGTGGGAGACTGTGCTCTGCCTGCTCAGAGCGTCCGCTGTCAAGTTCTTCTCTCCGGCTAGGTGAACTGCCGATAGAGAGATTCCTTCTTGGATTGCCCAAAACCAGAGCTTTATCGCCTCTCTGCACAGGGGTAGTGATCCTACGCCTCCCCTTTTGTTGAGGTAATGCATGGCCACCGTGTTGTCTGTCATTATCAGGACATTTTTCCCTTGTACAGCTGGCAGGAACGCCTTCAGCGCGACTCTGATGGCTCTCAGCTCTAACAGGTTGATAAGTAGTCTGGACTCCGATGGAGACCAACGACCGCTGATGGTCAAGTCGTTGGCGTGGGCTCCCCACCCGTGAGTGAGGCATCCGTCACTACTGTTATCTCCGGTCAGGGTTGCCAAAATTGTTCTCCTTTCAGAATGTTCTCCTGACAGGCCCACCACTGAAGGTCTCGAGCCACCCTATCGGGAACCTGAAGAAGATCTGTCATTCTCCTAAAGAATTGTGACCACTGAGTCCTCAGTGCCCACTGGAGGGATCTCATTCTCAGGCGAGCCTCTGGCACTAGGAAAATACAGGATGCCATGAGGCCTAGCAACCTCAAAAAGTCGAAGGCTGGGAGACGTTGGGCATCTTGGAACTTGGTAACCATCTGTAGAATATCTTGAGCCCTCACCTCTGGTGGCGAGGCTTTTCCCAAGGAAGTGTCCAGGATCGCTCCTATGAACTGGAGTCTCTGCGATGGTATCATTTGTGACTTCTTTAAATTGAGGGAGAAGCCCAGTTTGTGAAGAGAGTGGCACGCGTGATTTAGCTGGATCTGAGCTTGTTCCGAAGATCCAGCCCTGATCAACCAATCGTCCAGGTAGGGGTAGAATCCCTTCCCTCCTTAGACTTGCCGCCACTACCCACATTAACTTGGTGAAGACCCTCGGGGCGGAGGTCAGCCCAAATGGCAGCACTCGAAATTGATAATGAGTTGCCAATTGCGAACCTCAGGTATTTCCTGTGTTTGAGATGGATAGGCACATGGAAATAAGCATCCTGAAGGTCCAGAGATACCAACCAGTCCTGGAACTGAAGGGCCTGGAGGATCTGAGAAAGAGTGACCATCTTGAATTTGTCTTTCCTGAGGAGTTTGTTCAATTCTCGCAAGTCCAAGATGGGTCTCAGTCCTCCGTCTTTCTTTGGAATGAGAAAGTAAGGGGAGAACCAGCCCTTGTTCCTCTCCGCTACAGGTACCGGTTCTATGGCACCTTTCTCTAGCAGGTCCAAAATGTCCTGCAAGAGGAGCGGATCTGGAGCTTTCTGAGAGCTGATCCCCGGTGGATGACTGAGGTATACATAGGAAAGGCAGACAGTAACCTTGGGCAACTGTTTCCAATGCCCAAGCATCTGACGTGATAGCCTGCCATACCGCCAGATGTTGAGTCAACCTGTCTCCTACAGGTGTCCTGTGCGGGAAGTCCTCAGAGTGGTTTTGGGGCGGCTGACGCAGATGCCGATGGTAAAGAGGCACCTGCTGTTGCTGCGGCTTTTGAATATCTACCCCGTCCACCTCGGGTAGTTCTTATTTGTCCCCTTTGAGCCGGTCATCCTCTACCTCTTCCGAATGCGGAGTAGAAGCGAAAGGACTTGCCCCTCGCAGAGGTTCCTGTGGGACGAAAAGGAGTCTGACGGATTGCAGCGCCTAGGGATTTTGCTGCTGCTTTTGAAGTTTGCAGTTTCTCTAAACTGTCATCCGCCTTTTTCCCGAACAAAGAAGAGCCATCGAATGGCATGTTCAAGAGCCTGGCTTGGACATCTGGGGCAAAACCACTTTCTCAACCAAGCGAATCTCCTGGTTGTTGTACTTGCCGCCATTGCTCTGCTGATACTGTCAGCCGAATCAATGCCCGTCTGGAGGGATTCGCACATAGCGTCTTTACCGTCCTGTATGATATTCAGGAGCGCCTCCCTTTCTTCTCCCTCCGGGATGCAGTCAGCCGCTGTAGAAGCACACTCCCAAAGTGTATGGCTGAATCTAGCAAGGGTGCAAGTAGCATTAACAGATTTTAACGCCATGCTACATGCTGAAAAGTCTTTCTTTGCCATAGCATCATATTTTTTATCGTCCCTGTCCTGTGGGACGGTAGGATAAGCCGTCTTGACATCGGTAGAAGATGCTGCCTGTACCACCAGACTTTCTGGGGATGGGCGTTTTGACAAAAACTCCGGGTCTGTAGAAGATACCCTGTATTTTGTAGACCGTTTTTTATTTACTGCCGGGACGACATCTGGGGTCTCCCAGTTCGTCATAATCTTCCTCTGAAGATTATTATGAAAAGGCACCACAGGATCCTCCTGTGGGCCTTTGTCAAGAATATCCGTGAGGTCATCTTGTTGGAAAGATGTGAAGGTGCAGACCACCCCATAAACTCTGTGATCCTGGCCATTAAGGCTCTATAGGGGGTTTCAGCATGCTCCCCCGGGTCTGGCCTAGCAAACTCCACCTCAGGGGAAGTGTCTAACCCACTTGCCTCATGTAAGGAATCATGAAGATCCTTTAACCTGCGTTCTTCAGAGGAAAATTCCTCTCTAATTGGGGTTACAGGTCCCTGCAACTCAAATGTGTCTTCCTGTTCAGACAATTCACCCTCTTCCATAATTGGGGACATAGTTCTCAATTGTTCTGAACTCATAAAGGGTGTAAACCCCATTTCCAAGGCAGAGGGTGCCGAACTTGTCATAATCGGCCTCGAAAACGTCGATGTCGCCGACGAAGGCTTCGAGCGTGGCCTCGAAAACAAAGGCGGAGGCCTCGATGACCTCGACAGAATTGGGATTCTGCTCGACAATCTCGAAGCCATTGTCATCGAGACCTGGGGATAGTCACTGGGTGTGTCGTAACCGTGACTTTTCTTGGCGTCGACGCCGGTGTCGAAGCTGGCGTCGAGTCGACAGACCCGTGTGTTGAAGGTCCCTCGCAGCGTTTTTGACCTTCGGGTCTTTCGACCAGAGCATCGCTCTCGGCAGTCTTCGAGGGGGTCGAGGCCGCTTTATCGAAGACGCTCATATCTTTGCGGAATTCCTCCCATTCAGCCCGGGAACTATGTTTCGTGGGGCAAAGGATTCTCTTTGGAGAAACAGAGGAAGAGGAAGACGGAGAAGGGGATCTTCGACGTCTCCTTTTCGAGGAGTGATGGGACCCACTCCGAGACCTGGAGCGCGAATGGTGACAAGGAGACGAATGTCTTGACTTCGTCGAGGAAGAAGCTTTAAAAGTCTTACCTTTCTCCAGCTTCCTTCTACGCTCTTTCAGGGCCTTAGCTGTCATGGACATACAGTCCTCGCACTCCAAACAATGGTGTCCAGCTCCCAAACACCACAGAAACTCTGTGAGGGTCAGTCAGCGACATCTTTTTCCCACAAGTTCGGCATTTTTTGAAGCCGGATCGAGGAGTTGTCGGTTTCGACGAAGAAGCCATCAAGTACGGATCGAATAACTCGAGGTAAATAGGATTAACCTGACAAAACTGAGTAACGGTATTCCGAGGCACTGAGTAAGCGCGGAAAAACGGAACTGAGCAACGGATGCTGCGCGCGGCCTTTATAGGTAGGATGACGTCGATACGGCGGCTGTCGAGGGACATCGACTCAGAGGACGACGCGCAGCGGCCTCTAGAGAAAAATTTTCCGAGGCCAGCAGAGCTGGAAGGTGATATCTAAGATAAGGAATACGTCGGAGGACACAATCCCTTCGAAGATAAAGTTTTAGAAAACATACTAAGTATCTCTCCATCCTGAAGACCCGTAGTTCCTCAAGGATAAAGAAAGGAACCTCAAAGGAGGACTCGAAGGGTCCCCAGCAACACTGCCCATAAGATGCTGCGTGCTGCAATAGTAAAATACAGATGCCTTTAAGAGTTATGGAGGAAAATAGAGTCCATCGGACAGGTAAAAATAGAAAGTTCCAAAAGACAGAGCCCATAGAATGAATGGCTCCACTCATTCAGGATTTTAGAAAAAGGTCCAAAAATCCAGCATGAAGGGCTGGGGGTCTCACTAGGAGATGGGATGAAGCATAAAAATGTTACATCTCCCTTGATGTATACATTAAAATTAGGGGTTGATAAACACACGGAGCTCATGGTCTATTTAATCCATCTCTAGTGGCTTGTGATTCAAAAATGAGCCTGGCTTTTTTTGTCGCATTTTGAGCAACCTATTGTCACATCTAATGTTACAATAAAATTTCTGGATGCTAAAGAATCTAATACCACCAGGGTCACCAGTTCTAGATTCTGATTCGCTATGGGATTTAGTGAATTTTGTGTCCGAATTGCATATAAATGTTCCTGAATTCAGACTCTTCACTCACATTTAGTGCTGCTAATATAGAATTTATGACACATACAAGACGGTATGCAACATGTGTGGTTTTGCTGTTCACAAATCCCTGTATTGGGATTATCATAGTCAGTGCTTGTTATTACTGACTGCATATTGACAAAAGGTTATACGAACCGCATTTATGAAATCCTAAGGCTGGTGGAAGCCGGGCCCTAGTGTTGGATCGCCTTATTTTAGAGGCTGCTTGGACTATGATGCCAAGACTGGGGATTCTTGTAAAAACCATTTGTGGTTTGCCCGTAATGAACAAACTCAAATCCGAATCTAGTCTTGGTACTCTCCAATGACGCCTGAGAAGAACTAGTTACTCTTACCTTGTAACGTTCTTTCGATGGGATGTTCCTCCGACGTATTCCTTATCTTAGATAGAAATCCTCCAGCTTTGCTGGCCTCGGAAAATTTTTTCGCCAGAGGGCGCTGCGCGTCGATGATCGCCGAGTCGATGACCCTCGACGGCCTCCGTGCCGACGTCGACGTCATCCTGCCTATAAAGGCCGCGCGCAGCGTCCGTTGCTCAGTTCCGTTTTGTAGTCCCCAGTAATGTTTTTGGATTAGACTAATCACCTTGAAGGAGCATAGGCTGCAAACCCACAGGAAGTCATACTGCGGGGATGGATGGGAGGGTCGATAAGGAATACGTCGGAGGAACATCCCATCGAAAGAACGTTACAAGGTAAGAGTAACTAGTTCTTCGAAGGGATTGTGTCCTCCGACGTATTCCTTATCTTAGATAGACTCCCATAGCAGTGGTATTGTGACTGGAGGCGGGAGTAATAAAAGTTATGTTACCCTTCAAGAATGGACAGAGTGTAACACAGCCTTGCCGAATCTAGTTTCTTGACTAGAGGAGGAATCCAGGCTATAGAATTTGGTAAATGTATGTGCGGACGACCATGTGGCAGCCGCACATATATCTCGAATTGGCACCCCTCTTTGAAGGGCTGAGGATGTTGCGATACCCCTGGTAGAATGAGCCCTTAGATTTTGAGGAGGCTCCTTTCCTGCCAATTTGTAGCACTCCAGAATGGCTAAAATAATCCATCTGGAGATGGTTTGTTTTGTTATTGGAAGGCCCAACTTATGTCCTGCATAACCTACAAAGAGTTGGTCTGCTTGTCTGATCTTAGCCAATCTGCTGATATAAAAGCTCAAGGCTCGCTTAGGGTCCAGCCTGTGCAGTCTCTCTTCCTCCTTCCCCGGATGAGGAGGAGGGTAGAAAGAAGGTAATGTAATCTTCTGAGTGATGTGAAACTCCGAGACTACCTTCGGGAGGAAGTTAGGCTTCACCTGAAGAACAACTTTGTCCTTGTAAAAGATTGTATGTGGAGGTTTACACGATAAGGCTTGCAACTCGCTAACCCTTCTAGCAGATGTCAATGCTATTAGCAAAACAGTTTTGAGGGTGAGAAGCTTCAATGAACAAGAGTGTAGTGGTTCAAAAGGGGCACCCTTTAGGAAGTTTAAAATTAGGTTTAAATCCCATAAGGGAACTTGAAAAGGTTTCGGGGGATAAACATTAGTTAATCCTTTCAGGTATTGTATTACCAATGGAATTTTGAAGTATGAAGGCTCCTCTGCAGTGCGCTTAAAGATTGATAGCGCTGCGAGATAGCCCTTAATTGTGCCAACCTGTAGGCCTGAATTAGCCAGGTAAAGTAAGAATGACAACACCATAGGTGTACCACAAGAAAAGGGTTCAATATTCTTTTCTCTGCACCAGCTGCAAAATTTGTTCCAACGGCAGCGGTATAGAGTTTTAGTTGCCGGCCTTCTGGCCGAAAGCAACACCTCCATAACATCATCCGGAAGGTCCCAATCCTTGTACCTCAACCTTTCAGACACCAAGCGTGAAGGTTGAGGGTCTTGATGGCTGGATGGAGAACCTGACCTTCCTTCTGCGAGAGAAGATCCTCTCTGTATGGCAGTCGAATTGGAGGGCAGATGGACATGTCTAGAAGGTCCGGGTACCACGTTCTCCTGGCCCAATCCGGGGCAATTAGGATCATGGTCTTCCGAAACCTTCTCAACCTCCTGATCATTTGAGGAATGACAGGGACCGGAGGGAACGCGTACAGAAGTGGGAACTCCCAGTCCACTACGAACGCATCTCCTAGAGCTCCTCTCGGGGGAAATTCCCTTGAGCAAAATCTGTCGCACTTCCTGTTGATACTGGTGGCGAACAGATCCACTTGAGGGGTTCCCCAAAGGGCGAAGATCTCTTGAAGGACTTCCTGAGCTATCTCCCACTCGTGAGAGACTGTGCTCTGCCTGCTCAGAGCGTCCGCTGTCAAGTTCTTCTCTCCGGCTAGGTGAATTGCCGATAGAGAGATTCCTTCCTGAATTGCCCAAAACCAGAGCTGCATCGCCTCTCTGCACAGTGGTAGTGAGCCTACGCCTCCTCTTTTGTTGAGGTAGTGCATGGCCACTGTATTGTCCGTCATTATTAGGACGTTTCTTCCCCGTACAGACGGCAGAAAAGCCTTCAGCGCTAGTCTGATGGCTCTCAGCTCCAACAGGTTGATATGTAGTCTGGACTCCGATGGAGACCAACGACCGCTGATGGTCAAGTCGTTGGCGTGAGCTCCCCACCCCGTGAGTGAGGCATCCGTGACTACTGTTATCTCCGGCCATGGTTGCCAAAACATTTCTCCTTTCAGGATGTTCTCCCGACAGGCCCACCACTGAAGGTCTCGGGCTACCTTGACCGGGATCCGAAGGAGATCTGTCATCCTTCCTGAGAACTGTGACCACTGGGTTCTCAGTGCCCACTGGAGGGATCTCATTCTCAGGCGAGCCTCCGGCACGAGGAATATGCAGGATGCCATGAGGCCTAGCAACCTCAGAAAGTCGTAGGCTGGGAGATATTGGGCATTCTGAAATCTGATGACCATCTGCAGAATATCTCGAGCCCTCACCTCTGGTGGCAAGGCTCTTCCCAGGGAAGTGTCCAGGACTGCTCCAATGAATTGGAGTCTCTGTGATGGTATCATCTGTGACTTCTTTAAATTGAGGGAGAAGCCCAGCTTGTGAAGGAAGTGGCAAACATAATCTAGTTGTCTCTGAGCCTGTTCCGAAGATACAGCTCTGATCAACCAATCGTCTAGGTAAGGGTAGACATGAATCCCTTCCCTCCTTAGACTTGCAGCCACAACCGACATTAGCTTGGTAAAGACCCTCGGGGCGGAGGTTAGCCCAAATGGCAGAACTCGAAATTGATAATGAGAGCTGCCAATTGCGAACCTCAGGTATCTCCTGTGCCTGGGATGGATCGGCACATGGAAATAAGCGTCCTGGAGGTCTAGAGATACCAACCAGTCCTGAAGCTGGAGGGCCTGAAGGATCTGAGAGAGAGTCACCATCTTGAACTTGTCCTTTCGGAGGAATTTGTTCAATTCCCGTAAGTCTAAGATGGGTCTCAGTCCTCCGTCCTTCTTCGGTATTATGAAGTAGGGGGAGTACCAACCCTTGTTCCTTTCCGCTACAGGTACCAGTTCTATGGCACCTTTCTCTAGCAGGTCTAAAACCTCCTGCAAGAGGAGCGGATCTGGAAGCTTCAAAGGGTTGTTCCCCGGTGGATGACTCTGAGGGATATGTAGGAAGGGCAGGCAGTAACCTTGGGCCACTGTCTCCAGAGCCCAAGCATCTGACGTAATAGCCTGCCATTCCGTCAGATGGTGAGTTAACCTGCCCCCTACTGGTGTTCTGTGAGGGGAGACCTCAGAGTGGTTTTGAAGCGGCTGATGCAGTTGCCGAAGGTAAAGTGGCTCCTGCTCCTGCGGGTGCGGCTTTCTTTCCCCTACCCCGTCCACCACGGGTAAATCTTCCTTGGCCTCTTTGAGCCGGTCGTCCTCTGCCCTTTCCATATGAGGAATAGTAACGAAAGGACCGTCCTCTCCACGATGATCCCGAAGGACGAAAGGTATTCTGACGGATAGCAGCTCCCAATGACTTGGCTGCTGCCTTGGACGTTTGCAGTTTCTCCAAACTGTCATCCGCCTTCTTTCCAAAGAGGGTAGAACCGTCAAAGGGCATATTCAAAAGCCTGGTCTGCACGTCAGAGGCAAAACCAGACTTCCTCAACCACGCATGCCTGCGGATTGTGGTACTTGCCGCCATGGCCCTGCTGATACTGTCAGCAGAATCTAGGCCAGTTTGTAGGGTCTCGCACATCGCATCTTTACCATCCCTGATGATGTTTAAAAATGCGTCCCTTTCCTCTCCTTCTTGGAGGCAGTCAGCCGCTGATGAAGCGCACTCCCAAAGGGTGTGGCTGAACCTAGCGAGCGTACAGGTCGCGTTAATAGACTTTAACGCCATGCTACAGGCAGAAAAAACCTTCTTAGCCATGGCATCATACTTTTTGTCATCCCTATCCTGCGGAGCAGTGGGGTATGCAGATGTGCTGCCTGATGAGGTTGCAGCCTGTACAACCAAGCTCTCAGGAGTAGGGTGTTTTGACAAATATTCAGGGTCAGAACTAGCCACCCTGTATTTTGTTGACAGTTTTTTATTTACTGCCGGGATAATTTCCGGCGTTTCCCAGTTTGTCAAAATCCTTCTCTGTAGAGCAGAGTGAAATGGAACCACAGGATCCTCCTGTGGGCCCTTGTCCAGTATGTCAGTGAGGTCATCCTGCTGAAAGGTAGGAGAAGGTGCAGACCAACCCATAAATTCTATGATTCTAGACATCAGAGCTCTATATGGAGTCTCCGCATGTTCTCCTGGGTCTGGTTTGATAAATTCTGCTTCAGGAGAAGTGTCCAAGCCACTAGCTTCCTGAAGTGCATCCTGAAGATTTTTTAATCTTCTTTCCTCAGAGGCGAAAGTCTCTGGCTCTGGTGATGTGGTCCTCTGTAAATCAATATCTTGGTATGAATCCTCCCTTTCCTCAAAAATCGAGTTTAAAGGGGGATACTTTGGTTTTTGGAATGGTATAAACCCCATTTCCAATGCAGAAGGAGCCATCATCACAGGCCTTGAAAGCGTCGATGTCGTCGACACCGACGTGAAAGTACTCGAAGGCGCCGTGAAAAGCGTCGAGAAATGTGTACTAGGCCTCGAAGAACTCGAAAGGATCGGAATCCCGCTCGAGAACGACGTCGACGTTCTCGGCGTCGAGTCGGAGGTCTTTTGTCTAACCGTTGGCTGTGGAGTAGCCGTGGTTCTTTCCTTCACCGGCGTCGATATCGGCGTCGACGTCGGCGTCGACTCGATCGACTGATGCGCCGATGAATCCTTCGACAACGGCGTCGATGGCGCCGACCTCTGTTTCGAAGGAGTTTTCGACGATGGCGTCGATGATGCTTTATCTCCCGATGGCTCGAGGCGCTTTCGGGTTGACTTTTCCGCCGGGTACTGCGACTCGCGGCGTTTAGATTTTTTGGGTTTTTTACCCGGGGTATCACCCTCAGCTGTCTTCGAGGGGGACGAGGCCGCTTTCTCGAAGACGCTTAGCATCTTTTTCCTGAATTCCTCCCACTCAGCTTGCGAGCTGCGTTTTGTGGGGCAATGAACTCTCTCAGGAGAACTCGACGAAGATGACGAAGGGGATCTCCTACGTCTCTTCTTCGAGTGTCTCTATGTCGACGAGTGGTGGGAGCCACTTCGTGATCTAGATCGAGAGTGTTTTTTATGGTGAGGAGACGAACGTCTCGACTCTACCGAAGAAGCTTTCGAGGAAGTTAAAGTTGACCTACCTCTCTCGAGCTTCCCCCTACGCTCCTTCAAGGCTTTCGCCGTCATGGAAAGGCATTCCTCACACTCCGAACTCTGGTGCGTGATTCCCAGACACCACAAACAGACCCTGTGAGGGTCCGTCAACGACATTTTCTTCCCGCAGTCTCGGCACTTTTTGAAACCGGACCGAGGGGTCGTCGGGTCGGAGGAGGATGCCATCGATATCGAGGTAAATAGTAGATTATATACGTTATCTGACGAGAACTGAGCAACGGTGTTCCGAGGCACAACGAAGCGCGGAAAAACGGAACTGAGCAACGGACGCTGCGCGCGGCCTTTATAGGCAGGATGACGTCGACGTCGGCACGGAGGCCGTCGAGGGTCATCGACTCGGCGATCATCGACGCGCAGCGCCCTCTGGCGAAAAAATTTTCCGAGGCCAGCAAAGCTGGAGGATTTCTATCTAAGATAAGGAATACGTCGGAGGACACAATCCCTTCGAATGTTAATTATCTTGTGATCCGCTATTTTGTCACAAACATTACAGGTTCAGTGTTCAGTATCTGATTTGTCAGATGTAGCCTTGGTGTTAATAGTTTATCTTGATCTGTTGATATGGCCTGAGATATGGCTGCTTTGATGTCTTGGGACCAATATTTGCATGAAGAACGGAGTTGACCTCATTCGGTTTTCTGTACATGTAAGTTATAATTTGATTGTCAATGATCTCAATATCTAAATCGAAGAATTTAATTTTGTTATGACTGTATGCAAGTAATTTCTATACTGTATCTGTTGTCATTGAGTTTATTGGTAAAGGTATCTGGTTGGTCCCGATTCCCAGACCAGAAGACCAGTATATCATCAATATACCGTTTCCAAAACAGAACCCGTTTCTCCATATCAGGTGGACTAGGGGATAGAGCATGTATCGGACTTGAGAAAAAATATATATGGTCAGCATGCAGTCCGATGAGTGACAAAGAATTTTTTTAGCATCTTTAGTCAACATTCCATTGGTGTACCATTTGTCAATGTCTGTATTTGGCTGTGGTCTGTTCAGTGTCTGTAGCCGATGCCTCTCCCTCACTAGAATATTCAGTGCTGTCAGTATATAATCTGATAGGAGGCGTGCGGTTGGTTTGCCGGTATCTGCCATCATATCTGTTTTGAAATGTGTACACTCTCCCTTCGTTGTAATCCTGTTCATCTTGAAAGAACTTTTTGCTTTTTTTCAATTTAATTTCGTCCCGATATTTGAGATTAACGTTTTACTTTGTCTGACTTGAGTGGATGGCTGCGTCGTCGACGGAATTTGTTGTTGACGATTGCACAGATGGGGTCGTGAGCGGATGTGACTTTTGGGTCCGATTCTTCCGATGACAGAGCTACCGGCATCAAACATGCGTCAATAGACTTGTCATCCCCTCCAACCCATGACCTGTGATTTACTAGGCTGCAAACTCAACGCCTGATGTTTATACGCCAACAACGATGTTCATTTGTTCAACACATTTTCCTCCCATCGTCGATCACGTCAACTGCTTCAAGGTTTGCAGAGGCTCACCTGCAGCAGGGGAGTCATCCTGTTGGGGTAAAAGGGTATTTTCTCTACCCGTTTAGGTACCACAACACTCCTCGAGGACCTAGCATCTGAAGCAGCATAGCTTCCTCAATCAGCAACCAGACAAAGCGCAGTTTCCAGTCTTTCAGGGTAGACAGATACAGTCTGCATGTCTGTTTCCTTCAAACACATTTTAAGGCCACAGTTGGCATAGGCCTTAAACATTGACTTCTTGGACATGCTTTCCATTATTCAACCAGATCAAAGTCATCGTCTCCGTTGTTCCTCCTAAAACAATTTTTTTTTTTTACAGAAAACCACCTCTGAAGAGAAAAACTGATGACTCTTACCAGCAAGAAAGATGGATGAAATTTGGAGGGAGGCTGCATGGGCTGTTAAGACAGTTTTTCTGCAGTCTACCCAATAACTTTACAAAACTATATCCGAGGCAACACAGAATCTCCAACTCTTAGTATGAGGGTGTACCAGAAAAGATAATGGTAGCAAACAAAGAGCAGGCAGGCTTATTTTAGCATGGAGAGACGGCTGTAGATAAGCAAAAAGAAACTGTAGCATATATATATAGTCCAAAGAAACCCATACACTTATGTATTGTAAAAATAATGGTTATACTATGTACATATAGGCAAAGATCGATCTTTGAAAAGGTATGTACTGTATCATTATTATAAAAACCAACATAATACTTAAGGTATGCAAACCAAAGTATAACCGTGTTTAGAAGAGCAGTATGTAGTTCAAGGTGAGTAAAACCCAATGATACACAGTTAGAAGTACAAGACACTATTAATGGGGAGTAAAACCATATAAGACTTTTAGAATGACAATGTAATTCAAGGGAGGCAGACCATAACGGCAATAACCACCTTCAGTGTTACTCACTTACTGGAATACTACAGTCATACAAATTCAGTTACAAGTATACACCTTTCATCATATGTAACTTATTCTTCTTTCAGAATGGATAGTTACACTCAGATTACTTTTCAGAACAGTTCAAAACTAAGTAACATACATTTCAGAGGGGCAGGCGGCACCTCGAAGATAAGTGCAAGACTGTTTTACAATGGCATTAAGCCATTCAAGGTAAGCACAACCAAATGTTACACTTTTAGAATGGCAACTACTATTCAAGGTACGTAAATAAAACATATTGGTCAAACTCTAACACTATTTCTATTACGGGAATAGTTAATTATACCAATGATACTTTTCAGAAGTGTGGATCACAATTCACAATTCTAAGGTCAGTAAAGTACTTAAACTTTTCTGAGGAGCAGAATGCAACTCTCGGATAAGTGAGAACTCTAAGACCATTTTAGCAATGCACTAAGCAGTTCAGGATAAGCAAAACCCAATGTTACTCATTTAGAATGACACTAAGCAATTCAAGGAGAGTAAACCTTATTGGTGAGCTTTTATGCTTATTCAGTTTCAGGAATGATGAAACGATACCAACTCAATTACTTTCTGGAACACAATTCAGAGGCAAGTCAATAACCTTGTTATACTTTTAAGAAATGCATTAAGCAATTCACAGGTAAGTAAGAACCTTCAGACACTTTTGTAACTTATTCTATTTCAGAGATACAGTTACAACGCTAACACCTTTAGCCAGTGTGATCAAATCTGATCAAGTCATCACTAAAACCCCGGTATGGGCATCCTCATGCGGGCAGGGGAAGGCAGCGGCTGCCTGATCCTGACCCAGGGGGCGTTGTGAGGGAGGATCAAATGGGAAGAGACTCATATCAGCAGGAAGTGGCAACTCCTTTGAGTCAGGATTACTCTATTCTCCCTGAAACCTTGATGGCATATTGTAAAGTAGAGCCAAGCAATGTAAATGCAATCCATATAACATCACCTAGCTCAGATTACTTTCAGTTCAGCAATCCAGAAAAACTAAACCATGAAAGATTCAAAACCACTATGGACTTCAAGGTCCATAATGCCTATGTTACTGGGACAAGTAAGAGGAACAGAGTGGACTATCAATGGTGCTACTAAGACGACCACACAGTCTAGATATTACAACCCAAATCACCTATGTAGGACATTTAAATGTAGGAATCATCCATAGGTGCAGGAAGGAGTAGCAGAGGCAGAAGGAGAGAGGCCGAAGCAGTTGGAGCTGAAGCAGGAGAGAAAACGGCAGCAGAAGCCCACGTGTTGGGCTTTGCAGTTTTGCAGAGTAAGCGAAACAGTAGGTAGAGCCGTGGATGGCAGCAGGGCGAGAAACCCAACTGTTGGGGAGACGTGCTCCCGACGCGCCTTGACGGGCCACAGCGGTGTACCTCAGCATTAAGGGGTGACGGACGACAAAGGAACCCGGTGAGTTGGCATAAAGAGCTTAAAACTTAATAAAAGAATTTTAAATACCAAACAAATAGAATAAGTGGCCAACACGGGAGGAATTCTACTATCATGATATATCAGCTTGGGGAAAGCCAAGAGACTATAAAGACAGGCAAATATTGTGGAACCCTCCTCACGTGGGATATTGGTGTGGTGAACCTTCGAATAAGTATGGACACTAACAGAAGAGACAATTTGTAGTTGTAGGAGTTTTTTTCTTCCTGGCAGGCGAGTGAACCAGGAAAGAGACCAGTTGCAGTTAGTCCTGGCAGTTGAGTAAACTAGGAAAGTAACAGTTACTTTGAAGAAATGTGGTTGTGGTAAAAAGTGTTTTAGAAAGACTATTCACTTTATTATTTTGACAAGCTGTTGTGTAACAAAAGACTTCTGCTTTGCAACCCTGACAAAAGTATTCCACCAGAATACAAATTGTGGTTTTGGAAGTAACAGTTTCTTTGGTTTTTAACAAGTGTTTAGTGAAAGACATTTACTTTTGCAAGTTGAAGGGCGTATTAGATGGTAGAGACATTTTTCAATGAACTGAATAGAACTAAACTGAATAACAACTTTTTCAAAAGTCTTCTTGAATTGAATCAGGGGAAGGGAACCAAACCACAATTGTGAGAAGTATAAGTGAACTTTTGAAAAGTTGTGTTGATCTGAAATCAGATACATTTATTATGTACACATTGGTTATATAAGTTAGTGTGAGGGTCACACTAACTAAAATTTTATGTTTGAGACCTGGATGGTGCAGAATAAATTGGCTCTGAACATACAAAAAACAGTTGTTGGTTCGCCCAACATGATACAGAAACTGGGTCCTGCATACAACTACTTTTATATTGGAGCAGTTAAAAATCACTCAGTTTAAGAAAGTTAAACCGTTGGGAGTTACTTTGGATCAACACCTCAGCATGAAGTCGCACGTCTGTAGAGTTGTCTCATCCTGTGCTTACTATATTAAATTATTAGCTCATCTTAGACCTCAAATCTCCAAGGCTAACTCAGAGAATATCCCAAGAGCGATAGTGGGAGCTAAGATTGATTATTGCTCCAGCTTCTTAGTGGGAATTAAATCTCTCTGCAAAAGATTGCAGGTTATACAAAATGGAGCCGGTAGGGTGGTTATGAGTCTCTCTAGTAGAGACCATGTCTCTGTAGCTAGTCGTACTCTTCACTGGCTCTTGGGTTGAATCTAGAATTCTGATCTGGTTATGATGCGTCTCTATTTTATCTCCAAACTCTACTTTCGAATAAAAATTATAGAACACCACTGAGGTCCAGCAATCTGATGATCCCAAGGTGCAGGACCGAGAAGGCCTCAACGGGAACCTTCTATGCTTTTGCCACTAGGGCCTGGAATGACCACCGCTGGTCCTAAGAGGCTCCGAGTCTACAGATGTCTTTGAAAAGAAATTGTAGACCTTGTTCATTTAGTTACTAATTTTCTGGGCCGTCTCTGCCCCCCTCTGCATTTCTCAGCCAAGTTCCTTAAGATTTTTTCGTCTTTGTCGGCGCCTATAAGCCTATGGGTCCATGCGTGCGCATTATACATTCATTAAAGTAAAGATACATTTGGACACAAGATCATCTTTTTAGTTTGCTAAATAGGAAAATTCTTGTTTGGATAGGGACAGAGACGTTTATGTCGCCCCTCTATTTCTAATAAATATGGCAAACTTTGAAAAAACTACATCTTTGTGTCTGCCTCACTTATAATCCATCACAGCAGTATGCATTTGTTCTATTTTCACGACTGAGTCTTATACCTTTAAACTACTTCCCTATTATAGGGCAAGAGTGATCTCAGACATAAGAGGGGACCCTAGCAGTCTAGTGGCCAACAGTAGGCAGGTCAGGATGAGACTCAGATGCACCAAAGTCAACAAGTACAGACTTCAAAGTTAGTAGAACGTGTTCAAGGACCTCGGAGAAGGCTCCATATGTGCGTTCGTGTTAGGCGTGGGCGAACCATATGGGCGAACTCACAAACACATCGCCCACTCAGCCGCACAGGATTGACAAGACTTTAGCTAAATATTACCCAAGCCAACGCAGTACCTCAGCAGTGAATAAGAGCTTGCAGACAGATGCCTTCACGATGCAGCAGCACAGGACCAGGGTCCCAGGATTCTTGGTCGTGGTGAGGAAAGAACGGGCACTGGACAGCAGTCGACAGACCAGGCTGCCAACAAAGGAATCTTTGGTGCTTCTCGGAGCTCTGTGGATTTGGTGCCCTTTGAAAGGTACCAGAAGGAGGACGGTTGTCGCTGTTCGGATTTTCTTCACACTCTTGATCCAGCACTCTGGTGAGGGGCTTTCAGGGATTTGAATCAGGTCTCCGAAGGTACAGCAGGAGTCCAACGTTTCTGCAAGAATGGGACTTTGGAAGACGTTGCACAGTACTTTGGCTTGAGGTCCCCTGGTATTGCCGGTTACCAACCCTGGAATGTCACAGCACGCCAAGGGATGGCTCGGTTGCAGGTCATCTCAAGGCTACAGAGTCTCACTAGCCTCTGGGTAGGGCTCGTAGTCTTCGGGACACCCTCCCCCCCCCCCCCCCCCAAGGAGGCATGGAAGGAAGGGTAAGGACAGGCTCCTGTTACACACATCTCCAGTCGTTGGAATCAGTTATCTTTTCTTCATCTTCCTCTTTGAATTCAGCTCCAGTGGTCAGCTTGTCTTCAGCTTTCAGAATCGGACATTTATACTGGAACCTACACACCTTGCAAACTCTGCCCGCAGTTTACAGAAAGATGCTGGTGGCTGTCCAATCAGGATAGCCAGCTCCCCAATAGTAACTGGTTCCTTTCAGACACCAGAAGACAAAGAGCTGCTGAGTTTTAGACTCCTCCCTCACTTCCTGCCTTCACAGACACTCTGGAGCCTTGGACGGAAACACAAGGGTTCCTGCCGAAGACAAAACTTTAACCAGGACCTCTGCCTGCCTGGACGGCAGAAGAACGAAAAAAAAGGACAAGCACACTAAAAAAGGCAAAAACATATGCCACAATTCAAGCAGAATGGTGACCCTTCTGTGCATTACTGCGTCTGATTTGACAACCTACGTGTAATATTAACACAAGTCATAAAAATAGATTCACTGCCACCAGCCATAAGAGTTAGCTTGCCAGAGCAACAAAAATGTTACTTGGTCAGTGAGATAGGGTCTATATCATGCATCTCCTCAACACTCCATATAAGGTGGAGATTGCTGGTCTCGCATATAAAATGTAAAAGTGATGAAAATCCCTCCCTGCCCTTGGGAACAGCAGTTCACTCAAGGTAAATCAAGAGAATATAAAAAGGGAAGCCCCAAGGGAAAACCAGCAACACTGCACAAAGTGTTGTGTGCTGCCATAGTAAAAGGTAATTGTCCAAAAAGTCATAGGAAAGGATATCTTCCAACCTACAAAAAAGGTTACCCATAAAACAAGTAAAAGCAAGGGCGAGTTGGGAAAAAGATTGCCACTCGCTCATGAAAATGGAAAATACTATCACCAAGCCCAGCAAAAAGTTCAAAAAAATCGGAAATTAATATCTTCCTTAACTGGGGCAGAACTAAATACTCGATGTCCAATTGATGGGAACCATCAGCACCCATGACAAGGTGGATGGGTTGCAAAAGGTGTTAAAGTTGTCCTTAAGAAATGGGTGTAAAAATATAGTCAACCAAGGATTCTTAGCCGGACGACAGGCAATATTCACAGCATGTGAATCTATGAAAGATCCAATGCTGGAGAAGATCTGGTTATTACTCTGGCTCACTAGAGAAACCTGACTTTGCAGGAAATAAAATCAATGATGCCAGAGACCTCAGGTCTTAGTCATTGCCCATCTAGAATCTTGGTTGGAGAGGGCTTTTGTCCACAGTTTTCTCTCACTTTTTATTGTACGTTTTGAATTCCATCCTCATCCCAGTTTTAATATGGTCCTCTCGCTTCTGAGTCAGTGCCACTTAACTTGTGTCCTCCCAAATATTCAGCACACAACCAAGTCTTGGCTTAGGCACCTGTCCAAGGGGGCAGCAGTTCCACATCACTTGAGTGCTCCTCATGAGAGAATTCAATATGAATATCTAGTTCTAAACTCCCACAACTAATAGAAACTCTTGAGCACAACTCCAGGCATTGACACACCTATTACACAATTTGAAAGAATAGCAATAAACACACTGCACTATTAATCACTGTTTTGATGTGCTATAAGGTGAGTTGTCCTATAAGGGCATCTCTCAATTCTTTTGATAATTTATTTCTGGATAAAACTATCATATTTTTTCTATTTTTCAAGTTTTTGGTGATACTATGCCAGTCTGTTTTGTTCTCCACATTTTTCCCATTTTACCCTGTCCCACTCACCTTGGCCCAAGTTTGTCACCCGAAGACCAGTCTGGCGTACACCCTGAGCAGGGACACAGTACACCAGGCAATGTCTCTGCTCTTGAAGATCACTATGTTGGTGATGGGTGCAGTATGAAAACCAGTGAACTGAACATAAAATGAATTCTTTATTTTATTCAGCTATCAAGCCAACAATTTAATTTGTTACTCTTAGAAAGATTTTTCTTTTTGTATCTTTCCTTCCATTGACCTACATGGAACCCACAGCTATTTTGTTATGCCTTGGTCCCTGACCAGACTCCCGTTTTAAAAATGCACACATCAGCTTATAGCTAGGTGCTGCAGGAGTGCTTTGCAGCCTTTTTCTTTTTTAGACATTTTTGTTACCTTTGTGATGTGGCTAGGACAGGCTGATGCCAGTAAACATTTATATTGTTGTGGTGCATCCACCGAATGCTGCATTATTCTATTTCAAATACCATATACTCAATCTGGCTGTTGACACTGACATGAGCCCTGTCCTTTAGCAATATTGTTCTTTTATCTTCCTGCCCTCTCGGGTACATAAAATGCCAAATATAGACTACACTTTCACTGGATCTGACTTAGCTTCACAGGCAAAGTGCGGTCTGTGCGGCCTGGCAGAACCAGGGGCTTTGACATGCAACATCAATGCCAGAAAAGGTCTATCCATGATAGGACCACCATTGCCTGTTCGGGTGATGCAGATGCTTGGAATTAGTGGGCTGTGACAGCCCCAGCGCAAATATGTGATAAGATCCATGCAGTTGTTTCCCAGATTGTATATTGGAACCACGTCCCTGCTACAGACACCCACAATTGCCAAAGCCATCTCCCAGTGAAGCTCCACTGCTTCTGCAACAATCCTAGACCCTCATTGATACTTAAGCCCATGGACTTCGGGTCAACCAGTCCTTACCTTTGCATCATAAGTCTACTGCCAGAATGATACCCCAGGAACATCTGTGGGTTGACTAGCCTCTGAAAGGACATAGTTCCTGCACCGGAAGCCGTTTGAGAATGAGCTCAAAACTCTGCCGTTCTACTTGTGGCCAGAGCCAAGCCCCTCCCACTGTAGCTGCTCTACTGCACAAAAAGGTACCTTCCGGGAGATGGACCTTGCTATTCATAACAAACCATACCTGCTGCCCCATGAACAGAGTTTTAGTTACTGCTCCTCTGCTGTGGCCTGGCAGTCTCTTCATGTTGTCAGCTTGACCTCAGTCAGCACTGTTCTACAGGAGTTTGGGATCACAGCTTAGCCCGACCAACACCAACTGCAGCCACTTATGTCCAGCTCAATTATGCTAACAAAAACAGAACACAAAATAGCAGGGATCCTACAGGGACTGTAGTCAAAGGACAATGGTGCTAGTCAGGTCAAACAAGGGCCTAAAAAAAGGTTACATGTCCTCAATTAGTGCCAGGATATGGACATTCTGCATAACCACAAACAGACAACTTTCTGGATAAAGTTAAATCAAAAGGAGGCTGCAAGGAGAAAACAGGCCAAGGCCACATTCTTTAACTCTGCAGCAACACAAAATCCATGATGCTCACCTCTCCCCCGGGCGCTACCACGTCCGCGTGCAACACCACCTGGGGGCAGTCCTGCTCCTTTTCCCATTAGCCGCAGCACAGCAACACTGTTCACTGACATTGAAAAGTTTCTCTGTGGGGGGAGAAGAAACATGTAAAATGCTTAAACACATTGTCTTGGATCTCAAAAGGGGTTTGAGCAACATCTCAAAACAGGCAAGCAATGGGAAATTGCAAGTAACCAATCGATCGCACAAGCAGTGAAATAAGCTATGGTAATGTAAAAGGAAATGAGAAAATTGACCTGAGACGAATAGTGATAGTGATTTTCTTTGTAGTTTTCCCTCCATTGACAAAGGAATACCCCAAACCTTTCGCTCTGCCTTGACCCTGGTCTTGACTTTTTGAGAGAAGTAAAGTCGTATTACTTTACTTTCTTTGCCAAATCTATTTCTTTTAGAGGCCCTGGTCAGCATTATTACCAGTGCAGGAGGTCTGTCCCCTCTGCGAGACTCCTTTGCTGTTTTATTATAGCACTAATCACGGTCTTGTCCAAATCCACATTCCACACATTGGAGGTCGGTTGTGGGCAGATGTGGGGCAAGAGGATGTCAATGATTGGACAGCCAATGTCAGTTTGAAGGGTGCAGATCCTTTCCATTGGTGAGCTGGTGCACACCCCAGTATGAATTTGGGCTAAAGCTTGAGTCCTGCAGCCATAATTAACATTGCTCTTCTCCCAAAACATTAAAGTAAATAACTTCTAAGGGATATTTTAAAGAACTTCAAACTTTAAATAGCTACAAAATTTAAAAAAACAATTACTGTAACCTTCATAATCCGTAAATCGAAACAAAAATTATAAGTTACTCACCGTAGTTCATGTTAAAGGACATTTGTACCGCACACTATCATCACCGGAGTTGTCCCCTGGCGCTCTAGTGACTAACGTACTCTTAGTCCATAGTCCCCTTTTCTCCATACTACATGGGCGTCCCTTCCAAGGGACGGGAGACAGAACCTTTTTCACCAGAAAAAGCCTTCCCCTTTAAATTTATGGGCGTGGCCCAGGGAGCATGCGCTGCTCTGACTCCGCCGCCACACCTCAGTCCCCATTGACGTGTCGACAATAGATTTTAACATTGCCTAGTGACACCAGTACTATTAGGGGGAGGTTGGAGGGACGTATGGAGGGAAGGGGACTATGGACTAAGAGTAGGTTAGTCACTACGGTGAGTAACTTATAATTACTCTTACTGTATGGGTGATTACAACTGATTGTAGCCCCAGGGTGGAGAGGAGACCCTCCTTAAGCAAATGGGTTCCTGAGAACCTCCTGTCCGAAAGTGGCATCAGATCTTGAGCCGGCATCCAAACAGTAATGCTTGCAGAAAGCCGTGGGAGATGCCCAAGTTGCCGCCCTGCTTATGACTTGCCAAGTGACATAGCGTTGGAATGCGATGGCCGTTGCCTTGGCCCTGACTGTGTGGGCATGCATCTTGGCCGGGAGCGGATCGTGCTGACCCTTATATGCTTCTTTGATGGCAGAGACCATCCAGCAGGATATGGAAGACTTCGAGGCCTGATAGCCTGGCCTCGAGGCGCCGAACGTGACAAACAGGGTCATCCGACTTGCGGAAGCCCTTGGTCCTGTCCAAGTAGAATTTTAGGGCATGCCTGACAATCAGGCAGTGCAGGACTCTGTGCTTCATCCTTGGGATCGAGAAAGAACGTAGAAAGGACCATTTAGTCGTTCAAGTGAAATGCAGATGGAACCTTGGTCAGAAATGCCGGGTGCGTCTGCATGACTACTTTGTACTTGTGAAAGGTGGTAAAAGGTTCAGACGCGACCAGCGCCTGAATCTCGCTTACTCTGCGAGCCGAGGTAAGACCGACTAGTAAGGCTGTCTCTATGGTGACCAGACTAATGTCCACGGACGCCATTGGCTCGAATGGTTTGTGCGCCATGGCGCCCAAGAATATATTAAGGTCCCACACAGGGTGCGGTCTCTTTACAGGGAATGTAGTGCCTAGCGAGACCCGTCAGATGTTTGACGATAGGGTTGGAGGAGGAGAAAGTGCCTTCCTCCGAGTTCCTGTAAGCCCCAATGGCTGCAAGATATGTACGGCAGGTGTCGATCTGTACTCCCGAATGAGCAAGGTGCGCCGAAAAGGAGAGCACGTCGTCCAAATTGCAGGCCAAGGGGTCAATTCCCTTGGAGACTGCCCAGTGGCAGAACATGGTCCATTTGCTCTTGTATTGGGCCCTGGTACCTTTGCTCCAGGCGCCCGGTATGATCTCCAGATTGGCCTGAGAGGCTAAAGTGCAGAAGCGTTACCTGCTAAGGTACCACGCTGTGAGGGCTAGTTTCACTGGGGCGGGTGGATGATTCTGCCCCCCTGCTGTGCCAGAAGATGTGCTGGGCCCGTCCAAAGGTGTATAGGTGGCACCTCCGAGAGGCTGAGGAGCTCAGAAAACCAGGGCCTGGCTGGCCACCATGGAATCTATCATAATGAGTTGGTGAGACTCCTTGATCTGAGGCTGTGCACCTCATGTCCATGGCAATGCAGACGGCATGGCCCGAGGTATCGAAATGCGCCACCGTGGATTCCATGAGATCATGCACCACGAGCTTGGCCTCCGCTAGCCCTGCCTTAAAGCGCAACTGGCATTGGGAGGGGAGTTCCGGGAGGAAATCCACAATTCCCCGCCATAACCGTTGACAGCCAGCATGGCGCCTGCGTTGGCCTGACACAGGTGCAAGGAGGCGTTGGAGTAGATGATCTTGCCGTAAGCCTCCAAGATCTTCTCCTTGCCTAGCAGCGCCACAGAGGAGGCGGCTGAGGACAACTGAGGGTTGGAGTAAAGTAATGCTGCAACGATCACCGAGGAGTGTGGCTGAGGATGGATCGAGAGCAAGAGTGTGTCCCCCTCCATCTGCCTGCAGTTGGCATCCAGGCATCAGTTGACCGGCTGGACTGAGTGGGGCTTAAGCCAACCCTTCTTGGCCAGGGAGACCAGATCGGTTTCCAGTGGAATCCCCGTGTTGGCAGAGGGGCGTCTTGTGAGGACTTCAGCCAAAACCCCCTCTGCCGGCTGTTCGACCTCGGGCTGAGGGAGGCCTAGGTACTCCACCAGGCCACAAGACGTTCATGGAGGACCCTGACTGAGGATGGCGTGTCCGGATCATCCTCCTCGTCCGTGTCCTGCGGATCTGGAGGATCTTGTGGAGGGGTAGATGGAGGGTGGGGAACAGAGACCGCAGCCGGAGGCTGATGAGGCGGCGAAGTTTGTGGAGTTGGCTGTGGAGATGGAGGAGGCGGCTGCACCGGGGTCAGAGCCCGATAGAGGCGGCTGTGGTACCGTTACCATGGCGGGGAGGACTTGCCTGACTGAGTCCTTCATTATAACCCCCATCTGAGGAGACCTCATGAGGCCGAGGAATTTGTCGAAGAGTGCCTCCATACTGGCTGAAGAGGTGGCAGTGGGTACCGACAGAGCCGCTGCATACCCAGTCCGTATGGATGCATGGGAAAATTGCCCTGCGCATATAAATGGGGAGACTGTTGGCCACGTACCTGGTTGAGGCCAGTCCCACCTCGACACTACTCCTCTGAATTTGTGGAATGACGTTGGACAGGTGCTCCTATCTGGCACAGCGGGCATTTTGTCGAGCTGCCTGCCACTTCTTGCCCTGCTGGGTCTGGCCTCGTCCAAGACTCTAGCCTGTGGATAACAAGGCCTACCCTGCTCCTCGGGACTCGGCCCGGTAGGTGCGACACCCTCGACCCGGGGGTCGGTAGAGCTGCATTTAGTCGCCCCCTCGGACATATTGCCGGTATTAGGGCATAGCCCCTCGGACCTATTGCCGGTGTTAGGGTGTAGTCCTTTGGCCATTGCGCTGGTAGAAGGGTGTAGCCCCTCGGGTTTAGACCTGGTACAAGAACCTTCCGGCCCCTCGACAATGCGTCTGGGAGGATTCGAGGACCCCTCGAGCCGGAGGCCAGTAGCTGTAGCAGCCTCGGTGCACGTGCCGGTGGAAGGACCTGGCCGGTCCCTCCAGCGTGGGAGGGAACCTGGGAAGGAGTCTCCCTTGCGGGGTGTGCTGGAAAATATCGGCCCTACCTTGGACCTGGGACGATGCTTCATGAAGTTCTTGAGCTCCTCTGGAGGTGACTCCTGGAAGAGCTCCCTCCACCTGGCTAATCTGTTCTTCAGCACCTTCCAGGACAGGGAGTCACACGCCCAACACGAGTGCCAACCATGGTCTGGCCTAAGGCAATGTAGACCCAGGGCATGGGGGTCTGAAGTTGGGAAGAGCCCATTGCAGGATGGACACCCGCTGAACCCTGTAGAAGTCGACATGCGCCGGGGAGGAGCGGGATGCCCTAGGACCGAGTACCTGAATGATAGAAAAGAAAAGACAAAGAAGTATCCGCGCGTGGAATTGCATGGCCGAAGCAAATCCCAGGAGCGCTGGTAAATTCGGCCCATTCCCGTCGACATGGAAAACAGTACTGAGGTGTGGAGCCGGAGGGCTGAGTCAGGGCAGCGCATGTTCTCTGGGCCGCACTCCAACGCGCTTCTAAATTTAAAGGGGAAGAAGGTTTTTTTCTGGTGAAAAAAGGCTCTGTCTCCCGTCCCTTGAAAGCAACACCCATACAGTATGGAGGAAAGGGGACGGGACATAAGAGTATGAAAATATTGTTGATACCATCTCAACAGAGCTTGCTATAATGTTATCTGATGCTATATCCTCACTACAAATTACTGCATGTTGGGGTTCTATTAGTGCATATAGACAGTGTTTAATGGCAATTAAGTCAACAGGCGTTCGTTTTATGCGGCGCCTAGCATTGCTAGTCCCTTATTGCTGCAGTATCAGAAACACCCAAATCCATACCCTCCTGAAGCCCAACACTAATGATAACACAGGACACTGGGTACTGATCCCTCTCACTACGATAATTACTTAAAAGTTGTTTACCTCATCCCAATTACATGCACTTATGATCCTTGATTTAGCATTTGGCCCAACATATGTATATATGCCGGCTGGTCAGAATTTATTCTACCATTGAATGCCCTCAAGTTTTCCTCAGAAAATGCGGAGTGCCTCACCCGCATGTTGATCAGATTGCGTTGGTTTGTCGCACATCAATGCTGGTCCTCCCCATACGAGATCCAGGTCATCCCATAGGCCCACTAGGTCCTCAAGGCGTTCCAGGTTGAATATTATTATCTCCCATTGCTAAAATCAAGGGGATTGCCATCCCAGATTATCCTCTTGATACTATCCGATGCATTGCTACCATAGGGTCTATTATATATATTAAAATAAAACTCTTTTCGTCTGCCCATCCCTGCTGTTTGCTACTAGACCTACAATCTAAGCCAATCTTGGGACTAACCAAAGTCAGCAGTCCTCCCTTAGGTCTCTCCCGGACCTTTACTAGCAGGTATCACAAATGCAATGAAACCTCATAAATCCAGCGTTTCCGTTACCGAGGTTTCCTGTAGGCATACCAAGACAAAATCATGGATACAATTTAGCCAGTCCTGATCAATAAAATGCCTTTGAAGGCCTGTAACATTCCATGATAGCAACCTACAGCCCAGACCGGTAACATTGGTTACCAACATAGGTGGGTCAATAGATGGAGGGTTTATATCATTCAAACAAGCCAATGGTGGCCAATCCTCTTCATCAAGGCCCCATTCCACACTACGCCCATTTCAGTTTGGCTAGATGCTATCCCACCCACTTCAATGCTGGCCAACCTGATTGTGGGTCTCAGTTGGTTACTGACAACCATTTGCCAAAAATAGCCGGATCTAGTCAGCTCTACACCTCCCAGCATATTACCTCTCCTCGCATCTTATAATATCTTCGTATAATTGATCGACAACCCCTGACATGGCACAACAAGTGGATCGCTTTGTTAAGAGATTCATGGTTTTTGTAGTGGCCTATTTGTTGTTTTGGCACATCGTCCATATTTACAGGATGCTTTTGCAAAACTTCGCGATGGTCTCCCTGTCCAGATAGGGCAGTATTCCTAGAGTCTCCTTGATGAGGTCTCTAGTCCACCATGAACGCCTCCAGTACCCTCAAACCTGCGGGGAGGATTCAGTCGAGAGAACCCATCTATGGTGTCTGATAATGCTCTTGGTGCACCAGAGTTATTACTAATTCTGTTCACGAATACGTTATATTCCAGGGGGCTTGGTTATAGAACCACCCTCCATTCTAGGGCCCATCTGCCTCGGACTGGGTTAATTGTTCATTACTAGATTGCTGGTCCTGCAGCTGTTTCATGGTTTTTATGGCTGTGGGTACCCTCTTCTCAGAGTGCAGCGGCTGTGAATTCTGGATAATATCCACTGAAGGTAGATGCCCATTTCCTTCACACAATCAATCCTGGTTGCTGCACTACACATCCAACAACCATTGCAACTTGCTCTTTCAAGCAAGCAACCTCAGTTAATAGCCTCTCAATACATTAACCAAGTTTGTTCAAAACCAAATCCTTTATTTCAAGGAGGCTATCCTCAATACTTTTACCATGAGCAGATAATCTACAGGTAAAACAGGGTGCCGAGGGTGGGTTGTACATAAAATCCATTAGATCCATCTCAATTGTATCCAATACCTTCCTGGGTTTAGTGACCCCTAGTTCCTGCACTTTCCCCCCTCCAATTGATCTACAGTGGTTATGCCCTGCCCACCCACCATATCACTGTCAGGGAAGCTAAGATCTAAGAGCCCTGAGAATCTATCACAAATTGTTATAATGGGGTTAACAATTACTTCCTCTCCTACAACCTCCGATTGTATTGTGTCAGTACATACATTTGCAGGTTTTGTAGGACAATTCAACTTTGAAATCTGCTCTTCTCCACTCCATCCTACTCTAGTGCAATCCGGTTCATCCATATCCCAATTTTTTGTAAATTCCCTTGTTGATGAATTTCGACCATATTTGCCACAGCGTGCTCATTCCCAAGAGTTTGTCTTACTCACACAAAGGACATAGTTCTTACCCCCCCATACCCTTGCACCGATCTATGTTCAGTTAAGAATGGGGCAAGATGGTCCTCTATTGGCCCATACTTCCGACTCCCTGCACCTCTTAGCAATTACTGGTACAATTACATTGGGAGATTGCACCATTAATGATGCAATTTGATGAACTACTCCCCTTTGCCAGTACCACACCAGATAGGCCACATGATGTAGCTTACAGACAGCACTAACAAGTTAGACTTAGGTAGGCCTATACAATCAATATCACATCAACCGTAAGGCCTTGGATGTCTGTGATTAGTGTATTCATTGCTGCAATGGGTTTTAACATTGTAGAGATTTTATTTGGGTTTGCTTCTGGGGTGAAGTAGTTGTGTAATAAAGAGTGAGTCTTCTCTGCATGGCACAGTTAACTATTGTTGTGAAACCCGGCGCCCCGCCTGCATCCGCTCCGCATCCATTCAGCCAACCACTCCAGCCTCTGCAACACTCTCTCCCTTCCACGGGCCCTCACCATTCAAACATACATTCTGGCACGCGGATGCAGGGTGATTCCATAATAAAGTATAGCCAGCAATTCCAACTCACCACGAGCTCGTAAACTAACACCGAGTATACAACAAGTTGCCTTCATTTTTGCCATTTTAATTATATTAATGTTAACGGCTATTTGTACCGCACACTATCACCACCGGAGTGGTCCCCTGGCAGCTTTGAAAAGGGGAGAAGGGTGGGGTTAGTTAGTGGGAATAAGCTGGAAAAGTGAACGAGCAGTGATGCGCTGTTGGCAGCCTCAGCCCGGTAGGTCCGTTGGCTGAGCTTGATGTGTTTTACAGCCGGTAGTCGTGTGCTGTTGTGCAAGTCTATTTGTGGTTTGTTTTGTTGTTGCAGTGTAGTGAAGTTTGTGCAGATGGCTGTGTTTGGTCAGCGTTTGAGAGGTGTATGCAGAGGGATGAAGTTGTTAGTGGATTGACTACCAGCACAGCCATTGCAATTGCAATTGTGTCTAGCTGTGATGCCTGCTATCATTGACTACTCCATCCAAGTGTGGCATCCGTCATCACCCACAGCTCCATCCAAATATAGCACATGCCAACATTCACAAACCCGTCCCTATGTCTATCTAGATGCGACGAACGCTAAAGTTAAGGGTGTCATCTGCATATGGGATATGCTAACATTGTTACACCTGGCTAAATGTGATGCAGGCTAATAGTGATCATTTCCTATAGGTGTGGCACTAATTAACATTGGCTATTAGGTTAATATGTAATGGAATGCAACATTTAAAGTTCACCCAAGAGTGGATTTAGGTTGGTGGTCACAAATCTCTCCAAGTATGCATGGTGTAAATCTATGGCAGTCTACGTTATGGAAGGTAAGGTAGAGTGGCAAGGGCTTTCTGGAGTAGAGTAATTGCTCTACATCCCACCCATGCCACACTTAGTTTTGTTGGTATAGAGTTAGGAGCGTTCAAATGACAAGGAAAAGTGCCAGTAGGCTTTAGTAAAGTACTAATGCTATAATGCAGTTCTGCAGACCAAATAAGGTGCCCACAGTGCCAACAATACTTGAACTGCAAAGTGCATATTATACATAGTGCAAAGCAAGGGAAAGTGCAAAATATAGCGCCTACTCAGAGTGCAAATAGTGCCACCAAAACACAAGATACACAGTGCAAACAGTGCAAATAGTGCAATCAATGTAGGTGTAAAAATGTATAGGAAGGACCGACACTTGAGGCAATTAAAACAATTTCAGCCAGCTTCACCACCTTTTGGGCATGTAAAATATATGAAATGTGCCTATTGAAAACCTATTAATGCTTTAATAAAACTAAACATATGTAGGTAAACACGTAAATATGCTAAATGGAGCCAACCCAACTTGCCTGGAGAGTGGGGAATGCTCGACTGCTCAAGGGGCATCCGTAATCTGTCACCCCCACCCGGGCCTCACAGTTTGAATTTGTTCCTTGAGTCCACCAAAATGTGCCACTATCGATAGGGATTAGTAAGTTAATAAGCAGTATTCAGTTATTGACTTCTAGTCAATATTACTCCCAGGCTGTCAAATCAGTGATGCCAAATTGTCCTGTCACAAGTGTAGATGCCTCAGGGTGAAGTGCTCAGGAACCAAGCTGCTAGGGCTAACCTTTCCGCAGCGGGGTGTACCACTGTGCCACTCTGCTGGGCTGGTCCCACTTGGAGGACTGGAGGTTTACCAGACAGTCGAAAAAGCTCCGAGAACCAAGGTCTGGCCGTCCACTGCGGCGATCAAGATAAGGAGAAGCCGCTGCGACTCCATGTCCTTGCAAATGAACCTGTGTATCAACGGGATCGGAGGAAAAGCGTATGACCACATGTCGTTCCAGTGAATCTGAAACGCATCCCCCAGTGAGCCTCTGCCCTGTCCCATCCAGGAAGCATACTGGCGACATCTCCCGTTGCTCCAGGTGGGGAATAGGTCACCTGAGGATGGCTCCATTCGCTGAAGATCTCCCTCAGGACAGTCTCACTCAACTGCCATTCGTAGTTGTCGATCCCCAACCAGAGTCTGTCCACTTCCAGATTCGACTCCCATGGGAGGTGGGCGGCTGATAGGTAGATGTTCTACAGTGCCCACTCCCATATGTCCATGGATAACTTGCCAAGAGGAGGAGACCTGGTGCCCCCCTGCTTGTTGATGCAATACATGCAGGTGAGGCTGTCTGGTTGATTGCGCACTGGCCTGTTGGTGACCATCGGGAGGAAAGCTTTGTGGGCATGTCAGATGGCCATCATATCGAGCCAATTGATGTACTCTAGCTGCTCCTACTTTGAACAAAGCCTGTGGACACTGATTGTCCAGGGTTTCGCCCCATCCTCCCAGGGACAAGTGTGGTAATGGTTTCTGCCGGTAGGGGGCGACCGGAAAGGTCTGTCCACCAGCAAGTTGTCGTCCGATTTCCACCATAAGAGATCCTGGTGAAGATGCTGTGATATGCGGACTAGGGCAGCTTGGGAGCCTGTATCCGGATTCCAAGGGGCTAAGAAATGTAACTACAGCCTCCTCATTTTGAGCCTTGTGTGTGGCACCACCAGGAGGGAGGCTGCCATTATCCCAAGCAGGTGCTGCTACCACAATGCCGACGTTCCGGATCTGATGAAATGCCTCGTAGCTGCCTGATTGCATTGATCTTGTCCTCAGAGGGGAATATCCTCTCCACCCTTGTATCCCAAATTAGGCCCAAGAATGTTAAGGACTGCATGGGAAGTAACTGCAATTTCTTGAGGTTGATGGAGAACCCAAACTCGTATACTGTGTGCTTCAGGCTGGCCACCATACGCTGGACTCCCTCAGGAGACTCTAGCTGCATTAGCCAGTCGTCGAGGTATGGGTAAATATGGTGGCCCTCCGCTTCGAGCAGGGCTGCCACAGCGTTCATTGACATTGTGAAGATCCTCGGGCCGAATTGAGGCCAAATGGTCCTGATCCGGAGGAAGAAAGGATTAGGCTCCCAAATCAGAACATGCAGGTAAGCATCTTTCAGATCCAGGGAGCACATCCAGTCTCCCCCACACTGTCTCCACAATGAGTGCTGGCGTAACCATCATGAACTTTTGAATGGGTAGGGAAAGGTTTCAAGGTTGAAAGGTCCAGTACATCTCTCAGACCAGCCTGGTTCTTTTTCTGTATGGCAAAGATAAGGGAATAGAAGCCCATGCATCGCTGATAGGCTAGAACCTCCTCCACCACCTGACTCGCCATGAGATGCCGTCCCAATCTGTGGGAGTGAGCGGGGAAGGAATGGCGATATCGGGTGGCGGAAGCCCGCGGAAACCACTGAAAGAATCCATGGGTGCGCAAACATTGCCTGCCAGGAAAGAATGTGAAAGGCAAGCCTGCCTCCCACGAAAGAACTATGATATGGATGGCACAGTCACCGTTTCTTTCCTTCTGAGGGTAACGACCGGAGGGGGTGTCTGTACTCCTGCTCTCTATATGGCAGAGGAGAGGCACAGAGGACCCCAGTCAAGATTCTCTATTATTGGTTATGTAGTCGAGCAATCAAGGCCTAGCTCCTCAGGAGGTGATGCGGGCTGGTTCTTAAGTACAGTGTAGTCCCCACACACCCACAAAGGAATGTCTGCACACTGTATTAGTTAAAACAGTCTTTATATAATATTCAAGGTTATGTACAATATCACAATAACTCACTTTGTACTCTTATCTATAATGGCAAATTTATACAGTTCTACGTGGTACCAAAATTACTATTCGATCTCTTTAAAGTGCATCAACTGTACAGTTAAATGTCACAAATCAGGTCGTAAAGGAAACCAACAATAGATATAAGAGGAAAGCAGTTGGTTAGAAATATTGGCAGAATACTAGCCCCTAGGACTAGACAGCTCCGTGTGGAGATCTCCCCACCCCCCCCCCCCAACCTGGGCAACTTGTAGAATAAAGATAGTCCATATATTGTTCACAATAGTTTTTTTCAATAGCTCAGCAACCCAAAGTACCTGGCGTTGTAGCGTTTGTCGGGGAATCAACAGCCCTTCTTGAGAGCCCTCCCTTTAAGGCAGGAGTCACGGGTCGAACGTCTGGCGAAGAACAGGGTGAACTACGGCGGCGAAGTAGCAGCTTCTTTCCTATCGGTGCTCCTCGACGGGGAACCGTAAACGTCCTGCAAGGAAAAGCTGTACGGGGCACCTTCATGTCGATAGTTCTGGACCGCAAACAGTTTGATGAACTGTGGCCCAGCAAGGGTGTCGAGTCGTCGGCATCTCAGTGGTCTTTGGGTGGTGGGAAAACCCACCGGCAGATGCTCCTAGGCACGTCGACGGCCTGGCCTCCTTAGTGGGCGATGGTGCGGAGGAGCACATCCGTGAATCGAAAGTTCTTAGGCAACGGGAGCACGGCGGCTCCCGTCGGCGACAGCCGTCGTCGACGGTGGCGGACAACAGTCCGGGCGCATCTCTTTGGGATTCCGCAGCAGAACCAGTCTCCGGTCAACAGTCTTTCGTAGGTCTGTCTACCAGGGAGCTTTGGCAAAGATCAGCTAGTGCATGTGTGGAACCAGAAAAAAATACAATATTACGGCTGTTACACCGAGCAAAGGAAAATACACCGACACGGGCTTATAAAGATTCCCAGAATCTTTATTACAAAACTGAACAGTATTCAACAAAGTACACAAATAGCTATTTGGCCGTCAATACATCACAGAGACCACCAGCAGGGTTCAATGTGAGCAGTGACAGAATTTCCTAGCTGGACATCGACACATTTATACAATTCGTAAAATGATGTCCAGCCCTTTTACAAGTTAATCATACACTGGGCTAGGGTCGCGCCAGGTTAATTTTCCTAATTTACATATCTCGTGCATGCGGTTTACGTTTTGTAATACATTTACTAACACACTCCATTATTCTTTAATTTAACATTTACACTCTTTATATGCTGGTTTAATACAGACCAAACAAATGTTTCACTTATTATATTTGGATAGCATTACTGTTCTTATATACTTATAGTTTAATTTTGCTAATTCAAGTAATCCCCTGCTCCTGAGGTCAACAAAGGACAAGGTCTACATGACCCTAACATATAGCCTGAGGGCAGGTTGGACATTAACTACCCTACAGAGGTTGGAGAGGTTAAGGTAAGAACAAGGGCACACGAGACGGCCATTTTAGATTACAGGGTGACTTTGTACAAAACCCCAAAATGACGGTTTCTAACCTAAAATGGAGGCTTGATTCAAGATGACGGCTTACATCAATTTCTAAGGTCAAGAACTTGCCGTAGAGAGTTATTCGCGTGCAATTTTAAGCAACTTCGCGTAGGCCAATATACATACAAATCGTTTATAATAAGAGGCATAATTTAATATCTGGTTTGACAAACCCTCCTTTTGGCCTATGCCAAGTGCTAACACTACTTCTGATTTGCTTGCAAGTAACTCCATGCATCATCGTCCATACACCCCGAATCATTGTCGGACATATCTATTGCCATTAGGTCTGATACCATAGTTTCTTTCAACACATACTCTTTGGAGAGCTCCTTTGGGGCGTATATTTTATTCCCTAATACATTTGTTGCTTGCGCGCAACATCCCCCTAATACTGAGAATATACCAGGGAGACACTGTATACAACAACAAAGAAACAGAAAACTTCCCAAGATAATCAGCAGAGCTGACAACAACTTCCATCCCCATGACCGTAGGAGGTCCCAAAACCATGTACCAAGTTCCCAGTTTCCCTCAGGAACATGTACTTCTGAACTAAGAACATGTAGATTTTGGATCGCCCTAAAGATCGTTGGAGGAGTCTGGAACGTAAACGCAGCAAGCAGACCCCACTAATTTACATACTCCTCCTCGCTCTGCCAGGATGACATCCAATGCCATCCGGTTCTGAAGAGCCACTAATCTCATCGCTCTCTGCTCTAACGTCATATTATAGAGTATGTCAGTGGTCCGATTGATGGTTCTCTCCAATACTGTCACTAGTCCCCTAATATCTTCTGAATTCGTAATTTGCCCAAAAAATGGCACAAAGGATTTAATAATATCGCCTAGAGTTTGCGCTGGAGTATCCCCTTTTACACCTCAACGTGGATGAGTCTTTGAAATTTCTGTTGTACTGGCAATAAATACCCCAGGTAATAGAATCCCTAAATAACAGGTTCCTTGCCAATCCCTGGGCAACCATGGAAATGCCACATTACCGCAAACAAAATAGACAGGTTCGCCTAAGTACAGAGGTCCGTTTTCACTTGTCAAATTCGCAACGTTGAAGCACTTTCTAAAATTACCCATTGACCGTGTTCCAGTCCTCTGTATGCAGAAGGATACTGAATCGGGGCTATGATTAACAGAATAAGATGGAGGTGTGGCATCCTTATTGCCTATAGGAGCCATTTTGAAAGATTAAAGACTGAAAAGGACGTGACAATCTATCAGAGGGCCTAACAGAAGCAACGTTTGGCTTACTTCTATTTGCAAAAAGCGAGCATCCCAGGGGCATCAAAACCTTTTTTTCAAAGCTATTTAAATTTGTACCATAAAAGTTCCCTGAGATGCTGTCATTCCATCGACCAAAAAATAGTGCTCTAAGAGAAGCGTAACAGGCAGTTGTCAGAGGTAAAGGGTAAATATACCAACCTAGTTGTATATCCCCATGTTGCGGTAGATGTGTACAGATCCAGCAATTGGTCTTATTAAATATTGCACGAGTGGCATTCATTATTAACAAAAGGGTATTATTCTGATAATTTCATCTATGAAAAGAATCTAGGCGACAAAGTATGCAATTGCACAGAAGGAGTGGGAATAACAGATGCATTTTCAATAGGTAAAAAGTCCTCTAACGGATATGCTTCTTCCAGATACCATAACCCAAACCCAAAAGTTATTACAAATCCAGTAATTATCACGAGAAGGCAACAATACACTTTGGGGGTCCCCTTACATACTTGATCATTGTCTCTGCTAGTTACATTTTTATCTAAAAGTTCAGTAAGAGTGGTAGCGGGTGCAGGCATCAAGTCTTCAATCGAAAAAACACCAATTGTTTGTTTGCTGGCAACTCCAGTCGCGCGTCTTCTTAATGTTTTTCCCACAACCCTTAGCCAACAGAATCTTTCCGTACAATCGGGCCAAAAGGCAAGCCCTCAAATGATTTTCTCGATCGCACAGTCAGACCATGCTGTACATTTACTTCTTTGGGCGCAAATTATATTTTGCAGTTTCTGGTGGGAACAAAGTGTCGTCAGTTCCTCCTGGAAGTGGCGAACGGACGGAAATGGGATCAAAAAAGGATTGATCCGGAAGTTCCACTGTTGTGGAGTGTGGAGATAAGATGGCTGTTTTGTCCGGCCCTGCGGATTCTGAAGCGGTCTCCGATTCTCCCTTGTTGGTTGTTGCCGTTTCAGGCACGCTAGTTACAGCAGTGGGAAGGGATTCTGTGTCTTCTGTATCGTAAGGCACGGGCTGTGGGATCCGCTTGGTGTGCGTCGCATGGATCCAGTGTTTACGAACCGCTACCCGCACAGCAGTCTGAATGACCAGCAGAACTTGATAGGGACCCCTCCACCGAGGTGCAATGCAAGATGACCTCTCAAAAACCTTCGTGAGGATCCAGTCCCCCGGTTGTAGACTGTGACCAGGACCCTCGTAGTGCACAGGTAATGCCTCTCGCACCTGGTGATAAATTGAAAACAGATTTGTAGTCAACTGGTTACAGTAGTCTGAAAGAAGCACATTTTCTATATCCCGTAATGAGCGACTTTTTGGCATACCCCAAATATTAGCAGGTCTCCCCATTACCACCTCAAAGGGAGAGAGCCCAGTCTTAGTTTGAGGGGTTGTTCTCATCGATAGTAGCACGATCAGTAAGGCGTCCGGCCATTTTAGCTTGGTGCCAGCACACGTTTTAGCGAGTTTGTTCTTTATAATGCCGTTGTGCCTTTCCACTAATCCAGCACTCTGGGCATGTCTAGCTGAATGGAACCGTTTGTCAATCTGTAATCCTTTGCAAATTTGTAGGATTACAGTGGCAATAAAGTGTGGCCCATTATCTGACCAGATGACTCTCGGCAGCCCGAACCTAGGTAAAAACTCTTTCAACAGAGTCTTTGCCGTGGTTATGGCCGTTGTATCTCTAACCCGGAAGGCCTCAACCCACTTACTAACAGGCACAAATAACAACCAATACATATTTAAGATTGTTACAACGTTCCATTTCGATAAAAATCAAAGTGAATAACCTCAAACGGGACAGAAGGTGGAGCGAAACTTCCTCTAGGAGTCGAGGTACCTTTTCCTACATTGTGCTGCAAGCAAACCATGCAGTTCTGGACAAAACGCTCCGCAGTTTTGAAAATCTTATCGTTGGCCCATACAATGTGCAGCATTTTTGTTAATTTCCGCGCACACACTTCTCGGACCATGAGCCATAATAACCATCATTGTAATGTAGGCGTCAGGGAGTAACCATTTCCCTTCAACATTGTCTACCCAACACGCATCATCCAATCTCCCTGCACCCTCGATCCATCTCTTAATTTCCTCTATGGTAGCATCTGCTTGAATATCTTTTACAGCATCGATACTTTCACCCAAAGTGCAAACCTTTACAATTTCTTTTACAGCGTACATTTCTGAACTGAAATCAGTAGCAGTTTGTTTAGCTATCTGCCATCTGTAACTTTTTGATGTGCTGAACATTTTATGATAGCTAACTGAACAGGGAGTGCAAGTGCTGAAAGTAATCGCACTATTAAAGTGCCGTGCTGGATTTTTGTTCCGTGCGAGGTCAAGAAACCTCGTTCTTTCCAAAGTCTACCAAAATTGTGGGCCACCCCAAAGGCATACTGACTGTCAGTATATATATTCACTGTACGCCCTTCAGAAAGCTCACAATCTCGAGTTAACGCTACAATTTCTGCGGCCTGCGCAGAGTTATGCATAATTCTTTTAGTTTCCACAACCGTGCTTAAAGTAGTAACAGCATAAGCAGCCGTGGATGTACCGTCTGGAAGTTTAAAACCAGAGCCATCACAAAATAGCTCTCCTTGAGGGCTATTCAAAGGCGTGTCTTTCAAATCGATTCTGCCTTTAGTCTCTTGTTCTGTCGTATAAAGGCAATCGTGTGATGTATCGTCATCAACAGTATTTTGCAAGACAGGTAAAATTTCAGCCGGATTTAATACACACCTCTGAATTTGAATGTGGGGGGCAAACAAGATGTTAATATCTTGTCAATCGTGCAGAAGTGAGGGGTTGCGTTTGAGTTCTATTCAATAGAATATCTACAGAGTGAGGTACCATTAGGGTTAACGCATGACCCAGGACCAATACCTCACTCTGTTTTACAGACGCAGCAGCAACAGCGCGCAAACATCTTGGCAAAGAGCATGCTACAGGATCAATGGCGGAGGAATATTAGCCGCACGGCCTATTCTTCCCTCCATGTTCCTGCGTTAACACAGCCAAAGCACATCCATCACGTTCATGCACAAACAATACCAAGGCCTTATCCGCTGAACGCGGATTTGAGCAAATCGAATGCTGTCTGGTGTTCCAAGGTCCATGGCAATGGCAAAGAAATGCCCTTCTTTGTCAAAGCCAGCATTGGTTTAATCGTTAACGAAGAATTAGGGATCCACAATCTACAATAAGAAGCCATACCTATCAAGGCTCTAACTTCCTTTTGCGTATTTGGGAAAGACATACCAGAAATGGTCTTTATTCATTCAGGTGTCAACCGTCTTCCCTCCTTTGACAGGAGATCGCCTATTTAGGCGATCTCCTGGCAACAAAATTGGAATTTTTTAAGTGAAGCTTTGTGGCCATGTTTTGCTAGATGACAAAGCAACAACACAGTGCCTTTTTTACAGGTACTCTCAGAATCAGCAGCCAAGAGGAGGTCATCTACGTACTGCAGTAACGAGCAAGTAGTAGGCAACTCGAGGGTATCAAGCTACTCTTTCAATGCCCTACTATAAATACTTGGACTCTCAGTGTACCGTTGTGGTGCACGAGTGAATGTAAACGAGCGTCCACCTAGGGTAAACGCAAACAAATACCTGCTATCCTTGTGTATGGGAATACTGAAAAACGCGTTTTTAAGATCAACAACGCTAAAATGAGTGTCAGAAGCCGGAATCATAGTTAGTATCGTTGTGACATCAGGTAAAATAGGAAATTGAGGAGCCACAATTTTGTTAATAGCACGTAAATTAATTATAAAACGAAAAGGGAATTGCATTATCACCTTTTTTGTATACTGGCAAAATAGGGCTGTTACATATGCTACCCGTAATCTCCTCAATTACTCCACGATGTACAAAATCAGAAACTATACATTTCAAAGCCTGATCGCCTTCAACTGAGATCTTATATCGCGGGATGCGAGGTAATTTTACTCCATGTTTCAAAATAATTAACAGGTTCCATTTGGAGATTGCCCACATCATTATCATCAATTGCCCATAAGCATTCTGGAACATTACTAAATTATGGTGGTAAAAGTTGAGTCAAAAACTGAGGCGAATGATTGCTGAGGTGATATTGTTAGCCGAATTCCATCCGGAGAGCAATGAATTACTGCGTGTAATGCCTTCAACAAATTTAGCCCCAGCAAGTTCTCCCCACAGTTTGTGGTAAGTAGAAAAGGACACTGTTCCGTGAAGAGACCCAGTGTTATCGGTACCGGCAAAGAGACCGGACAAACTACAGGTGTGCCTGAAAACCCTACGGAAACGTTGGATTGCCCCCACAGGGGAATATTTGGAACCCGTGAATGATCAATGGAACATTTCTGTGCTCCCGTATCTACTAAAAATAGATGCTTCCTATTTCCCACCGCCATCTCAACGTAGGGGCCTTTCTGATGAACGGAAATAGGCATAGGTTCCAAATCCTGCTTCGGGCAATCCTAGCGGAACAGAATATTATCAAAAGGAAGCTCTTCGGAGAGGTACGCGGCAGAAGGGTGATCAGAAATGTTTCGATTATCCACATTTGAAACTTGCTCATCTTGTGAAGGAGCTTGCTGGGATTCTAGTGTAAACTGACCTCTGCCAGGGCCCGCTGCACCTGGGCGACCTCTGGATCGTACTCATGTTGCCAAATGACCTTTGCTGTAAGGTCGGACATTGTGCGCGCCAGTGGCCTTCCTGCCGGCAATAGGCACACTGGTTAATGGTTACCGGAGCCAAGGGCGCACTTCCCTGAGGAATGTACTGACCTCTAAATTGATTACCCCTTCTAGGGTTTCTAACAATCTGCTGCAATAAAACTTTAGTTTTCAAGTCACCCTTTTTTTTCTCAAGTTATTCTTTTTCAGTATTTACACAATTTTCATAGTACTGAGCCATATGCAATACTTCTGATTGGGACTTTGCCTGCCAAGTGCTTTCAGAAGACAATCTGTAACTCGATGTCAGGCAGCAATCCACGTACAAATTTGTCGACAAACAACCTTTTCCCTGACTCTGTGCCCAAGTCTTGTCCACTGAAATCCGAGAATACCTGCTCGAACCGATTGAAAAAAAAAAAAAAATCGGTAGCACCGTCAGACTTTCCTTGGACACAGGCCGTAAGCTTGTCCCAAAAGATTTTTTTCTGGAACCATAGTTTTCAATTTCACAATAATTCTATCAGGCAAGGTAAATATCACTTGAGGTGGACGTTCGCCAGCTGGTCTTTCTCTGTCTAGCCTAGTCATGTTATCCCATGTATGTCCCAACCCAGGTATGTCATCTATAGTCCTAATCTGCTTCCACAAATCAACTGGCAGGAGTACAGGAAATAATAGGTCAATATCACTTAAAGTGAATACCGACGACTGTAAGACCGACTCCATTTCTTTATAGAACCCAGTCGGATTTTTTCTTATATCAGGAATAGATTTCTTTATGGTGTTCACTTCCTGTCTTGAAAACAGGACATGAACACACTGTGAAATGTAATGTGCAGGAATTTCTCCGGCTGCTATAGCTCATGCAGCATCAGCCACAATCTCAACTTTTGGGACAAATGTCGGGGGGACCTCTCTCATAGGCAACTGAGAAGTAGGCAGCTCCGAACGCTTACTAAGCAAAAGAGCCAAATCAAGCGTTAAGGCAGTCGAAGTAGTATCAATCGAAAAAGCTCTCTTATACACACTCAACAATTCTGTGGGACAACAAATCTTTCTTCTTACACACTCATTCTGCAGGTGCTCTACCATCACCTGTATCACTTTCTTTTGCATTTCTAACTTATACTGACTATATGTGTCATATACTTCATCTGGAGTTATCGACATATCCGAAATCCATCTTATCGCGTCCTTTGTACAAATTTGTGCTTCCTCACCTTTTAATTCTCGACGAGGAGAAAACCGTTTCTGTAAGTACATAATACCTAAGCTATCACCATCTACTTCCTCATTCTGTAACTCTTCCAACTCCTTCCTATACTCAAAAATCCTCTCAACATGCTCATATATCTTCTCTGCAGTATCTCTGGACAATGCTAAGGCGTTCAAATCCTGTAACCCTAGTGGGAAATCTACATCATTTAGTCTATTCCACATTATACTTAAATGAGTCCCTAATCGTTCGATAAAAACATTTTTCTCAGGAATATCTTTTACATTTTCGAGTGTGGAAAAAACAGCTTGTTCACCCTTCTCCATACAATGTTTAGCCCAAGCAGTCAATTCACTCCTCTTGTCTGGGGACACAGTATTACGAGTCACAACTCTTGGTCTTGCTCCCTGGTCTACTACAAACGATGCAGGATCAGAAGAGGAAGAGTAGGCACATTCTGAAGAACAGGAGAAGGCAAGGGGACAGGCAAAGGGGCGACGGCTGGAAGAACAGGGAGGACCGGAGAAACTATAGGAGGGGGAACTACAAAAGGAAGGGGCAAAGCGCCAGGAGGAGGGACGTATGGAGGTGGCGCGGAGGCATCGGGCCTTCGTTCATGCAAATGTTTATTAATCAATTCGTCTGACGTATGAAAATCTTTTGAAGGGTAGATTTTCTGAATGCCTAATTGAAATGCCCTGTCCGTGTTCCTAACTGACTCCAATTGTTTATTTTGATCATATAATAGTGCCTTTTCGACACGTGTCATATGTCTAGGCATGTGTTTATCTCTACTCTTTTGTTGCGGCAAAGCTTCTGTTTTCGAACTGTGCAACGCGTCAAATGCTGCAGGCCTTGCCTTTTTCTTTACTAATACAGACTCTCAATATTCTATACGAGGGATTTCAAAACTACCATTGGTTGGCCACCGGAGATTAGAATTATGTCTGGTTTGTCTGTGCCAAATGTCATTAAATGCTATACTACCAAAGCCTTTCTTACAGTACATAGTACATGCCTGCGACCCCTCCTGTGGTGCGGGACGGCTATCTTCCAAAGATTTTCTGCCGCTACGGAAAAATGCCCTAAAGCAGGCAGACAATTTCCCAGGCATATCAAAGTCTGGTGTTACCTGGTTAAATAATTGTGCTCGCGAGTACAATGCTCCAAATTCAAATTTGTCAGGGTTAGATTAAGAATCGGGACACGATTCACCTGACCAAAGGACTGGGAGGCCTGATCGGGTTACTAAGGACAATGCTAAGGACCCACGTGTCTGGTTATTTTCTGCAAATTTACCCACCTCAAATATATGGACCCTCGTCAAGAAGTCGTCTCGGGCTACAGCTCACCGTCCAGGGATCGGATCGTGCAGTTGCATCGAGGAATTCACTTCTCGTCTAGAGTGGCCGGTTCTATTGGCACCGTCCGATCCCGGTCCAATAGCCGAGCCAACCTTCAACGAGACAGTCAATCTTGAGGGTCCCTATTCGGGCGCCATCTGTGGAATCAGAAAAAAATACAATATTACGGCTGTTACACCGAGCAAAGGAAAATACACCGACACAGGCTTATAAAGATTCCCAGAATCTTTATTACAAAACTGAACAGTATTCATGACTCACGGGTGTCATAAGGGTATCCCACGGGTCTCTACACCAAACCAAAAGAGCTGCACCGCCTGGAATCCCACATGAACTCCTGCACTGAAAACACGACAGATCACACGATAAAAAGCAGTAAAGGACAAGGATACGGAGGCCCTGTCCCTCCAATGCATTTCCAGCATCACACTGAAGCTGGTGCCTTGACGGGGGACTGAAAGAACCCCTTGTGCAACGATTTGTGCTGCTTGCCACAGTGCAGGCTGGGTGGCCTGTCCGGCTGCCTACGACTGCGTTCCTGAAAGCCCATGAAACCACAGAAGGTAGGACCTCGGTCAGAGCATGGGTGACTCTGGCTATAGACTTAGTTAAGATTGACAAAAACTTCCCTGTTTGGGAGATGTTTTTCTTCATCAAGCTCCTCGTATGAAGCTAAATGAAATAAGTCCCCCTCAAAACTCCTCGAATGGCAGGTCGAGAATGCGTTCCTGCACATCAGGGTTAAACTTAGTTGCCTTAAGCCAAGCTGTCCTCATGTCAGTGGCAACACAGATAGCCCTGCATGCAACTTCTATATGTACCACTGTCAACAACATGATGTCTTGGCTACTATTTTAGCCTCTGCCAAGTCTGCCTTGAATCTCACCACACTGTCGGCCGGAAGCTCAGGAAGGAGCTCTGCAATCTCCCGCCACAGCTTTTGGTTTACCACGGCTAGCATGGCGTCCGCATTAGATTTCCGCAAGTGTAGCAGAACATTAGAGTTTATCTTTTTGCCATGGGCCTCTAGGAGTTTTCCTTCCTTGCCTAAGAGGGCCCAAGTAAGTGTAGCGGTGGCGGATTGTGGCTTAGCGTACATAGAGGCTGTCACTATAACTGACGAGTGAGGTTACGGGTACACCGAGAGAGCGAGGGAGGGGCCCCCCCCTCTGCCTGATATTCGGTTTCCAGGTGCTCATTTGTAGCTGCATAGAGTGTGTGTACAGCCCTTCTTTGCCAATGACTCAACATCTGCCTGCAACAGGTTGCCTGTTTTTGTGATTGACCGGATTGTAAGGCCTTCAGCCAAGATCACCGCCTCTGGTTGATCGGCCTGCGGCAGCAGGTTCCCCAATTATTCTACCACAACTGCCAGTCTTTCGTGCAAAGCCCTAGCTGAAGAGGAGGTTTCTTGATCTTCCTAGTCATCGGTGTACCCCGCTGTGTCCTGCAGGTATCATCACTATGGACCACTGCAGGCAGTGGACTGGGTGCCGGAAGGAGCATGTCTTGGATGGCCCCAACCCCCTCCCTATGTTACAGCTAAGCCCCTCGGGGAGATCCCTGGTACCAGAGCCTTGCGGCACCTCAGCTGTGGGACCGGGAGGATCCTTCGACCCCCCTCAGCCGTGGGGCTGGTAGCTCGTAGAATCTCAGTGCCCGCGCAGGTAATAGGGCCTGGAAGCCCCCCTTCCGCTTGGACGCTTCCCGGGGAAGGAGTTGCCCTTGCGGACAGCAGAGGAGAAAGGGGCACCTACCTTAGGCCTGGCGATATTGAGAAGAGTTCCCTCCACCTGGCCAAGTGGTTCTTCAGCAAGCGTGGAGTGAGCGTGTCATATACTGAGCAATGCCAGCTGTGGTTCAAGCCAAGGCACGGGAGGCAGAGCGTGTGTGGATCCAAAGTGGGGAACGAACCCTTGCAGGCCAGACACCTGCTGAATCCCACCGACATGCGCTGGAGAGGAGAGTGGCACCGGAGGACAGAGTACTTCGGCATATATTAAAAGAAAGGGAGTACGAAATTCTCCCTAGAAAAGTCGTAGCATGGTATTACGAGTAAAAGATGAGGCTTTAACCACAGCCTAAGGTGAAAAATGTCTGCTCCCGTCGACGTGAAAAAGAAGACTGAGGATTGGCACCGGTGGGCAAAGTCAGGGGGAGCGCATGCAACTGGGGCCGCGGTTCTCCCCCCGCACGCATCTACATTTAAAGATGAAGACAATTTGTTCTGGTGAAAAAGGTTCCATTTCCCGTCCCTAGCGAGGGACGCCCATACAGTATTGAGGAAAGGGGACGGGACGTAGGAGCAGATGCATTATCATTAATTATGAAGCAGTAACTGGAGTGAGCTTTTTTTGTGTAGTGTACACATTTGAACTGTTTGTGGTCACTTCTAATTCTGGCTGATAAAACAGTGAGATAAATTATTTGCCACAATTCACACACCTTAGTTAATTGTGAAGCCAGGATTTGAGACCAGTCTGCAACATAAGGCCCTTAACAGAAGAGGGTTTTAGCGCCCAGTGATGAGCCCTTTTTTCGACATTTCAGTATGTCCGCATTCAATCCATTATACCTTTTTTGTTACAGGTGGTATCATGGCCAGATTTGAACCCTTTTCTTCCCACATGGAGGCAATCATAACGCCACCAAGGATTTGTGGTTTGCAGAAGGAGAAGGGGGGCGGGGGGGAGAAAAAGTGACCAGATGTGTTTTTTCTTAGAAAATGCCAATAAATGATGTACAAATAAGGATATGTATATAGTAAGAGCTAGGAACAAAAGGTTTGCCGTTCTGAATTCGCCATTTTTCAAACTTTAAAGAACAGGTTGAGTGGAAAGAACATTTTTTTCTCTTTCATAAATATCTTCAGTTTTGTGGGAGGTAGATTTCCCCCCCCCCCCCTTTTTTTTTTAATAGGACATGTTTGTACGGAATGGAAAAGTAGGGTAGCAAAGCTCAATGGGAACACAGAAAGGCATACATTTCTGAAAAGTTTATCAAATTCCATGTTCAGGAATGGGTCATTTGCGCAGGGCAGGCAACATCTATGTACATATAATTCCAAACGTTTGGCAACAAATTTAAAAAGTGACAGGAAAAACAAAAGTATGTGCTGGACATGTTTACAATCGTAAAGTAATGGCTTCCATAAATAAGAAAAGAAATGCGCTGCTACATTCCCCACCTCCCTGACTTTTCTAGTTAGGAAATGACATTTTTCATAAGGTTTCACAAAGCTATACCACGAGCCAGACACCAAGCCATTGTACACAGTATTTTTAGGCTAATGGTCTGAAGGGACTCTACTTAGCTTTGAAAATGAGGAAAACCAATGTGGTCAAGAATGCCAAGCATACATTTTTTGAAAGAACACAGTGGGCCCTTTTGAAGGATAGGTGATCTGCGCAGTTAACAAAAGAGTAGAGTGCCTAAAGCAGCCACTAAATGTAGGGCCCAACCAAGAAAAAACTACACCCTTCTTGCCTTCCCACATAAGTCTCGATAAAACTGGTACCTCACATGTGTGGGTGCCCTTACTTTGGTGCAAAGGGAAAAGGCTAAACCACTGGTACACCAAACAGCCTGTGGAAGACTGGATTTGGCCTTGTGGAAAATCCACAGATTTAGGCCCATGGTGTCACTGCCACCAAAGAAAACCGGGACCATGCATTTCTGAAAAGAAGACACCTGCGGGAATCCAAAGAGGTCTCGTGTGCATGTTCGCTCTACAATTTATTACCCAGAATGCCTAGCAAAGTCCAAAATGTAGGGGGGATAAAAACAATTGAGACATTTGCAACCAGGAAACCACCGAAACACGCGCGCAACATAATGTGTCTCACATTTACAGATTTCCAGGTGAAAACCAGACCTCACTTGCATGGGTGCACTTACCTGGGCGGAAAAGAAAAAGGATCAACTGCCCCCATCCGAGAGGTGGGGATAGGGTGACCTGATGGGGGTCCTGTCCCTCCCCGGAGAGAAAAAGCTGGAATGCAGCCCAGCCAGAGTTCTAGGATTGCCAGGGGGGCTGCACCCAGCCTTGGGCGCCTGTCTCCCAAGTGGGCCAACTGTCCCCAAGCCCAGTGGCAGTCATGGGGTGACCCGGCAGGGTCTCTGTCCCTCCACTGATGCAAAGGCTGTAACACAGCACGGCTAGGTGTGCTGCCCCTGGCCTTGGGTGCTTGTCTCCCATGTGGGTCGACCACCCCAAGATGAGCGCCGTCACAGTACACCCTTTTGGGGTCCCCATCACTGAGGGAAAAGCTGCAACAAGGCATGGCCAGAGCTTTAGGATGGCAGGGGATGCTGCCCCTTGGCCTTGGGCGCCTGTCTCCCATGTGGGTCGACTGACCCCAAGCCCAACGGTGGTCCCGGGATTCCTGGCAGGGTCACTGTCACTCTCTGGAGGTAAGAGCTCTAACGCAGCCCGGCCACAGCTCCAGGATGGCCAGGGGTGCTGCCCGAATATCCATCACCACTAGACCACAAGGGAACTGATTTTGAAGGTTGGGTCCCCCAGGCCAAACAGCCCCCACCCCCAAAAATTGCAGTCAGGTGGCCTAATGCTTAGCCTTCTTTGGGAGCAAAATCGGTGCCGTTTTGCACCGATTCGCTGCCAAGTAAGGCAAATAATTGCACTCCACAAAATATTGAACTCTTTGGGGTGTCAGGGGGCTGGCCCGATGCCAATGGGCCTGCCCCCTCAGGAATCCCCTTAAGGAGGGGCATAACCTTGCAGCTTCCCTACGGGGGGCTAAATTGGGGTTCTGGCACCATTTTGCCACCCCTGGGAAGCAGCAATCACCAATAGACACCAAGGAACAGATTTAGCATGACAAAACGTCATCACGGCAGCCTCCTAAGCAGGGGAGGGGAGGGGTGATCCACCCCCGAAAGGTAAGTGCTACAAACGACAAGATTGCTCGTCGTCAGCATTCAAAAAGGTAGTGCCGAGGATGAGCAATCTCGTCCTAAGCCCTTAAGGGGTTAACCAAATATCTTCCCCGCATTAATTGGTAGAAATAGTTTAAAGAATACTCTGTTTTGAAGAGATGTTTTAAAACTAAAAAAATAATCCAAGGGGAAAAATATATAAATCCATATATAAATATGTTGTAGTTTTAATTAAGCACAGGGAGATTCGGGCACCTCCCTTACTTGCTGCCCCTGCCAGACACCCTGGAGCCAGAGGTGGGCCTCACATATGAATCTTGCAAAAGACAAAACAAAGGGACCAAACCAGGTTCGGCACGCAGAGTAAATCTCAAGGACCTTTCCACAAAGAAATGGCGGGGAAAAAAAAGACCGGGCCATTTTGACACAAATGGTACCCTTGGAGCTTTAATGCAGCTGCGAATGTAGCCCGCGGTTAATGCACACCACGGTAGCTAAAATAAACCACTGCCACCAGTCAGTCAGTGAGGAAAGGGTAACAAAAATGCTACATGAGAAACTAGACAGAGGATACGAAGTAACCCCTCCAGCACCCTATTGTAAGATAGTGTGTGCTGGGTCTACAAAGTTAGAAATGTAAGTAAAGTCAATTTCACCTTAATGCTCTGGGAAACTGTTAATCCCAGAGAAGGTATTTAAACCTTTGGGAAATCTGGAAGACTTCCCCGTGCCACTGCACAGAAGGTGCTGTGTGACACAATGTAAAAGGTGATGCCTATGGAGTTTGTCAGGCTCCATAACCAAAATAAACAGTTTAAAAAAAAAAACCACATTAAAATACAAGAGTGGGAAAAGGGTCTCAATCTCTCCAAGTTAATAAAAAAATCAAGCCCAGGTGAAGCCTGCACGTGTTAAGGGCGCGCTTCTTTGACGCTGTTTGGCTGTGCTGCGGGTAGAATCTACGATCTACTGCTCTGTACTGTTAAGCATCTGAACTTTCTACATATGAGGCACCGAACTTGTGCAGCTCACGGAACTTGGCAAAGAAATAAGGCACTGCAGCCTTAAAAAGCTATGGGCTGAGTAGCTCCGACCACCAACATCACCTGATCTCCCAGGAAGTGGATAAAGATTCAGCATCAACCTCCTTGCGGCGTGAAGCCTGTGCATGTTAAGGGCACGCTTCTTGGATGCCGTTTGCTGATTGCTGTGCACTGTGTGCGGAACACAGGCAAATAAGATCCGTACTCTAATCCACACATTTTTATCACCAAGAGGAGCTGCACGACGGATTCAAGCAGGGGCGGGATGAGTAAGTCGACAGCTCCTGAGAAGGAAGTCAGGATGAAGACACGGCAACAGGTAAGGCAGCGCCTGGCTTCCTGCCCTGCCCCTCTGACCCTGAAGTTGCCTGCGTCCAGATCAATTCCTAAAGCACCGTTATCACTAAAACAGTCTTGATAGCCCTTTGCTAGCAAATCCGCAGAAAAGGACGGGATGACCGACCCCACGAGTGTAATGGGGGAACTGGACAACCCACCTCTGGGGGACAGTCCTTTGGCCATGGAAGTGGTCTAGCCCAAGGAGGCACCCTCACTATTGACCTTAGGAATGCTGCCGCCCCAAGGGGAGGGGCAAAATCCATCTGACCAAAACACCTTTGGAACTGACAGACAACCCCTACCCGCCTAACTAGATATTTGTGGGGGGACGGGACCGCTGTCCTCCCCAGTTAACGTATATGATGCGATGGGGAATCTTTCAAAGGAGGACGTCACCCCCACCAGTTCCATTCAAAAGCAGCTGAAGCAGCCTCTAAACAACCAGGAAGACCTTAACTTGGCGAGACCACCTCTGAGAAAAACCTGCCTCGAAAAGGTGATGGACCCAATCTCTGACCACCTCCCTTTTAAAGTACCACAAACTAAAATCCAAATTGAGGCAACACAGGACCCGCAGACCTTAGAAGAACCAGAAGGAAGGTCTAAATTAGGCACAATGGTTCATACGCCAATGTCGAATCCACCTAGCTCGGTGGGGTGGGGGGACTCAAACAGGAACTGATCAGCCTAACCTGAATGCCAGACCAGCTCAAAAAGGCTCCAGTACTGATAAGATCTCTAAGGAAGTCAGCAAAGACCAACAAGGAGGCTATAAGGACCCTGAGGGGGGGAAAAAGAATCTCTGGGAGACATGTCCACACCCTCCACAGACCTCCGCCGTACATTGACCAGCCAAAGGAGAAAAATAAAATATGGCTGATCTTGACATGACCCAGCATGACATTTTTGAGGATGCCTGGCAGAAAGATCCCTGCTCCCCATCTAATGTAAGGCCTTACACACAGCGACACTGCTGGCTCCATTATCCAGTTTCATCAAAGGGGACCCCAGAGCTAGGAACACCCCTATCATCAAATGCATGCCTAGCGAATAAACTGATCCAAGATATTGCGAACCTTAAGGGGAGAATCATGTCGGGAAAAAGGAGAAGTCTATCATTCATCATGGACAAAATTGCGGCCCTCGATGAGGAATCGCCTCCTTGTTTCCATACCCTGAACAAAATTACCCAAGAGGTAGATCTAGACACTCCAGTAAGATGATCGGAGGAACAGCTAAGTAAATCTGTGCACAATCGGACCAGAGAGGGGCTCATTCTATAACGATTGACGAGCCTTCTTTGACAAAAATCAGTGAACTATGTAGTAAAGGAAGGATGGATGACTTTATCCACACTCAAAATGTAGTGATGGCAGCACTGAACATCGTGATTGCTCCATTCCTAAAACTATATGAGAATAACCAGGTTACTCACTGTAGTGGCCCCCTTACTCCTAGTCCATAGTCCCCTTTCCTCCATACTAATGGGACATCCCTCCGTCCTGTGGGACGGGACCTGAGCGCTTTGTAAAAGCACCCAAACATTTCCAAATTAGTCCTTCCTCTCTTTCTACACAGGGCCCGACACGCGGCCGTAACCCCGCCCATCGCCTATCAGTCCTTTTCTATCGCCAGGTCAAAGACCTTTTAGCAATAACAGAGGAACCTTATTAGAGGGGACGGGAGTAAGGTGGTCACTACGGTGAGTAACCTGGTTATACTACGTGTCATGGTCCAATCTTGAATCTTCCTGCAGGAGTGATGCTGGCCCACCAGGCCCCCTAGATGTGCCAATTCAACAATCTCAAAAAGTTATAATTACTAAACTGGCAAACCCAAGGGGAATGGAGAACAAAACAAAAGCAGATCTTCTCTGGTATTCTATGCAGACCTCTTCTATACTGGTTATTCATCTGGAACTGGTAAACTGGCTAGATGTTTCTTCAGTGCTGAGTCTGCGAAGATCTAAACACATAATATTCTATTAATATTACTATACTTTATTTCTTTTTCATATATATATATATATATATATATATATATATATATATATACACACATACACACACGTGGCCTATGCTGAATTGCTGATAGGCTAAACATTGTTTAGTGTCTTTTTAATATTTTCTTTGACCTCTTCTTAAAATTCAAACTGAAAACTTTAGAGTCTTAGTTAATGATGAATCTAAAGTGTCCAAAAATACTTCAAAAAATGTGACTTGGAAAATAATGTCCTTGACTGAAAGTTTGTGAACTTCTCCCAAATCACAATGAATTGTTTATGGAATTCTTTTTCTTGGTAACTTTCACTTTAGCGCAGGAACAAATGTTGACATGGAATAGACTATTATATCCAGAAAATAGCATGCTCATAACTTGACTGAAATTGATTTTAGGAAACTCAGATGAAAATGTGCTCTATAAAAATACGAAGCGAACGAAAAAATATTCACATCTCTTATCCTAACGCGCCTTGTAAAAATGAACCGCGCACTTGAAGAGAAGATGCACGTACCTCGCACTCTCGAAAAGCTTCGCGCTGAAGCAGATGCCCGCGCACTTTTTAGGAGCCGCGCACACCGCGCATGCCGGAACGAAAACACGCTGCTGTAGATGACCGCGCACCAAAATGAAACGCGCACAACACGCGATCCGAAAAAGGTCTGCGTACCAAAGGAAAACCAAGTATCCTTCCCGATGCCGCGCCTGCCGTGCAACCGGTTACAAAAGATATTTCCTGCGTCACAACCAGGAAGTCAATATAAACAAAGAAGGACGTCAAATAAACGTCTCCTGGTCCGTTCCTCTAAATTTAAAAAAAAACGACTATCACGCACACGCGAATATTCGAATAAATATTTTCTTTAGGTTAGTACTATATTAGTATTATTAAAACTCTATATTAGTCTAAACCCTATAATACAATGTAGGCCAAAGTTCAGCACATTAAATATTCTTAGCGCTACATTAGAGAAAAAACTGCAACCACAATTTCTAAAAACCAAACATTCATTTATCAGACGGTAAAACAACTCGAGCTAGAGCACAATTAGTTCATTGCATTGTAGAATTATAATTCAAAAAATATTTCTTGACTCAACTTGTAAATGTCATTTTGAATAATAAATAAAATGATATTCCACTCATGGACTTAGCTTCCTTCATCTGTATAGAAAATAGTTTTCTCAATGCAGGATAAGTTCTTCTTGAATTACTTTATCTTCTTAAGAGTAACTTCTTAAATAGTTTCTCAAATTCAAATTTAGTTACTTTTTCTTCAGAGCTAAATTAACTGCTACCTTCCTCTAAGGAAACTGGAATGAAAGGCAGTTTAGAATCCTGGTGAAAGTTCCAAGTTACCTCACAGCTCTTCTCATCCAATCACTGCTGTGGAACAGACTCACCATCTTGGCTTGGGAACTTAGACACTTCCTGATTAGATTAACATTAAGGAAATGTATTTACATAATCTAATGTAAAGTTCAGAATTAACATCAATACCATATTCAACCATGCTTCTACATGTGTATGTGATGGTGTAATCTCTTAAATGAGGATTTTCTAGTATAGTGTCTCTTAGAACATGTGTAAATGTGCCATGGGATCCTGACACTACGTCCCGTCCCCTTTCCTCCATACTTATGGGAGATTCCCCAAGCACTCTTTACAGTAACTATGGGTGGATGGAAAAAAAACCTTACTGAAACAGCTTCTTCAGCACAGCCTGACCAAACTGGGCATCAGCTCTTTAACTCAGGTCTAGACAATAAGGTTTACAAAAAGCCGATGGGGAGACGTCAACGGGTGTATAAGTAGCACACACGGCGCCCGTTGGCCTATGTACATATAATTCCAAACGTTTGGCAACAAATTTAAAAAGTGACAGGAAAAACAAAAGTATGTGCTGGACATGTTTACAATCGTAAAGTAATGGCTTCCATAATAATGGTTATTATTATGGAAGCCATTACTAATGGTTCGTAGTAGTAATGGTTCGGTTTTTCCCCTCTTTTGTATCTGTGATCTTGTACTGTGTAGATTGTGCCGGCAGACAGGTATCAGCCTTGCGAGATTTGAGATGGCAATAACCCGGAATAAATCTACAGAGGGGTAGGTTGGGAGGGCAATGAGGAATATGTTTGAGGAACATCCAATCGAAAGAACGTTACCAGTTGGTAAGTAACTTGTTCTTTGAGTGGATTGTGTCCTCCAATGTATTCCTCATCTTAGATAGGCTCCCAAAGCAGTATTTTGCATAGTTCCTCTGGAGAAGGGGTCAGAATTTTTCCCACCAATGCCTTTAGATGGCGGAATAAAGCACTGCTTTTCCAAAAGTCAGCTCCCTAGACTGGGAAGCATCCAGGCTATAGAATTTTGAGAAGGTGTGAAGTACAGACCAAGTTGCTGCTTCGCAAATGGACCTTATAAGGACACCTTTGAAGGGCTGTGGAAGAGGCGATGCCTCTGGTGGAATGCGCCCTTAACCCTTCTGATGGGTCTTTTTGTGCTAGTCTGTAGCATTCTGAAATGCAAAGCACGATCCAGCTGTCTGTTTTGTTACTGATTGACCCAGTTTTCTCCCTGTGTAGCCTATAAACAACTGGTTGTCCACTCGAAGCCTAGAAAGTCTAGAGATGTAAAAGCTTAAAGCTCTATTTGGGTCTAGTCTGTGTAATCTTTCTTCCTCCTTAGAAGGAAGAGGTGGAGGATAGAATGAGGGTAAAACAATTTTCTGACAAATGAAAATCAGATATTACCTTCGGTAAAAATGATGGTTTAACCCTCAATACAAATCTGTCCCTATGGAACACATTATAGTGTGGCCCAGAAGACAGTGCCTGCAATTCGCTCACTCTTCTTGCTGATGTTGGAGCAACTAAAAAGGCTGTTTTCCATGTTAATAATCTTAATGGACACGTGTGCATAGGCTCAAAAGGGACACACATTAAGAATTTTAAGACTAAATTTAGATCCCAAATCGGTACTTGAAATGGGTGAGGAGGAAACACAGTGAGACCTTTTAAGAATTGTGTTATCAAAGGAATTTTGAAGTAGGAGCATTCTTCCGATAAGCGCTTGAAAATAGAAAGCACTGCAAGGTAACCTTTTATTGTTCCGATATTCAGACCTCTATGTGCTAGGGTCAGAAGAAAAGATAGTACTTCCGGAATAGAACATAGAAAAGGGTCGACATTCTTTTCCCTGCACCAGTGCAAAACTTTCCAACGGCACAGAGACTTTGTTGCTGCCCTTCTTGCCGAAAGCAACACCTCCATAACACCTGGAAGGTTCCAATCCCTGTATCTCAGCCTTTCAGATACCAAGCATGAAGGGGGAGTGTTCTGACCTCTGGGTGGTGAACCTGACCTTCCATTGGAGAGAGAAGGTTCTCTGAGGAAGACGTACTGGAGGACAGATGGACTTATCTAGAAGGTCCAGATACCACATTCTCCTGGCCCAATCCAGAGCAATTAGGATCATGCGGTTCCAGAAGCGTCTCAGCCTCCTGATGACCTGAAGAATGATGGGAATCGGATGGAACGTGTACAATAGTGGGAAATTCCAATCCACCACAAACACGTCCCCCAGGGCTCCTGTCAGGGGAAATTCCCTTGAGCAATACCTTTTGCATTTTCGGTTGGTACTGGTTGCGAATAGGTCTACCTGAGGGGTTCCCCAAAGGGCGAAGATCTCTTGAATGACTTCCTGAGCCAATTCCCATTCGTGGGATACTGTGCTCTGCCTGCTCAGAGCATCTGCCGTCATATTCTCTTCCCCGGCTAGATGAATTGCCGTTAGAGATTCCTTCCTGAATCGCCCAATACCAGATCTGCATTGCCTCTCTGCACAGGGGTAGTGACCCCACACCACCTCTTTTGTTAAGGTAGTGCATGGCCGCTGTGTTGTCCGTCATTATCAGGACATTCTTTCCCCTGACAGATGGCAGGAAGGCCTTCAGCGCTAGTCTGATTGCCCTCAGCTCCAAAAGGTTGATATGTAGTTTGGACTCCGATGGAGACCAACGACCATTTACTGTCAAATCGTTGGCATGTGCTCCCCCACCCCAGGAGTGAGGCGTCCGTCACTATTGTGATCTCCGGCTACAGTTGCCAAAAAGGTTCTCCCTTTAGGATGTTCTCTGCACAGGTCCACCAAAGGTGGTCTTGTCTGACGGAATCTGAAGAAGATCCGTCATTTGACCCGAGAACTGGGACCACTGAGTCTTTAGGGCCCATTGAAGGGATCCCATCCTCAAGCGTGCCTCTGGCACCAGAAAGATGCAGGATGCCATGAGGCCGAGCAACCTTAAAAAGTCGTAAGCCTGGAGATTTTGGGCATTTTGAAATTTGGAAACCATCTGAAGAATGTCTTGAGCTCACGTCTTCGGAGGCGAGCTCTTTCCCAAGGATGTTTCTAATACAGCTCCTATGTACTGAAGCTGTTGGGAAGGTGTCATTTGAGACTTATTTAAATTGGAAGGGGAAGTCCAGTTTGTGGAGGAAGTGGCAGGTGACTTTCAGATGATCAGTGCTTGCTCGGCAGAGCACGCTGATCAACCAATCGTCCAGGTAGGGGTAGACATGAACCCCCCCCTCTCCTGAGGTGCGCTGCCACCACTACCATTAACTTGGTGAAGACCCTTGGGGCGGAGGTCAACCAGAATGGCAGGACTCGAAACTGATAGTGTGAGTCGCCAACTACGAACCTCCGGTATTTTCTGTGTTGAGATTAATCGGCACAATGACACCAACCAGTCCTGGAGTTGAAGGGCCTGAAGGATCTGAGAAAGGGTAACCATCTTTAACTTGTCCTTCCTGAGGAACTTGTTCAAGTTTCTTAAATCCAAGAAGGGTCTCAGTCCTCTGTCCTTTTTGGGGATCAAAAAATACGGGGAGTACCAACCCTTGTTCCTCTCCGCTGCAGGTACTGGTTCTATAGCACCTTTCTCCAGCAGGGTTAGAACTTCCTGCTGTAGGAGCGTGGTTTGAAAGTTTCAACGGATGTCTCCCTGATTGGATTGCTTTGAGGTTGCTTTAGAAAAGGAAGGCAATAGCCTTGGGCTATCATTTCTAGAGCCCAAACATCTGAAGTAATGGCTCGCCATTCTTGCAGATGCTGCGACAGCCTGCCTCCTACAGGTGTTTTGTGGTGCAAGTCCTCAAAGTGGTTTTGTGGCGGATGTTGCAGCTGCTGATGGCAAAGGGGCTGCAGCTGGAGCTGGCTTAGCACGTTTTCCTCGTCCACTACGAGAGGCCTTTCTTTGGCCCCTTTCACTGGCCATTCCTCTAGTCTTCCCGTATGAGGTGTAATAACGATAGGATCGTCCCCTCCATGATTGCCCTTGCGCACGAAAAGGCTGAGGTTGCCTAATAGCAGCTCCTAAAGATTATGCTGCTGCTTGAGGTCTGCAACCTCTCAAGGCTCTCGTCAGCCTTGTTGCCAAAAAGGTGAGACCCGTCAAAAGGCATGTTCAGGAGGCGGTTCTGTACGTCTGTTGCAAAACCCGACTTCCGTAACCACGCAAACCTGCTTATTACTGTGCTAGTGCCCATGGACCTGCTTACACTATCTGCAGTGTCCAATACAGATTGAAGGGATTCCTGCATATCTAACGATGGCTAGGAAACCTTCCCTTTCTTCCCCTTCTGGTATGTGCTCCGCCGCCATTGCGATGCACTCCCACAGAGTGTATAAAAATTTTGCCAAGGCACATGTGGAGTTGGCAGATTTTAATGCCATGCTCCCGGCTGAAAATACCTTCCGTGCCCAACCATCCACACGCTTATCGTTCCTGTCTGGAGGGATAGATGGGTACGCAAGTTTGTTGGAAGCTGTGGTTGCCTGTATGACCAAACTCTCGGGAGTTGGATGTTTTGACAGATAGCCGGGGTCGCTACTGGCTGGGCGGTATTTTGATGCGAGGGATTTATTTACCGGAGGAATAGAATCCGGAGTTTCCCAATTCTTGGCCACCCTGTTTTGTAAGGCTACATGAAAAGGTAGTACTGGGTCTTCAGTGGGACCATGGTCCAATATGTCTGTTGAATCGTCCTGGACGAATTTGGCTGGTGGTCTAGCCCATCCCAAGTAATCTACCACCTTGGTCATTAACTGACGGTAACATGGACTGGCATGCTCTCCTGGATCTGGTCTACCAAAGTCATTCTCAGGAGAGGTGTCAATGCCACTTGCATTGTGTAAAGACTCCACCAAATCCCTCATTCTGCTTTCCTCTGAGATCAAGCATTCTGGGACATTTGGGGGGCCATATTCCAATCCAAAAGGTACATTTTCCTCCTCTGATCTCTCCGGTTCCACAAAAATTGAGGTCAAGGATTTGAAAAACTCATTCCTAGGGAGAGGCTTGAAAACCTTCTCTGGGAGAGGAGGAGGAAGAGGTGTAGTACCAGGCTCTGAAGAAGTTACGTGCTTTGTAACTTTCTCCTCTTTCTGGCTGCCCTGGCTTGGTTGGAGCCTTTGGCGCCGAGGGTTTCGGCGTCAACGCCGATAAAGGCGTTGACGATGACAGTGGTCGTCAGGGTCTGCTTCGAGGGCATCGAGGCACCTTCGACGGTTTCCCCTTCGAGGTGTGATAGGTCTCGGACGGCGTCGGTGACCTCGAGCAGTTGTCTCGACTCGACCGCTTATCGCTCGGCGTCCTGGAAAGATCCCTATCCTTCCTTTTACGATCATCCGGGCTCGAGGGCGCGTGAGTGTCGGAGCGATGACGCTCCCGGCCGGCTTCCGAAGAAGGCGCGGACCGAGGCTTCGCCTTCTCAAACACCTCCATCATTTTGACCCTGAATGCTTCCCACTCTTCAGTAGACGAATATTTTGTGGGGCATTTCATTTTCGGAGACTCATCTGACGACAAGGTGGAGGGAGACCTATGGCGTCGTTTCTTCGACTTTTTCGACGAAGACGAGCGATGAGAATCGCTTCGGGATCTAGATCGATGCCTTTCGCGTCGAGATTTTTCCCCATGGGGTCTCGACTCTACGCTAGAGGCTTTTCAATCCTTCCGACCTACCTGTAGCTTTCCTCTCCTTTCTTGCAAGGCCTTCCCCGTCATCGCCTGACACTTTGTGGTGTCTCGGAAGGCCACGACATGGAGGCCTGTTCAAACACTCGCGGTGCGGGTCCATGATCGACATTTTTGAGCCGCACAAATTGCATTTCTTAAAACCCGATCTCGGGGTCGTGGTCGGCGTCGATGACAAGGACATAATTACTTCTCTTTATATTATATTTCTTGACCGAACTCTAGGCGCGCCGAATGTCTGAAGCAACGTAACTGCAGAAAAACGGAACTGAGGCCAACTGGCGCCGCGCCTGCTACTTATACACCAGATGACGTCGCCCTCGACGGATGCCTTCGAGGGACCATCGACGCAAGGCGCCCTCTGCCGAAAACATTTCCAAAGAGCAGCAAAGCTGGATGGAATACATCCAAGATGAGGAATACGTTGGAGGACACAATCCACTCGAAGTTATTTTACTAGCTTTGAACTGTTTCACTATTCTAAAAAGTAATAGTGTTTGTTTCTCCATCATTCCTGAACAGAATAATTGTAAAAGTCCAAGTCTAACAATTGGGTGTACCCACCTTAAGTGGCTTGTGCTCTTCTAAAAGTGTACCATTTGGTTTTGTTTATTTTAGATATGCTCTAAAGCCGATCAAGCTAGTCATAGATACATATGGCCCCAGAGTTGCATACAGCCCCTCTGAAAAATATACGGGTTGTTTCACTATCTCTGAACTGTTCTAAGACGTCATATTGGTATTGTAACTGTATCCATTCCAAACAGAAGAAAGTTACATATGTTGCAAAGTTTATAATTGTAACAGTATTGATTTAACCAGGCAATTCTTGAAACTGAATAACACGAAGTTAAGACCAATAGGGTCTGCTGCTCTTGAATTACTAACTGTATTCGTTAAGTATAACAAATTTGGTTTTACTCCCCAGAATAGCATTTTGCCATTCTGAACATGTATCTTTAGGTTTGGCTCAAGTTGACTTGCTGACTGCTCTTCTAAATAAGGTTACATTTTGGTTTGTATATCTGGATTTTATAATTCGGTTTATATGAAATGTAACAGTGCTTAACTTTCCTAAGATTTATCTTTTCTTACTTGTATATTTAATAACAAATTTTTACAATACACAACTTTATCAGTGGTTATTTGTACCATATGTATCCTACCATTGTCGTACCAACCTACAGCCCACTCACTATCCCTTCAAAGATAAGCCTGGCTACTCTGTCCATGCTACCCACATCTCAGGTGGTACAGCCTTATACTAAGAGTGGAGTTTCTGTATTGCCTCAGTTTTATGAAGCCCTTAGTTGAAGCCCATTTCGACAAAATGGCCCTGTCTTTTTTCGCCATTTTCTGTTGGAAAGGTCCTTCTTGAGATTTACTCTGTGCGCCACACTAGGTTTGGTCTCTTTGATCATTTTGTCTTTGGCAGGATTCACAAGTGAAGCCGCCTCTGGCACTAATATGTCTGGCAGGGGCAGAAAGTGAGGTAGGTGCCCAAAACTCTGCTTAATCCCCTTGGTTACTGGAATGCACCCAAAAGTGATCGGCTGGCTGTCCGGCAAGGACAGCCACCCTGCTGTGTGACTGACAGCTAGGCTGGAATGAATGGGAGAAACCTGTATAAGAGGCAAGGCTTTTTGGCTTTGTAGGCAGAGTCAACCACTGGACGAAGGAATGCGAAGACTACCTTGGAAGAGACGCCTGCTGCAACTCCTGGACCGTTGGTTTGTCCGGTGAAGCCCTGTTGCTGTGCTGAAGCTCCGACTTCTCCCCTTGAGTTGGTGGAACCAATCAACTCCAAGTAAGCCCGTCTGGACACCCTATCCTGGACCCCAGAAGCAAGGAAAATATGAAGTGGTATCCAAGAACCGCAGTGTTTCCATTTGCTGTCAGACACGAGGAGCTGAAACAACGAATGAACCGCAGAATTGAAGTTGGCCCATTGCTGCCGCTGACCGTCCCATTGCAGAGCAGGAGTCCCCAGACATACTTCCTCATGTCCCAATGACTGAGGCTCAGGAACAACAGGATCTGCATAGCTGTATAGGAAAAGCCAGCTGGAACAATTTCTTCTAGCCAGAGGTACTGTAAAGTCTAGGAACTTAACTCTTGTTGTGTAGCCTTACTTGCTCTCAGTTGAGACCCGTCTTGGTTATCTTGTAAAGATAACCAAGCTTTGCCCCTCACAAGCTTCCCAGCTTGTGGCCCTTCAAGTGTTCTATTTTTTGCAAACATTGTGCAAGACATTTTACCTACCTGCAAAAGAAGATCTCCAGCTCCCCTTGACATTGTGCAATTAACATTGGCTGTCCTGGCTCCCTGAGAGACTTCATTACCTCCGGCTTTGTGCTTTGGAAGGTGTTGAAAAGTACTTGCCTGTTTACGAGTTATTTGTTAGCCTTTGTTTTATTCCTCCATTCTATCTTTTTCACCTTATTCAGTATTGCTCTGAATGTACCAGTGACAAATCAATGTCCACAGTGTTGTAGCAATTTAAGTCACCCGAGGGTGTAGGAAGTGTCAGTGTGCCATCCCCAATGGGTGTCATCTGATTTAGAGAAACTAAGTGTTTTGAAGTATATTTAAGTGTTGCATGTTTTGCTCCCTTTCTGAAGGTTTATAAAACTGACTGTGAAATAAATTAATAATGGTTTTATCAAGAAACCTAGAGTGTAAATGTTTATTTGGATAACTATTATGAAACTGTCAACATTACTGCTCACACTGACCCCTCTTGAGATAAGCCTGGCTGCTCGACCACACTACCAACATGTGTAGTTCAGACTTATACCAAACGTTGGGTTGCCAGGAGGTCAAGATTATTGTAAGTGCACCCAAAGGGTACTACATACAATCTTGTCTAACAGAGCTTTAGGAAATCGCCCATCCTCCACTTAATCAGCTAAACATCATCAATGGATTGCTTATCTACCTGTAACTACGGCAATGAAGGCAAATGTAATGTCCTTGGGCTGACCCAATTTACTGGGCCCAGCTTATTTTCAATTAGTATACTCTTTAATGCAAGAATTTATGTGAGAACATTATACATCTCCCAGAATGGTACTGCGCCATCCAATAACATGTTTTCAATTATGATAACAACCATCCTCAATTACAAAAATATTAAGCAATGTGTATGTAATTTATAGGTTTAATTTTTTAACTGTTGGATACAGAACACAGGGATTGAAATTAAGATTGGATATGCAGGAGCGCATTAAACAGTAACCAGGAGCTACCATTGGGGAACAAAGAGCTAGTACATAGCGCTTTGCAAATCTAACTTCAACGTAAGATGCAAGCTTATATTCTCAATTATGTATGACCCTATATGGTTTAAAATATTTAGATGCACCCTAATATTTATATATTCTCCCAAATACACAGTTAAATTCACTTCGGTGTGTTTGTTTGGCATCAACTGGCCTGGGAAGCCAAAGGTAGCTGTTTGTGTTGAGCAAATCAAGCAGAAGCTAAACTGAACAGCTCAGAGTTAAAACAGCTCCAAGCTGTCAATTACAAACCCAGAGAATACCACATTCCGTTCTCACCTTAAATGAGCCTGCCCCTACACCCACTCTATTTTCTATTCCATGCTTTTGTCCTAATCTTACCTGTTCTTCCTCTGTTAAAGGGACTAGAGCAAGTGGCGGCAAAGGCTCATCCTGAAGAATGATAGCAAATTCCTTATCTTCCATTTCCTCGGGAACCTGTCAAATACAGACAACTTTGTTAGTGGTGTCTACTGGCCAACATTTCAAACTGAAATGCAGGGTGAAGTCTGATAAAAAATAAATCATTCTTAGTATGATAGGATAGAGGAGTTTCATGGTTCTCCATGTCTGAAAATAGCATAGCCGTTGTGCAGTCTATCATTTCCATGATCTATCCAAGAGATAACGCAAGTAAAACAAAAAACAGCAGAAATAACTTACAACTCAAAGAGTGCACAACACAAGCAAACGATCATTTCATAGACAAATGTTAATTAGTGAAGTAGATAATGTGCTCAGGAATATGTGCGCTTGTGGTAGAACAAACAGATGCAGCGCTTTAAAGACTTTGGAAGTCTAATCTTGAATACCAAGTCGAGGTTGGCACTGCCTATTCCCTAGCTGTAGCCTGGGTGTAACATGAAGGTAGTCTCAGACTGCATGCCTCATCCTGTGAGTATATTATTAGATGGGGTGTAGAGGTTAAATGGCTCTTCAAAGGTAAAGGGGTTTCTACATTAAGTATATCTGGAGTCCACTGCAAAGGAATATTAAAAGCAGTGTTTGGAAGAGATTGCACAATTTCTATAAAAACAACCAAATTGTTTTGGCCATAGGTTGGCATAAGACATGGGAATGTGTATAAAACAGCAAGCGGCTGCCTGCCGATGAGAAACATGCTGTCAAGGCAGCAAAAACAGTGAAGTACAAATTATTTTCTTCCCACTTGCTCTGGCAGTAGATTCATTTAACAGGAAAACATTAAGCAAAAACACATCTGTTATCCCCTCTTTCTTCCCTCATTGAATAGCAAAGTGTCCTTAAGATCAGTTCCATGTTGAAGCAAGGGGTTCAGACATTTTGTCTTCATTTTATTTTTTTTACAGCTGCTCTTGTCAGTGAAATCCTCTCCCCTCTGAACCCTAGCCACCAGTCTTTAGCTGACAAGGTTGTGTATCCTTCCAGGAGTTACCCAAAGTACAATATCCTCTCCTGGGTTAGACCACTGCAGCTAATACAAAGGAGGGGCAGGGTTTCCACCGAGCCTTCGATTTTACAAAATCTGCAGGTCATTTTTTCCATGCCAAACCCTGCTCTAGTACATAGCACTTCTCGTGTTACACAGGTTCAGTCTGATCCTCAAATTGTGATCTAAAGTGGGGGTCTTTGAATTTTCTCATTCTTAACATGGCTTATGTCATGTGTACAGTTTCAATACAATTTAGATTTGTTTGCCTCATCGATAGTGGTAATCCAATCAGTTACCCATAATTTTTTCTTGACCTTGCATGGGAGGTCAGCAAGCAACGCACCACCTCCAATAGCGCCGTTCTGTAATCGGCAACCCATTTTAACAGTGCACTGCTGGTTCCGCTTTCCAGTTTTGCCTCTATTTGGGTTAGTACTGCGGGAGAGTTTTCTGTCATGCATTTCCCCTAAAAGTTCAACGAGTTCCACTTCGCTGACGATTTCAAGGATGATGGACCCAATTACTTTCTAATAAGCCGAATCGGGACTGATCTTGGAAGACCAAGTGCCTTTTTCCAAAATAGGCCTTCCAGTACGGTCCAGTGCTTTTGTGGCATCGCTAGCAAGGCATCAGCTCCAGAGGTCAGCGTAGGCACCACTTTGACTTTGTAAAACTATATTATTGGTAAAATAGAGAACCAAAAGAACATGCGCTTTAAAATGAGGGCTTGATTAGCAAGGGCCACAGTGTTCCCTCTTAGTGAGTCAATGGTATGAGTTTCCACTGTACTTTCAGATTTGTATCCCCAAGTATTTAAAGGAGTCTACTGAGGCACTCACTGAGGAACCCAGCTTCCATTTAAAAGCATATCTAGATTATTTCCCCTTTTTCAATGTTGGAATATTATTTGGCAGTATTAATTTTCACGTTTTCAATGGCATATTCAGGTAATCTCTTCAGCTGCCTTTGCAGACCTATTGCTGTGTAGTAAAGGAGAACCAGGTCGTCTGCATATAAATGATTGATTTTCACTCCAAATATCTTAGGCAGGAAACACCCGATTTCTGTCACACATTTTCCCAAGTCCGCAATATAGAAGTTGAAAAGGGCCGGGGCTAAGGGACAACCTTGTTTGATGCCTTTGACTGTAGGTATCTTTTCACTCAGTAGCCAGTTTGCGTTTAGGCAAACTCTCATGGAAGTATCAGTGTTGAGACCTCCAAGTTGTTCCAGGTGGTCTGCCGGGCAATTCCAGGCTGACAGTTTGTCCCAAAGACGTTGCCTATTTATATTGTAAAACACCTTTGAGAAGTCGACAAAGGCCAGGTAGATCTTACTCTTTGTTACCAGGGCCTTGGCTTTTAAAATGGAAAGCAGAAAGGCCGGGGTAGATGTCCTGAAAAATATCACTTCAGCCTTGTGTCCATTCATTCAATCTTTTAATAGCCAAGTTGCATACAATTTCCCCACCACATTCAGCAAGGCGATCAGGCGGTAATTATTCAGGTCACTCCCATTACTGCTTTTAAATATCAGGACGACAAGGGCTGCCTTTGATCGAAGGTATGGTTTTGCAGACAGCACATTGTACAGTATTCAGTCCAACAGAGATGGCCATTGGTCTGGGTTTTCTTTCAGAGTCATATTACAAAGCCCTGGTGCACACGTAGTGTTATAATGTTTTATCACATTCACCAGATCTGCGTCGTCATAAAGGAGCGACCAGGGGGCTCCGAATGCCTGTGGTTTTTCCCTCTTTAATGGTAGCTTTGTGAAGATTTAAAAAATGTTATCCATTTTGCCTCCGTCACACAATTTATCTGTAGTCGATTTAGACTCTGACCAGTTGTCGTAATAAGGCCACGAATTGCTGCAGAATAGTTCTTGCTTAGAACTTTCTTCATTTTTTCTGCGTCTTGCTTGAGTAAAGTGCTCTTATGGCTAATAAGCCAGAACTTTATCCTTTTGATATTTCTTTCTGTCCGGCGAACAGAGGATTTCTTCATCTCCCAAATTACTTTCCTCATTTCACATCGTTTCTCGACAACCTGAGGGTCAAAAACGTGCTGGTGTTCTCTCACTGAAAAGCAGTGGTTTCTTTGGGCCGAAATAAAGCGAGAATTGGAGTATAGTTAATGCCAGTCACAGATCAGTGGCTCTTCATCTCTTGAACACTTGCCGAGTAGATGGCGACTGTTTGTTACACTGTCTTTTTGCACATCTTCAGCCTACATCCCTGGTTTAGTGAATCCACCTGTGTAGGGCATTCATACATGGGGCTGGTTATGTCAGCAAACCACTAGTCTTAACCAGTAATGGTCGCTAGCTTTTGAAGGGACTACTTCGAAGGAATCTATATCCTCAATCAGGACCGTCTCGGGATACAAAAATGAAATCTCTGATTGACGATTGCGTACCTCTTGTCCAGGTTGGAGGACAGCAGCTGCCTTCTTCGTAGTGTCCATTCAGAACATGAAGATCGCGATTTTCATTAAGTCCAGCCACAGGAGCCCTCTGTCTGAAGAATCCTCTGGACCTCAAAATAGGCAATCATTTTGCCATCTGCTGTTATACAGTTCAGGTTTAGATCACCACATAAGATAATGGAGGAGTTATCCAAGTTAAGTACTTCATCAATTAATTCTGCAATTGTCTCAATCATCTCCTTTGTCTCTATTTCTGTTGGATTCTAGTAGATGTTAGTGTCAGGTAGCTCTTGCTTACACCTCCCTTCGGTTACTCCACTTGCCTTCGTTTATAAAAAGATGGTTTGCTGACTGGCCCTTTGTTTTTATATCTGGTTACTTCATACTTCGAACCACTTTTAGTCATGGTCAGAAGCCCTGCCCTTGGGCAGCGAGCCTCCCCATGAGCGCCGGATTCAGCAGGGTGGCAAACCTGTCCAAGCAAGGTTCTGATTTTAGCCAAGTTTTTTGCAGGCATATGAAATCCAAATGTATCCAAGGCAGCTCTCTTTCAACCAGCAGATTTGAAAAAAACTTCATATTCCAAGAGACAAGTGATAGCAGATTTTTTGTTTGTTGAATTAGGCCTCATACTGGTTCATACTAGACGCCAGCTCAGCTGGAACCAAGGACCAAGGATTATGCCTCAGACGATGTTTGTCATTTGAATTTGATCTTCCTTTGTCCTTTTCTTCCCTGATGGTTTATGGTTAATGTCATTCGTGTTCAGTTTACTTTGATTTTTTTCTTCAATCACTTGCCAATCCAAAATTCTCTCTGGTTGGATACCTGCTCTGTCTTTGTTTCTCGTTTCTGCTACACTTTCCCGCCGAGCTGTCTTCAACAGCGTTCCATTATAATATATTCCCCATGAAAGCTTATTTAAGTCTATTACAGACCCATCCTCTATCAGACCCTCCGCGAGATCCGTCAGGTGAAAACCCAATGGGAGAAAACTCACCACTGAACACATCAGATGCTTCACCACAATTGAGCACATATGTACCAGGTCCATACGATGATCTCACCTAAATTAAACTATGTCAAAGTCAGAGTTAATTTGCTGCAGCTGTGGTATACAGTGGCATAGTCTTGGTATGTTACATCTATTGAGGATACATTTATCTCCTTTATCCACAACTTTTTCCAGCCTGAGTCATCTTGCATAGTCTCTCTGTTATAATACTAGAAGCCCCTTCTCTTTTGTCAGGCCTTAATCTAGGTGGAAAACTGATTCTTCTTTTCCCTTCTAGGAGGTCACCCTGTACATTTAGATGATGTTTAGAGTTAGTAGAGTTTGAGTAAGTCTAATTTTCTCATGACCAGAATGGTTTTATTAGAAGATCGCCTTTGCTTCTTGCATGGGGATGTATACAGAGCCCTCAAATGCCGTACACCATTATTATGGGTGATAAACTGGAACCTAATTTTTTTTCCTGGGCTCTGAATTTAGAAATCGCTAGCTCCCTTTATTTTGCTAAAATAAAGGGTAGAAACGGTGTATCCGTTTCTGCCCCCATGTATGGAGCAGGTATTGGGCAGACATTTTGGTTTACGGAGGTACATTGATGGTCGTTTTGTGCTTCATATAGGACCTCCACACCCTCATTCATCGAATAGGTGGATACGTTTAGAAGTGGAGGTGTGGGCTCCTCAGTGTCGCTCGGATTAGTCTCTGCCATGGTTTTTAAAGGTTGCTTCTCCTGTTTTTTCGACCTGGGCTTTTCTTGATGGTTTTTATCCTTCAGTGGGAGACAGCTTCTTAATAAGGCTCCTAGAGTCGTTACCTCTCACAGTCTGCGTTATCCTCTGTTTGAGCTGGGCATCAGGGATCTCCTTTTTCGTTTCTTTGCAAACAGTGAATATATCATTACGGTTGTCACTTCTTTAATTGGCTCAGAATCCACGCCACTCGCCGGCATTAAGATGATTACACTTTTTTCGTGTTACTGAACTGCCACTGGGTCCCCCACATGATCACTGCCCCCCCATTTGTTTGCCGGCAGGCTGGCGACACAGTCAGCGGTGGGTTCCTTCCTCCTTGATGGCACCTCAGGGCTACAGTTTGTGACAAGACAATTCAGGATTCAAGTTGGCCTCGACTGGGGCTTGCTCTTTATTAGTATACCTTCTATCATTAACCTCTCCAAGTGGATCATTGCTGATAAACCCTGTCGCTTGGGAGCTTTCCTGCAGCAATGAAACCCTCTATAAAGATGATCTTTGAATGAGGCATCGCCAGCAGGATAGTTTGACTTGTTAACGTACCGTAAATGCATTCATAAAGCTTCATAAAAGGTGCCATCGCAATAACCACTGACATTTGACTAAAGCTATCAAGTCTTGTATTCCTTGGTTTCACTCTTATTTCTGTCACTGGGACTTGACGGATTTCTGGCGTGGGAGAGTTTACAAGCTCATATCCTCGGGCTGTCAGTTTCTCCAACGTCCAGACTCTTAAGTGACTCATTAGCCGTACTACTTTGCTTATAGTTGCGCATATTACAGATTGGTGTGCCACTTGGATCTGAGAGTTTAATCTTATTTCTCAATTCCTCAATATCACAATGTAGAGCCGCAAGTGTAAAATGTGTGTGAGGGTTTGAGGTGCCCTTACATGGGTCGCTTATATGGGCCTTTTTTTGGTCCCCGTTTGTCACAGTCCAGGTTTTCCACTTCCGTGTTTTTAACGGCCACAGCAGCCAGCTGGAGTATCAGTGCCTCCAATTGGCAGATATTTAAGGTAAGTCTTGGTTTTTTTTTGTGCTGGCGTTCCAAACCCATTATCAGGTCTTGGGGTAGAGAAAGCTTTATAGATTTAGTTGTATTTATGTTGAGCATCTACACCAACTGTGCCTTTCAATTATTCACCATCAGTTAACTCCCGCGCCAGTGCCTTCAAAGTAGTTATTTTGCCCTGCTCACCCCTATTATGACTTTTTTGAGGTTCTTGTCGTCTAATACAAAAGGTGTATCTAAGCATTTTGCTCCCACATTAGAGTGAGTTAAACCCCTTAATCTCCATTTTAGGAGCAAAGTTTCTCCTCTGTGTCTTTATGGAGGCCTGGATAGCATCAGGCTTGGACTATTTCCACCGGATGGCAAGGCGGCAGATCTAAATCAGCCATTGTCTGATGTACTCTAATTTTTGCTTGCGTCTTTAGCCGGCGTTCACTCTACGTCTCCCTCCTTTTCTCCTCTCTGCAAGTGCTGCCCCAGTTCAAGCTTCAGTAAGTCCCCCTCCCTATCCCAGCCAGTACATACCATCCAAGGAATTTTGACTATCCTGAAAATAAAAGTGCTGAATTACATGCTGAAAAGCTGATGGATGTTGACAAGTTTTTTATCTAGGTATAATTGCTGTCAAGCTAATATTTTAATTAAGTGCCATTATGTGAGTACAGAGCTTGGAAATCCAGTGTTGCTCAAGTTTATACAGCCTTTGAGCAATGAAAAGTTGGTAGGATATGGAGAGATTTTTTTTCCAATTATAAACCATTTCAGGTCGTTCTCAGTGTGCCTGAGCTCCTGAAGATGTTTAACCAGTGGTGCCTTTTTCATACCATTTTGATCTTAGACTGATGTTCTGATATACATGTATTAATAGTTCATGTGGTCACCTATGTACCAGAGATCGCATGGGCACAGAAGGGCATATGGTTTAAGTTACTTACCGGTAACTATTGTTCTCCAGCATGGGTCTGGCATGGATTCACATTCTCATGAATATCCCCTTTCCTCCATACTGCATGGGCGTCCCTTCCAAGGGACAGGGGAGGGAGACAGAACCTTTTTCACCAGAAAAAACCTTCTTCCCCCTTCAAATTTAAAGGCACGCTGGGGTGGGGCCCTGTGAGCATGTGCGGCCCTGTGAGCATGCGCTGCCCTGAATCCGCCCCTCCAGTGCCACACCTCAGTCCGAATAGACGTGTAGACAACAGAACAACATTGCCTATTGACACCAGTTTTATTAGGGGGGAGGTTGGTGGGATGTATGGAGGAAAGGTGACTAAGGACTAAGTTGGTAGTGACTACGGTGAGTAACTTATAAATATTTTGACGTCCCGTCCCCTTTCCTCCATACTGCATGGGCTATTACAACTAGTGTAGCCCCCAGCTGGAGAGGAGACCCTCCTTAAGCAAACAGGTTTCTAAGAACTGCCTGTGCGAAAGCCGCGTCTGATCTAGAACTGGCATCCAAACAGTTGTGTTAGCAGAAAGGGTGGCCCATGTGGCTTATGACTTGCCAGGGGACATGCCGCTGGAAAGCGATGGCTGTTGCCTTGGCTCTGACCGCGTGGGTGTGCATGTTGGTTGTAGTGGCTTGTGCTGTCCCTCGTAAGATTCTTTGATAGCCGAGACCATCCAACGGGCTACGGAGGCCTTAGAGGCCCAATACCCCGGTCTTGATCCGCCAAAGGTGACAAAAACTTGCGGATGCCCTTGGTCCTGTCCAAGTAGAATTTCAGGGCACGCCTAACATCAAGGCAGTGCAGAACTCTGTGCCTCGTCTTTGGGCTCAGCAAAAAACACAAGTAGCACTTTTTCTTACTTCAGATGGAATGCGGAAGGCACATTGAGCAAGAATGCTGGTTGTGGCAGGACTACTTTATCCCAGAGAAACGTAGTATATGGCTCTGAGGCGACCAGCACCTGGATCTCATGGATTCTGCAAGCCGAGGTGAAGCTGACTAGCAAGGCAGTCTTAATAGGGACCAGCCTGATGTCCGCGGACGCCATTGGTTCAAATGGTTTGTGCGCCAGGGCACCCAGAACTATGTTGAGGTCTCACACGGGGTGTGGCCTCTTGATTGGCAGGTAGAGCCTGGCAAGTCCCATCAAATATTTCCTGACAATCTGGCTGGAAGAGGAAAAAATCTCTTCCGAGTTTATGTAAACCCCCATGGCTGCCAAGTAAGCGCAGCAAGTGTCCACCTTTACGCCAGAATGGGCAAGGTGCGCCGAGAAGAAGAACACGTTGTCCAAGGTACATGCAAGGGGGTTGATACCATTAGAGTCTGCCCAGTGGCAGAACCTGGTCCACTTGTTCTTATACTGGGTCCTGGTAGACTTGGTCCTGGCACTCTGTATGATCTCTAGGTTAGCCTGAGAAAGGCCGAGGTGACCTACCATGACGGGTTCAGGAACCACGCTGTGAGGGCTAATTTCTGTGAAGCGGGTGGATGACCCTGCCCCCCCGCTGCGCCTGCTGCGCCAGAAGATGTGCTGGGCCCGTCGGCAGGCGAATGGTCGGCCTCTCCGAGAGGCTGAACATCTCCCAGAACCATGGCCTGGCTGGCCACCGCGCTGCTATAAGAATGACGCTGAGGTGGAGAGATTCCTTGCATATCACCCTGTGTATCAGTGGTTCGGCACGAAGACGTACGCTGTCATTCCGTCCCACTGAATCTGGAATGCGTCACCCAGGGAGCCTTGGCCCTGACCCTGCCAGGAAGCGAACAGTTTGCACTTCCTGTTGTCCCAGGAGGAAGAGGTCCACCTGGGGGGAGTCCCCATTTGTAGAAGATTTCCTGCAGTACTAAGTCGTTCAACTGCCACTCATAGATGTCCGCACCCAATCTGCTGAGCCTGTCTGCTTCCAGGTTGTATTCCCCCAACAGGTGGTCAGCCGTGAGGTAGAGGTTCTCAAGGGCACATTCCTACATGCTGACTGTGCCTGCATAGCAAAGGGGAGGTGGGGGGGTGGGGGCGTGGGTGATCTGGTACCTCCCGGCTTGTTAACATAGAACATGCTGGTCGAGTTGTCTGTCTGAATGAGGACCACCTTGCCCTCGATTACCGTAAGGAAGGCCCTGAGAGCCAGCCAGATCCACTTCAGTTCCAGCCAATTGATGCATTCCAGCTTCTGCCGGGTCCAGGTGCCATGGACACAGTGGTTGTCCAGGGTGGAACCCCCCCAACCCTCGAGAGAAAGGAGTCTGTGGTGATGGTGACCTACGGGGTAGGTTCTGGAAAGGCTTGCCCAGCCTCAGGTTGCCATCCCTATACCACCATGTGAGGTCCGGGTGAAATGATGGAGGAACGTTGATCATCTCTGACAGCCTCGCTCCTGGTTCCAAGAGGCTGCCAAGTGCAGCTGTATCCTTCTCGCCCCGAGTCTCGTGGGGGGAACGGCCTAGAGGATTGCTGCCATGAGACCCAGTAGGTGTTGGTACCACCAGGCCGAGGTGACTTCTCTACTGACAAAGTGCGCGGTGGCCCTCTTGAGGGGCATGATATTGTCCTCAGAGGGAAAAACTCTCAAGAGCACGTGTCCCAAATGATCAATCTCTGCGTGGGCTGCAGCTGCGACTTCTTGAGGATGAGTGAAAAACCCAGCTTGTGCAGTGCGTTCATGGGAGCATGGGATGTATGGTGCACTGCTTCCCAAAATGTCACCCTGACAAGCCAGTCGTTGAGGTATGGGTAAATGTGGTGGACCTGAGACCTTAGGTGTGCCGCCACTGTGCTCATCAGCCTGGTAAAGACCCTAGGGGGCGAGTGGAGGATGAAAAGAAGCACCTTGTATTGGAAAGGTTAGTCATGATGAGAAAGGAACGATGGGGCTGCCAGATCGGGACATGCAAGTACACGTCCTTCAGATCCAGGGAGCACATCCAGTCCCCCTTGCACAGTCTCCGCTATCAAAGCAGCCATAACCATCTTGAATTTTTGTAGAGGTAGGGAGTGTGAGGAAAGGTCCAGCACAACTCTCAGGCCAGCCTGGTTCTTCTGAATGGTGAAAATCCTGGAGTAAAAGCCCAAGCCTCGATGGGAGGCTGGGACTTCCTCACTGCCTGGTTCAGTACGAGCGACCGGATCTCTGCCAAAAGAGTTGCTGTCCCAACCCGTGGGGGTTGAGCGGAGGGGGGAGGAGAGTCTGGGATAGGGAGGCGGCGCCCCATGGAGACTAGAGAGTATCCAGGATTCCGCGAAATTCTGGCGCCAGAAACATGCATGCAAGGGCAAGCCTGCCCCCCACTGGAGACATGTGGACCCGGAGGGGCGTGTCATGCCTTCTTTCCCTCTGAGGCTGTTGTGGAGGAGGGATTGGAAAAAGCCCTCTCTCCAGCCCCCTTTTTGTTGCTTGCGCCGATTTTGAGTCGGTAAACAGTCAGGCTGCCTGGACCTCGGCTCTTGGAAACCGCGGAACCCTCCGTAGGTACGCCCATTGTCCAAGCGCTGCTGTGACTGCGTGTACGTTTCGGGCGTCTTTGTCAAGATGGATAAAGACTTGGCCGTTTGTGAGACGTTTTTCTTTTTGTCCAGCTCCTTGGCCGTTGGAGTGGACGAGGGCACCCCCTTCGAACGGAAGATCTAAGATGTAATCCTGGACATCCAGGCTGAACTTCGTAGCACAGAGCCAGGCCGTTGTTCTCACGTCTGTGGCAATGCAGATGGCATGGCCAGAGGTGTCAATGTGGGCCAAGGTGGACTCCATGATATCCTGCGCCACATCTAGGGCTCTGCCAATCCCGCCTTGAATCAGGATAGTCTGTGCCGGAAGCTCAGGGAATTAATCTACAATTTCATTCCAGAGCCTCTGGTTAACGGCTGCCAGCAGGGCATCTGCATTGGCTTGACGAAGGTGCAAGGACGCATTGGACTACAGCTTCTTCCCGTACGCCTCCAAGAGCTTCTCCTCCATGCCTAGCAGCGCCGCAGAGGAGGCGGCTGAGGGTAACTGAGGGTTGGAGTATAGTGATGCTGCAGCGATCACCGAGGAGTGTGGCTGAGGATGGGCTGATAGCAAGAGTGTAATCGCCTCCACCTGCCTGTACTTGTCATCCAGGCGTTTATTCACCGGCTGGTCTGAGTGAGGCTTGAGCCAACCCTTCTTGGCCAAGGCAACTCCGTCCTTCTGCATCGGAATCTCCATTCTGGTCAAAGGACATAGCGTCTGCTGGTTATTGACCTTGTGTTGAGGAAGGCCCAAGTAATCTGCCAGCCCTTCAAGACGTTCAGGGAAGGCCTTGGCCAAAGATGGCGTGTTGGGGTCCTCCTCATCCTTGTCCGCCTGAAGGTCCTGTTGGTCCGGGACCAGAGGGGAGTTTGGAGCCAGGGGCTGTAGAGTTGCGCCTAGAGCTGGAGGCTGTGGAAGATGTTGCGGAACTGCCTGGACATGAGGCTGAACAGGGCCGAGGGGCGCCTGCACCAGCGCCTGAGGGGGTGGAGGCATTGGAGGGAGCGCGTCCCTGAGGATGTCCCCCATCAGAGGAGATTTCATGAGCCCAAGGAACCGTTCCAAGAACCTGTCCTCGCAGGCCGGAGTGGTGGTAGGGGACATTGACTGGGTAGCGAGAGGCTGCTGGAGACGATGCGTGCCCTGCCCATATGGACGCAGCGGGAACCTGTCTTGCGCGAATGAAGGATAAGCTGTAGGCCACATACCTGGTTGCCACCAGTCCCACCTTGATACATGTTACTCCACCGGCTGCCTTCCCTGGAGAGGCGTCGGCCGGATGCCTGGATTTTCTGGCATGGCAGACATTTTGTCAAGCTGCCTTCCACGTGCTTGCATCGTGTTGCTCGGCTTGCTGGGCCCCGCTCCATCCAGGACTCTTGTGTGAATCATGTGGCCTACCCTGTTCCTCACACCGAGGCCCAGTAGGCATTACGCCCTCGGCGGATCTGCCGATAGAACGGAGTAAAGGCAAGCCCTCAGACATGTTGCTGGTACCAGGGCGTAGCCCCTCGGGTGAAGACCCGGTAAAAGAACCTTCCAGTCCCTCAGCAATGTCACCGGGAGGATCTACTGACCCCTCGGCCTGTCGGCCAGTAGCTGATTCAGCCTTTGTACTTGTGCCGTAGTCCCTCCCGCGCAGGCGAGACCTTGGAAAGGAGTCTCCCTTGCGGGGTGCACTGCAAAAGAGCAGCCCTACCGTGAGCCTGGATCGATGATAGCCGAAGTAATTTAGGTCCTTTGGATCTCTGGAAGAGCACCTTCCACCTGGCTAGTCTGTTCGTCAGAGACCTCGAGGAAAGCGTGTTGCACGTGGTACAAGCTTGCCAGCCGTGGACTGGGCCAAGGCACCGTAGGCAGGGGGCATGAGGGTCTTTAGTCGGGGACAGCCCGTCGCAGGATGGGCACCTGCTGAACCCTGTAGAAGTCAGCATGTGCCGGGGAAGAGCGTGACGCCTGAAGACTGAGTACCTGAATGATAAGACAAAAAAGACCGAAGAGAAGTATCCGCGAGTCGAATTACATGGCCAAAGCCAAACCCAGGAGTGCTGGTGAATTCGGCCCATTCCCGTCTAAGCGGAAAAGGGGACTGAGGTGTGGCGCCGGTGGGTGCAGTCAGGCCAGAGCATGCTCCCAGGGCCACACCCCTGCACGCCTCTAAATTTAAAGGGGAAGAAGGTTTTTTCTGGTGAAAAAGGTCTGGTCTCCAGTCCCTTGGAGGGGACGCCCATGCAGTATGGAGGAAAGGGGACGGGACGAAAGAGTAAGTGGCAGTATGACCAAGAAGAGCCGCAGAGGGGTCGGAGGGAGGATTTGCATGTGAATCCATGTCACTCATACTGGAGAAATTATAAGGTATTTACCGTAGTGACTAACATACTCCTAGTCCATAGTCCACTTTCCTCCATAATGTATGGGAGTCAATCGCTAGGGACGGGAAACCATCTTTTCCGGCAGAAGAAAATAGTCTTCCCCTTTAAATTTAGATACGTGTCGGGCGTAGCCCTGCGAGCAGGCGCTCCCTGACTCCACCCACCGGCACCTCAGTCCCCTTTGACGTGTCGATAATATTGCCTAATGACAGATGTTACGGGGGCGAGGGGGACGGGTGGTGCGACGCATGGAGGAAATGGGACTATGGACTAGGGGTCCACTTCCCTCCATACTGTATGGGCGATTACAACTAGGACCAACGGACCCAACGCCTGTATCCAGCAGGAATAATGGTAAGCGCTCAGGCACCCGCGCTTTTTCACTGCAAAATGCAAAATTTGCCAGCACTTTGCAGTTAATAAAAAAGGAACAAATTCCTTCAATTGTGGAGGCTCTGCCACACAGCCCTACACGGGCCAAACCTTGAAGTGTCCCTCGCCGCCTTCATACCCCACGAGGCTTCCTGCCACTCAAAGATGGCCTCCCTGTGATTTTCAGCAGTCCACTCGACCACAATAGGCCACCAGCAGCCAGCCGATTGGCTGCCGGGCCCTTCTACTGCCCCATTGGCTGCCGAAGCCGGCCCACTCCCTCCAAGGCCCACGGGAGACAAGGCTGGCATCTGTTCTGTGCCTGTTCTTACCGCATTCTGCCGTCTGCCAGACCCCCTGGCCCTCGAACATGCAAACACCAAGGTAACATTATATATAGCTACTGCGCACTACCACCAGCAACAGATGACACGCCCTGTGTGTTTAATTTGAATCTACATATCTGTACACATTTTTGCTTCTAGCCCTAGTGTCTTTACTGCCGCTTTGCATTTTAGTCAATGTACTATTCGGATTCTAGGTGCTGCCCCACTGCATTTTAGCTAATGCACTATTCTGAATTTAGGTGCCGCCCCACTGCATTTCAGTTAATGTACTATTCGGATTCTAGGTGCTGCCCCTTTGCATTTCAGTTAATGTACTATTCTGATTCTCGGTGCTGCCCCACTGCATTTCAGTTAATGTACTATTCTGATTCTAGGTGCTGCCCCATTGCATGCTAGCTAATGCACTATTCTGAATTTAGGTGCCGCCCCACTGCATTTCAGTTAATGTACTATTCGGATTCGAGGTGCTGCCCCACTGCATTTCAGTTAATGTACTATTCGGATTCGAGGTGCTGCCCCACTGCATTTTAGTTAATGTACTATTCTGATTCTAGGTGCTGCCCCTTTGCATTTCAGTTAATGTACTATTTGAATTCTAGGTGCTGCCCCACTGCATTTCAGTTAATGTACTATTTGAATTCTAGGTGCTGCCCCACTGCATTTCAGTTAATGTACTATTCTGATTCTAGGCGCTTCCCCATTTTAGTCAATGTCAGGAATTGTCACATCTAAGTGCCCTCTGATGTAAGCATTTTAGTCAATGTTAGGAATTGTCACATCTAGGTGCCCCTGATGTATGCCAACTAGCCACCGACTATCTTAGTCTGGCCTGCTCCCCACCAGCGCCACTAGAATCCACCACTATCTACAGACCATGATCCTCTGGCTCGCCCTAATCATGTTCCCATTCTGCTTAATACAGGACGTACCCTGTAGCAACAATAGCTACATAGCCCACCAAGACGGCCTGGCTAAACTAGGGTGCCCCAGACACCACACCATCCCATGCCCCACCCCGTTCCTACCCTCCGCATCCCCCTTCTCCGCCACTAACCACCCTCTCACCTCCACCTCCATTGCCATCCATGGCCTACCTACCAACAGCCACCCCAGCCCCATTGCAAAGTCTAACCAAATTAAAGTGAACACCAAACCTCCCGCCCGCTTTAAGCCGCCCAGCCTAACCACCCCATCCCTTACTCCCAACCTCACAGCCCGCAATGACAGATTAGGCTCCGGGCTCCCCACCACAGTTTCTAGACCCAGCTCCAAACCTTACACCAAAACGAATACAAAGCACGTTGCCCCGAACAAGCCCACACCTCCCCCACTAAAAGGCGCCTTACTCCACGTCAGATCCTTGGCTGCCCACCCCACAGAAATTGCAGACATTATCCTTACCAACGACCTTAACTTTCTAGCCCTAACAGAAACCTGGCTTCATGAGGCATCTGGACCCCATTTATCGCTAGCCATCCCAGACAAATACTCTATCCTCAGAGCGGACAGACCAAACGCCAGAGGTGGAGGCGTAGCGATCATTTCAAAATCCGCCCTAGGCCTTAGACCAACCGACACAGTCGCACTCACATCCTGTGAGTTACTCACAGCCAAACTACAAACATCCCCCACAATCACCATCCACCTCATATATAGACCCCCAGGCACCCCTGGGACCTTTGAAGAAGATATCACATCCCTCATCACCGAATATTCCAAACCATCAGCACAAATCGTGATCCTCGGAGACTTCAATCTCGGCTACCAAGATCCAAACGATGCACATGCTGCATCCCTAGCCAATGTCCTAACCGATCATGGTCTTACTCAACTCGTTGTACTCCCTACCCACCAAAAAGGCAGAACCCTTGATTGGGTAGCAACTCAATTGCAATACAACTTGCAAAGACCCCCAACCTCTGGCATGGACCGATCACCACATGATCCCTCTTGAGGTCAACACCAATCAGGGACTGCCCAATAAGCACCCCATGGCACCAGCATGCCCCACCAGGAATAAACGCAACATTACTGCTGAAGCCCTACTACCACTGGTCTTACCTACCCTCAATGCTCTCCTAGCCAACGCTGACCTAAACCTGCTGATTGACACCTTCAATAATTCCATGGCTAGAGCAATGGACACCGTTGCCCCTTTAAAAATACGCAAAGTTAAACCTAAAGCTCATGTAAACTCGTGGTACACCCCTGAGCTCAAAATACTCAGGAAAGAGAAAGCTAAGGCTCATCACACCTGGAAGACTAACCCCACCGCGGAAAACAAATCCAACCTCACTAACTTATCCTCACTTTACAAAAGCGAGATAATCCAGACCAAAAAAGATGCTTACACCACCAGGATCACTCAGGCAGGGTCATCCACTAAAGAACCATTTAAAATTCTGAAGGAATTAGAAAACCCTATTTCACCTCCAGAAACCTGCCTGAAAGACAAATCCTGGTGCACCAACATCCAGAACGCCCTCAACAATAAAATTTTAGGACTCCAAACTAAAATTGAAGACAAACGGCAACAACTCTTACCTTAGCCTACCCACACCTAACACTAGCGCAGGCTTCTCGTTTAAGTAAGTCACCATCCCGGAAGTTCAAAAAATCATCACCTCCCTAAAGCCCTCTAACTGTAAAGGAGACAGATGCCCGGCACAGATCATAAAAGACGCAGCCAGAGAGCTCTCCCCCTTCATTACCAAACTCATCAACCTATCCTTCACCAATAACTCTATCCCCAGCAACTTAAAACAATCATGGGTTCTCCCACTCCTGAAAAAACAATCTCTCAACCCGGCCATACCCACCAACTACAGGCCCATCACCACAGTCCCCTTCCTACTGAAAATCCTGGACAGAGTTGCCTACATCCAAATTCAGGAATACCTGGAATCCAACCAACTGCTAGGAATACGTCACTCTGGCTTCAGACCTCAACATGGAACTGAAACCGCCCTTGTTGATCTCAAAAGCCAGATTGATGAAATTAAAGACCAAGGCAATGCCGCAATCCTACTCCTACTACACCTCTCAGCGGCCTTGGACCTGGTCAGCCACGAAGTCCTCTGTAATCACCTTGCCACCGCAGACCACTTCTCCTCCCCTGCCATCACATGGATACAATCCTTCCTGGCTAACAGAACCATGCAAGTCTTTTCCACTATAGCTGCAGCAGACCCCATCCCCATCACATGCGGGGTCCCACAAGGATCCTGTGTATCCCCCACTTTGTACAACATATTTACAAAGCCTCTATTTGACCAACTGGACCGTCTGGGTGTCACCTACACAAACTACGCAGATGACACCCAGATACTCCTCACCATCTCTGGTATTTACCAAGAAGACACCGCCCGGATCAACAAAATATTCTCCATCATCCAGGCACGGATGGCCTCCCATGGCCTCTGCCTGAATGATGAGAAGACAGAGCTCCTAATCGTCGGCTCCCCCAACACTCTAAACTCGACCCTAGCTACAACATCATCACCATCGATGGCCATGCCATCCCCATAGCCAAAAGCGTAAAAACCCTTGGTTTCTATCTAGATGCCAACACCAACCTTAGCACACACACCAATATGACTGCCTCAGCCGCTGCCTATACCGGCAAGCTCATTAGGGCCAGCAGACCTTTCCTATCACCCAACAGCTGCCTCACCCTTGCCAGGGCCCCAATACAATCCAAACTCGATTACTGTAACAGCCTGTACCTTGGTGCTAATCAATCCGTACTCAACAAGCTGCAGGTAATACAAAACAACGCCTTGCGCGCAGCCCTCAACATTCCCAGACAAGAGCATATCTCTGCTACTAGGAAAGCCTGCAAATGGCTATCCATACGCCAAAAAATTGATCTAAAAACCATCTGCCTCACGTACAAATCCCTCAATCACCTAGCACCACCATATCTAGCTAATAAATTCACCCTGAAACCTGCCACCAGATCCACCAGATCCTCCAACACTCTTTGCTTATCAGTGCCCAGGTTCCACCTAAAAAGAGCTGGAGGGGTAAGCTTCACAGTGCTTGCCCCCCAACTCTGGAACTCCCTACCGCTCAACATCAAAACTGTCGAATCCTTCCAGATCTTTAGGAAGCAGGTCATCAGCTGGCTCCTAAACAAAGAATAACGCCATTAACACCAGACCCGTGCGGTAACCGGCTTAGTCACTGTATTTATATTGAAACTGTATATTGTACGTACTGCATTTGCTCTTGTTTACTGATCACTGTATATATATATATGTATATTTTATAAACTTGTACGAAGTATCCAACACTAAGATACTTCTTAACGCTGTCTTAAGCGCCCTTCTACCTCTGGGTTTGGAGCGCCATACAAATAAAATAAACCAACAAACAAACAAACCAACTCAATGCATCCCTGGGGAGGAGAGTTGCTCCTCTAAGAAAAAACGTTCTTCAAAACTGCCTGGCCAAATGCTGCATCTGACCAGGCGCTGGCATCCAAGCAGTAGTGTTTGCAAAAGGCTGATGAGGAAGCCCAAGTAGTCGCCTTGCTGATCGTCTGCCATGGGACGTGTCTTTGGAAAGCCACAGCCGTGGCCTTGGCTCTGATGGCGTGGGCATGCATGTTTGCTGGCAAAGGCCTGTGATGTCATTCCTATGCCTCCTTGATGACCATCCACCTTACTATGGAAGCCTTGGAGGCTTAACAGACAGGTTTTGACCCGCCAAAAATAAACAAGACATCCGATTTAAAGAAGCTTTGTCCTGTCCAGATAAACTCAGCACGCCCGACATCCAGACAGTGCAATACCTTCTGAGCCTCAAGCTTTGGTTCCGCGAAGAATGTTGGGAGTACTATGTCCTTTTTAAGGTGAAGGGAAGAATCAACCTTGGGGAGAAAGGCAGGAGGCATCCTAAGCACCACCTTGTCCCAGTGAAATGTGGTATAGGGCTCTGAAACCACCAGAGCCTGAATTTCACTGGTCGGAGTGCTGAAGTAAAGTCAACCAGCAAGGCAGTCTTAATCTTAACCAGCCTGAGGTCTGCTGATGCCATTGATTCGAAGGGATTGTGTGCCATGGTCGCCCAACACAACGTTAAGGACACAGACCGGATGTGGACATTTGACAGGAGGATATAACCTGGTCAGACCCACTAAGTGCCCCTTAACGACCTGATTGGAAAAGGAGATGTAGTCTCTGGAATTCTTGTAGGCTGCTATGGCCGCCAGATACAAAAGGCAGGTGTCCACCTGCACACCTGAGTGAGCCAGATGAGCAGAGAAGGATAACACATCGTCCAGTTAGCATGTCAGTGGATCCATTTTGTTGGTCTTGGCCCAGTGGCAGAACCTGGGCCACTTGCTCCTGTACCGACTCCAGCTGGAGTTGAGTCTTGCCCTTTGTATGAAAGCCAGGATGTCTTGTGACAAGTGTAGATGCTGCAGTGTGACCTGTTCAGGGACCAAGCTGCCAGGGCTAAAATCTGTGGAGTGGGGTGAACCACTGTGCCCCCCCTCTCCTTCCCCTGCTGGGAGAGAAAGTGAGCTGGACCCAGCAGAAGGGGTACTGGAGGTTGGTCCAACAGTCGGAGCAGCTCCGAGAACCAAAGTCTTGCCGGCCACCATAGCGCCATCAAGATGAGTCAAAGGCTCAGTGATTCCCTGACCCTGCAGATGACCCTGTGAATCCAAGGAGTGGGTAAACGCATATGCATTCATGCTGTTCCAAGGAATCTGCAATGTGTCCCCCAGAGATCCCCTCTCTTGCCCCAGCCAGGAAGCAAACGGAGGGCACCTCCTGTTCATGGTGGCAAATAGGTCTACCTTAGGGTTGCTCCACCTGTCAAAGATCCCCCTCGGGACCGCTTTGTTCAACTGCCACTCCTAGTAGTCGATACCCAGCCTGCTAAGCCTGTCCGCCTCAAAGTTGGATGCTGCCGGGAGATGGACGGCTGATAAGTAAATGCTGTTTAACAGTGCCGATTCCCAAATGTCGTTGGACAGCCTGCAGAGCGGAGGTAAAATGGTATCTCTGCTTGTTGATGTAATACATGCAAGTGGAGCTGTTCATCTGGATGCAGACTGACATGTGGTTGACAATGAGGAGAAACGCTTTGAGGACCAACCAGATGGTCATCATCTCAAGCCAGTTGATGTGTTCCAGCCGTTCCTGTCGTGACCATACTCCATCGACACAGGTTGTACATTGTAGCCCGCATCCATCCAGGGACGAGTCTGTGGTAGTGGTGATCTCTGGAGAAGACTTGCTGAACGGTCTGCTCGCTAACAGGTTGGTCTCTGCACTCCACTTCAGGTCCAGGTGTAGGTGCTGTGGTATGCCGACTAGAGATGCTTGGGAGCCAGTCGGATTCCAAGAGGCTGAACAATGCAGCTGCAGCCTCCTCATTATGAGCCTTGTGTGGCACAGTTAGGAGACAAGCCGCCATTATTCCAAACAAGTGCTGGTACCACCATGCTGAGGTCACTGGTCTGCTAAGAAAATGCCAGGTGGCCTTCCTGATTTCCGTGATCTTGTCTGCCGAGGGGGAAGATTTCCCCCCCCCCCCGCCCTCGTATCCCAAACTAGCCCCAGGAATGCTAAGGACTGAGTGGGGAGTAACAGTGACTGCTTGAGGTTGATGGATAACCCCAGTTCGTATAGCCTGTGCATCAGTGTGGACACTGCGTTGTCCAGCCTCGGTTGACTCCGCTCAGACTAGTCAATCGTTGAGGTATGGATAAAGATGGTGGCACTCCGTCCTGAGCAGGGCTGCTACAGAGTTCATTAATCTTGTAAAGACCCTCAGTCAGAATTGAGGCCAAAAAGGAACACCTTGTATTGAAAATGAAGGCCCAGCATCCTGAACCTCAGGAAGGAACGATGGGCTCCCAAATCAGGACGCACAGGTAGGCATCCTTCCGATCCAGTCTCCCCACGCATTGTCTCCGCAATGAGGGCTGGATTAACTATCATGAACTTTTGAAGGGGTGGGGAAAGGTTCAAGGAAAAGAGGTCTAAAATAACTCAGGCCAGCATGGTTCTTTTTCTGAATGGAGAATATCCCGGAATAGAAGCACATGCCTCGCTGTGAACCTGGCACCTCCTCCACAGCCTGACTCGCGATGAGCGAGTGGATTTCCACCAAAAGAGTTGCTATCCCAATTTGTGGGGGTAAAGGGGAGGAAAGAGGAAATGGAGGAATTGGCAGACAGAAGCCTGTGGAAACTACAAAGGATCCATGGGGGTGTGCAGTAATAGAATTGCGGCAAAAAGGTTTAAAAAAAATAAAAAATGCAGTGGTTTGACCCAGTAAAGGTGTACCCATTATACCATTTAAGGGGAATGAATGGTTGCAGGGGTACCTTAAATGGTTTAATGGGTCCGGGGGTTGCAGGGGTATCCCCTGCATCCACGACATGAATTGCAGCATGGTTTTGATGTCATATTTAGTGTACATTTTTACCACGGTTTTAACACAGGGAACCTCCATGGGTCTGCAAACCTTGCTCTCCAGGAATGGAAGTGAAGGGCAAGCCTGCCCACCACCGGACACTTGTGGATCTGTATGGCTTTGCCACAGTATTATAACCTCCGAGGCTAGTACATGGGAGGGGGACTGGAAAAACCCCTTGATGGGATGTGTGCTGCTTGGGCCTGTGCTGGCTGGTAGACCGTCGGGCTGTCTAGCGCGTCGCTCCTGAAAACCCCTGAAGCCACCGAAGGTACAACTTTTGTCAGAGCGTTGGCGAGTTAGGCTATAGGCCTTGGGTGTGGATTTTGTCAGGAGTGACAAGGACTTAGCTGTTTGCGAGCTATTTTTCTTTTTGTCAAGTTCCTCGTCCGTGGTCGAGTGAAATTAGTTCCCTCCCCCTCAAATGGCATGTTTAGAATGCACTCCTGCACATCAGGGTTAAACTTGGTCGCCTTAAGTCAAGCTGTCCTCAGGCCGGCAGCAACACAGATAGCTCTGCCCGCGGTGTCAATGTGAGCCACTGTGGACTCCATGACATCAAAAGCCACTATTTTTCTTATGCCAACCCTCCTCTGAATTGCGCCAGACTATGCGCAGGAAGTCTACAGCCTCCCGCCAAAGCTTTTGGTTAACTGCTGCCAATATGGCGTCCGCGATGGCCAGGCACAGGTGGAGCGTGGCATTAGAGTATATCTTGTTGCCATTTGACCGACAGCTTTTCCTCCTTCCCTAGGAGGGCTGGCGTGGGGGCAGATGAAGCCTGCGGCTTAGAGTAAATGGAGGCAGCAGCTATAACGGAGGAATGAGGTTGAGGGTGCACCGATGGTATGAGGGAGTCCCCTTCTGCCTGCCTATACTTGGCATCCATGCATATATTCGCAGGCTGCATGGAATGTGGCTTCATCCAGCCCTTTTGTGCCAATAATTCAACATCCTTTTGTAGAGGGATGCCCGTTCTTGTGCAAGGGCGCATGGTAAACACCTCAGCCAAGAGCCCCGCCTCAGGTTGTATAATTTGGGGCTGTGGGATCCCCAGGTAGGCAGCCACACCCGGCAACCTCTCGTTGAAAGTCTTAGCTGAGGAGGGGGTATCCTGATCCTTCTCGTCCGTGTGCCCCGCTGTGTCCTGCAGTTCAGGAGCTACTGGTGGTGTGCTGGGAGCGGGCAGCTGTGGCATGCTGACTGGCAGGGTTGTATACCAATTGACCTTTTCACAATTGACCTCGGGAGTATTGACCTAATTTAGGTCAATTAGGACATATATGCGGTGGGGAAACCTCCCGCAACCGCCTCACCCAATCCCCTTATATTATTTATAATCCAACACCAACCCAAAACAAACATAAAATAACTAAAATATAAAGGTCAATTCTGCAGAAGGTCAATTCGGACCACTATAAAAAGGTCAATTGTAAAAGGTCCATTTGTGTAATACCAACTGGCAGGCGCGGGGACCAGACCTGAACTGAAACAGGTCTGTACAATGGTCGGAGCTTGAGGTAGTACATGACAAACACTGTGGGTGCCCAAGGTAGCTGCCCAGCCATCTACGGATGAGTCTGTGGTGATGGTGCCGGTAGGACCTGCCTATCCAAAAGCTGTTGTCCGTGCTCCACCAAACTAGGTCCTGGTGGAGATGAGGGATTCTGACCTGCTCCGCCTGGGTAACCACTCAACTCCAGGAGGCTGAGAAGTGCTACTAAGTCACCTCATTTTGAGCATCACATGCAGCACTGCCAGGAGACATGCTGCCATGATGCCCAAGAGGTGTTGGTACCACCATGCCATGGCCCTCTTGATGGGACTTCTTGAGATTGATGGAAAATTCCAGGTCGTATAGTGTATGCATGAGTGCGGAGGCAGGGTGCTGGACTGCCTCCGGAGACCTTGCCTTGACTAGCCAGTCGTCTAGATATGGGCAGATGTGATGTCCATGCGCCCCAAGTGGGGCTGCAAAAGCAGTCATCGGTCTTGTAAAGAACCTGGGGGCCGAATTGAGGCCAAAGGGTAGCATCTTGGATAGGAAGCGAAAACCCATGATCCTGAACCTCAGAGAAGACTGATGGGGTTGCCAAATTGGGACATGTAGTTAGGCATCCTTCAGATCCAGGGAGCACAGTCTCCCGCATACAATATCTCTGCTAGTAGCACTGGGGTAACCATCTTGAACTTTTGGAGAGGAAGGGAAAGGTTCAAGGAGGAAAGGTCCAACACAACTCGTAGACAGGCCAGCCTGGTTATTCTTGTGTATGGAGAGGCTGGGACTTCCTCCACTGCCAGACTCTACGAGCGAGTGTATTTCCACCAAAAGAGTTGCTGTACCAATCAGTGGGAGTGGAGGAGAGAGGAGGAGAAGGAGGGATAGGGAGCCAGAAGCCTGTGCATACTTCAGAGAGGATCCATGGGCCCGTGAACCAGCCAGCGGGGAGTGTGAAGGGCAAGCATTGACCCCCACCAGAAACTTGTGGATTCAGATGCGTGTGCCACAATTTCTTGCCCTCCAAGGCAAGGGCTGAGGCGGACTGGAAAATGCCCTTGTGAGACGCCTTGTGCTGCTTGCGCCTGTGCTGGCTCAGGTATCTGTCCGGTTGTCTGGACCGTCTCTCTTGGAAGCCCCTGAAACCTCTGAAGGACCGACCCTTGTCTGAGCACTGGTGCGCTTGGCTCTATGTCTTAGGGGTGGACTTGGTGAGGATCAATAAGGACTTAGCAGCCCGCAAGCTATTCTTTTTTCCATCGAGTTCCTCATCCGTTGTTGAATGGAACAGATGGTCCCCCTGGAAAAGAAAGGTGCGGTATACGTTCCTGGACATCAGGGTTGAACTTAGTCGCCCTTAGCCAAGCCGTCTTCCTCATGTCGGTAGCAATACAGATGGCACTACCTGAGGTATCAACGTGAGCCACTGTGGACTCCATTAGGTCCTGTGCCATTATTTTGGCTTCAGCCAGCCCAACCTTTAAGCAGACCTGACTCTGCACAGGGAGTGAGCGATCTCCCGCCAGAGACTCTGGTTAACCACCGCTAGCATGGCATCTGCATTGGACTGGCACAGATGGAGATTGACATTGGAATAGATTCTTTCCCAAACGCCTCCAGGATCTTCACCTCCTTACCCAGGAGTGCTGAGGCTGATGTAGCCGAGGACAATTGAGGCTTAGGGCACAGTGATGCTTTGCTATCACTGAGGTGTGTGGCTGGGGGTGTGCCGACAGTAAGAGGGGTGCCCTTCTGTTTGCCTAAACTTAGCATTGAGAAGTAGACTGGTAGTAGGCTGGGTGGAATGTGGCTTTAGCCATGCTTTAATGGAAAGTGCCACCACTTCCATCTGCAGTGGGATTCTGTATCTAGCTGTGGGGCATAGAGTGAGAACTTCTGCCAATACCCCCGCCTCTGGTTTTTCCACCTTTGGCTGTGGGATCCCCAAATATTCAGCCAGGCCTACCAGACGCTCGTGAAAAGCTTTGGCTGATGGAATGTCGGGGTCCTCATCTGTGTCCACTATTGTGTCCTGCTGGTACGGTGCAGACGGAGGAGTGCTGGGCAAAGGAAGCTGTGGCGTAATGATTATCAGCACCGGAGGCTGCTGCAGCAGTGTAGACCGGGCTGCTGTGACTGGTACAGGCCTGAGAGCTGGCGTCATAGGGACCGGTGCAGGCACCTTGGGCTGTACTGGACCCAGAGAAGCTGGACCCAGAGGCGGCATTGCAGTGGGTGCTAGCGGTTGTACCAGAGGAAGAATGTCCATGATCACATCCCTAAGGATGATACCCATCTGTGGGGACCTCAGAGTAATGGTATAGGTGCGGGGCCCTGAGGTTGCTGAGACCTAGGTGCTCCCGGTTTCGCTGTATGGGGCGAGGTGCATCTGCCCTGCAAAGTCGATGGGTATGCTGAGGGCCAAGTGGCAGGCGTTGACCAGTCCCACCTGGAAGCTCGCTCCCCTACCTGGTCCCAAAGGAAGATTGTATCGGATGAACCCCTATTTTGCCTGGTCCGGCGGCTTCCTCCAGAACGCGGAGTGGTGGAGGTTGAGTCCTACCCTGCACCTCAGGTTGGGGCCTGGCAGGGGGAGTGGGCTTGGCTGTGGAGCCGCGAGTGCTGCGTACAGGCGCACCCTCAAACATCAGTCCGGTGTTAAGGTGTAGCCACTCTTGCCGAGACCCGGTAAAAGAAACTTGTGGGCCCTCAGCAGAATCACTGGTAGGATTCTTGCGACCCCTCTGCCTGGTGACCGGTAGCTGGAGTGCTTGTGCTGGTCGTAGAACCCGTTAGGTCCCTCCCGCTAGTGCGCTTCCCGGAAAGGAGTCGCCTTTGCGGGGTGCGGATGAGAACAGTGCACCAACCTTGGGCCTGGTCTTCTGCTTCACAAAAGCTTTTAGGTCCTGTGGAGGCGACCTCCGAAGAGCTCCCACCACCTGGCTAGTCTGTTCTGTGTCAGAGCGTCACACCCAGTACAGCTTTGGTCAGGGCCTAGGCAGTGGAGGCAGAGGGTGTTCAGGGGGTTAGGGGGGAGAGTTTGGACGTTGGGAGGGGCCCTCGCAGGCTGGACATCTGCTGAAGCCCACCGTAATGCGCCAGGTAGGAGCGTGGCGCCAGAGGACAAAGCAGTACCTGACCATCTTAAAAAAAAAAAAAAAAAAAAAAAAAATTTAAAAAAAATGTACTTCTCTGGGGAAGAGCGTGTGGAATTATTAGGTCGGAGGCCTAACCCAGGAGCGCTCGTGAAAGTGCTCTGTTCCAGTCGAAGCAGAAAAGAGGACTAGGGAGTGACACCGGTGGGCAGAGTCAGGGGAGCGCATGCTCCAGGGCCGCGCCCTTCTAAATTTAGAGGGGAATATGATTTTTCTGGTGAAAAAGGTTCCATCTCCCCTAGTGAGGGATGCCCATACAGTATGGAGGAAAGGGGACTGGACGTTGGAGTACAATAGTTACAGGTAAGGAACTTAAACCTTCCCGAGCATGGGGTCTGGCATGGATTCACATGCTCATGAATAACAAATGTATATCAGTACAACATTACATAACCACTGGAGGTGGCAAGGCTCAACAGAAGCAATAGTACTTACCCTGGGGAACAGACTCACCTAAAGCGAACCGGTCGCATAGCACTGCCTGGCCGACTCCTCTCTGGAATCCATATCGACAGCACTTCGTGAAGGTGTGCATAGACCTCCACATAGCAGCCTAGCAGATGTCGTCACAGCGATCGCACTTGTGGAATGGGCTCTTCGACGGCCGGGCAGCAGTCGGTTCACTAACCGGTGATAGTGTGTGATGCAGCCAGAGACCCACCTTGAAATGGAAGCCTTGAACAGGGCCTGCACATGGTTCACAGGACCAAAGCACACGAACAGTTGTGAAGTCTTCCAAAAAAACTGCCCTTCACATAGAACTTTACGGCACGGGCAATGTCCAGCAAGAGCAAGGCCCTTTCTGACACCACCCTCGATTCCTGAAAAGTCAGGTACAGTTACTTGCAGGATAGGGCCTGGATCTCACCAACCTTTCTGGCAGAGGTGATGGCCACAAGGAAAGCCATTTTCCACAAGAGAAACAAAGGGAGCCCCCATGAGCCTTGTCAGAACCACGTTGAGTTCACATGCCGGGGCAGGAGCCTTCACCAGCTTAAAAGATCAGAAAAGTTATTTGAGAAACTCCTTGACAAGTCAGTGGGAACAAGTGAAGCTCTTCCTGGGGATCTGGTGTAGCGCGAGATGTAACTTGATTGAGTCATGCGCCAGTCCAACCTTAGCAAAGGATAGCAAGTATGGAAGGATATGTGGGGCTGTGACTCTCAGAGAGGTAATCTCCTGTGACAGGCAACACATAGCAAAACGCTTCGACTCGTGACTGTAGCACTTCAAGGACGACGGCACCCTGGCCTTGACGAGGACCTCTGCAGTCGGCAGTCAACTCCGATCCTCCAACCTCTAGGGCTGCAGGAGCCAATCCCTCAGTCTCAGCGATCTGGGGTCGTGATGAAGGATTGCACCCCCTTCTCTGGTGAGAAGATGCGGAACCACTGGCAACTTGACTGGAGGCAACGCTGAAAGGCTGAGAAGGTCCCGATACCAAATCTGCCTCGGCCATGCCAGATTGAGGAGTATCATCATGCATTGACACAGTGTGCTGATAACTCTTCGAAGGAGCAGAGAAAACACATACAGAAACAGACCCCACCCCCCTCCATCCCACAGGAAGGAGAACGTATCCCCCCAGGCTCCTTGGCTGGTGGAATATGCTGGCAATCTTCTGGCATTTAGAGTTTTCCACCGTTGCAAACAGATCAATCTGGGTTCTGCATCATTTGACAAATATGCGGTCCACCTGATCCCGACGAAGCTCCTGTGGCAGAAGTGCAGTTCCCTTCTGAGAGAGTCTGCAATGGTGTTCAACTCCCGCCAGGTAGAGGGGGACGAGGAACATTCCCTGTAAGACGGCCCAGCGCCACAAGTCCTGAACTTCCTTGGAGCACCGGGGATAGAGTGCCCCCCTGCTTCCTGATGTAAAACAGTGGTGGTTTTGTCCGTGAAGATCCACACCACCGTGCCATCCTTGGCTCCAGGATGTTGATATGAAGATCCTTCTCCTCCAGTAGACAGTCCTCTGGTGTGCAGACGTCCAGTGTGTGCTCCCCAAGCTTCCACCGAGTCGTCCGTGGGGACTTACTCCTGGTATGGAGGGGAGGGGTGGTTTGAAATCCAGTGCCTTGGGCGATGTTTGAGCATACACCCCACCATTCTATCGCCCGACAGGAACTCTCTATTGAGAGAGAGAGAGGCTGTCCGTGAAGCTTTTCGGCTACCTGTATGCAGCGAGCGTCCAGGAATTCTTGTAAGGGTTGCATCTACAACCTGCAGAGACGGACGAGGTAGATGCAGGACATCATTCCGAGTAACGAATTGATAGTCCGCACCATGTTGAGTCTGGTGTTAAGCAGGACTTCAGATAGTTGAAGGAGAATCACAACCGGCCGGTCGTCTGTGTGTCTGTCCGCCATCTCCTGCAAACGTGCGCATATCAGCCAGTCGTCCAGGTACAGGTATACGTGTATGCCCTGTAGATGCAGATGGGCTGCCACTGGTGCCAGGTATTTCGCGAACACTCTGGGAGCCGACTTCAAGAGGAAAGGTAGGGCCTTGAACTGGTAGTGCTGTCCCTGCACCACGAAACGTAGAAAGTTTCTTGTGAATGGGGATGTGGAAATTGGCGTCCCCCAGGTCCAACAATGTCAAGAAGTCTCCTTTTTCCAGTTGGCTAAGCAGGTGTTGCAACGTGACCATCGTGTAATTTTGGGACTTTAGGTGTTTATTCAGACATCGTAGATCTAGGATGGGCCTCCATCCCCAGGTCTTCTTTCTGGCTAAAAATTATCAGGAATAGAGCCCCGGAGCTGTTGGGGAACCAGCTCTATCACCCCTTTTCACAGCATGGTTCGTACCTCTTGCAGAAGCTGAGGGATACGTGGACAGCTGCCTTGGAACTCCAGGATGTCTTTTGGGGAGAGCATCAATCACCAATCTGTCAGTGATCTTTCTCCACTCGCTGATAAACCTAATCAGCCAGCCTCCAACCGGGGTTCACAAGTGGGGGTCCGAAGTCCTGGTCGGTAGGTTTGCTTTGGCGCAATCGTCCTGCAGGCTAGGGCGAGGCTGTGCTCCGCTACCGTAGGCCTGGGAACAGTCTCTGTAGGCTTCTTGCGTTGAGTATCTGGAAGGCTGCTGGTATGACGTGGTGAACCCTTTTGAAGACCTGCTTGACTTTGCTCGGAAGAGCGAAAAGACAAGCAGTGCTGGAGAGTGCCCAGGGAACGGACTGTCTGTCTCCGTCTTGATGGCCTGGGAGGAACTCGTCGATGGCCTTCATTAACAGATTCTCTCCGTCAAAGGGTATGTCCAGCCCCTTTGCTTAGACCTCCTTATGGAAATTAGTGGCTTTCATCCAACCATGTCAACAAAAGACAGATGCCATTTCCCATTTGCCCGAACCCTGTGTCGGTGACGTCCAATGCCACTGTGATGGCATGATTACGGGAAGAGAGCGATGGTCTCCATGTTATCATCGGGGGAGGTACTCCATGATCGGTCTCAGCTGGTACCACAATTTCATGTTGTACCTGGCCATGATCGCCAGTGTGTTGGCCGACTTCATAGTGGACGCCACGGTATAAATCACCTTCTGTCCCATGGCGTCCATCCTTTTCCGAAGACTAACACCGACCGTTATCTCGCAGCCACAGATACCACCGGAATCCGGCGATGGCTGCGACCCCAGGCACTTTGGTGCAGAGTCCGGCACCCTATATTTTTTCTCCAGCCCGTCCTGTTTGGCTTGAGCCGTGCAAGGGTTCTTCATCGTCCAGAAAAGGCACTGCCATAATAGTTTTCCTCTTGGCGTCGCGCCTTTGATACAAGAAGCACTCTTCCTTGGTTTCCTCAGGCACCAGCTGGAATAGCTGGAGATCATGGAGTGGGATGATCCCACCTCATCCGGTTGGGAAACCCTATGTGGAGCATCCAAATGTGATTATTCACCTTCCGCTGCGACAATGTCTTCAAGAATTGTCACTGTAGATGTATCTGTGTCTGGGTCTGCTTGGGGGTGGGGGGAGCGAGGTAGAGGAGGTTGAAATGGGGGCATAGGATGATGCTTCCTCTTCTTCGCTGGAGGTTGATCGTGGACCTTGGGGACCACAGGTACCGGAACTGGAGGCATCCTCATCTGGATCTCTGACAACAAGGTCTGTAGAGGTGACAGAATATCCAAAGAAATGTCCCTCGGTTGAGAAGGTAGAACAGGAAAACTATGCCCTGCGCAGTTGTCGCCATCATCCTCAACGTCCTGTATGTAAAGACTCTTGATCCTCGTTGTCCGGGGCCAAGACCTCCATGGTTTGGGTGACTGCCTGGGAGAGCTGTTATGGGGCCTCATTGCCCTGCCCCTTCAATCCCCCACCCACCCCCCAGGGGTCTTGTACTGGTGCCTAGGACGGTTTCATCCCTTCAAGCGTGCCTGCAGACTTTGCCTAAGTCACTGAAGCGGTGTCACGCCTTGGGCTCAGGGACACAGCCGTGGGAGCTACCCTCGTAGGACCAGCTGTCGTGCTACAAGTAGTATTGACTGAGTAATCGAGCCTGCTGGGCAGCACAGCTTTCAACTCCACAAACACATTCTGTAGCGCGCATTTAGTGCAAGGCCTGAAGAGGGACCTTCTCATCCGTCCTGGTCAGAGGGTGCGAAGTAGGCCAAAAGGGGCGTCTGCGGCTTCTCAGATTTTGCACGTATCGGGGTAGATGACTTCCTCTTAGAAGAGGAGCATGATGATAGGCTGGCAATGGAATCAGAAGGTGATGCTGATCACGGCCTATTCACTTTGGGACTCGCTTCAGCAGCAGACTGACTTGCAGCTCTTGGCCTGGTCTTGAGCCATCACAGATGAGGTGCCCTCAAAGGACTTACTGCTCCTCGGACCGGAAGAGCACAAAGGCTTCTTTGAAACAAAAATAGAACTTGAAGCGTGCAGTAAAAATCTGATGGCTGCTGAAGGAGGGGCTTAGGGAGAGGACTGCCATTGGATGGGGCAGTAGGACAGAGGACAGTGATTGGTTTAGTGAAAGTGAAACTGTCTTTTCACAAAGGATTCCCACAGGGAATATTCATGAGCATGTGAATCCATGCCAGACCACATGCTGGAGAAATTACATTTTTGCTCTGGCATGTGGTGTACTTTTGGAGTATTCATTTGAATTATTTATAAATTCAGTTTTCTTTCGAATTTATGTGACATTTCTCAAATTCAAGTGTTTCAAAGATGAACAAAAATAGAGAAAATACCAATCTGAGCGGGATAATCTCCTCTGCTTGATTTATGGTAGATCCTGTACGCTAAATATTTTTCTGCAAAGACTCGGCTTCCTCAAACACTGGTTCTCTTGGCAGTTCTGCTCATAGCTTAAACATTTTACTATAATTTAGTTAATTTATCACAATTTCAAAGACCTTTGTAATGCTACTCACAAATCATTTGAAGTGGAAGGTCTGTAATATCAGACATTATCTTGGCTAACCCTTACTCTTCTGACTGCCCATTATACTCAGACTTCTCAAAGCACCATCAAACCATTCCTTTCACAGTTTAATTTTTGGTCCTACTTCTCAAATCACACGTTGCTTCTCTACTTCCGGTCACCTTGTACCTCGTCAACTCATCAGGTACTTCAGGAGTTTCTCTGCCAGCCCTCAATAAGACAACCAGCACTCGAAAGCTAGTGTGGACTTTAAAACCCTAAAAATGACATACCCATTGCATCCCTGCAGAGGCGAAGACGAAGTGTGTAAACGCCGAAATGCAATCCCATCTGTAATCTCTCAATACCCTAAATGACTGATAACTGGGCTTTGACTCAGCATGTGCGCATTTGATTACCTCCTAAAAATCAGGGCATCCAGAAAATCTGCAGCCCCTGCTATGCCTCCTTGTTTATGAGGGGGTCCTAGGATAGCATGTAGTAATCAGGGAGAAAAATGACTGGTAACTAGTGCAAACTGTTTCACAAAGGCAGTGATATGCATTGGTGAGGTTGAAAATGTGGGAGGAACATTGAGGAACCTTCAGGCTGATTTGTCATTTAAATGTAGACCCTGAAGTGAACTGAAGGGATGGAGGCAGGGAGGGAACAGCAGGTGGGACGGGGGGGTAGGGGTGGGGGGTTGGAGAACTGGGTAGTATAGCTCAGTGGCAACTTGCTTGTCTTTTCAGCCAGACGATGCAGAGCAACAGGTTCAAATCCCGATTCTGCGCTTAGAAACCTCTTCGGTATTAAGCGAGTTACAAAAAATTCAATTCCAATCATAAGCTATGGTTTACAATGCTAAGCTCGAAATGTCAGGCTAATGTGCTAGGAGATGAGACATCAGATTTGAGTTTCAGATCCTTTAGTAAAGTAGAGTTCTATGAGGGTAGACTTTCTAAAAAAGCAATCATATATATATGGAGGCAATTACGGTCCAACATCAGTGTACTTGAGGAGAAGGGTCAAGGGAGCAGTTAGGTGCTAATCTAAACCCTATGTGATACCAAGGAGTGAAACAAAGTAAGAACTACACTGCCATGGGCTAGGTGAATGAAAGAACCAGGGATTCAGGATTTAACTTTAGGGTGCACTAGAATTAATATGCAATTTGCAGTCTTCAGAATGACTGCAAGAGAAGCATGTAGGTGCAGAAGGTGACCGAGGGTATCCAGCTATTAGTGCCTGCAAAACGATTCAGAGCAAGTGATACACTGGTGAAACTTAAGGCACAGACCGAATCAATAATCAGAATCAAGATTTATCAATGATGAGTCGGCAGAAGTGGGAGCAAAGTGATAAATCCATACACTGTTGCTGAAGGAGTCTGCATGTTGTTGTGTTTGTTTAAACAGGCCTTTCCCACATGGCAACCAAACTGACTGATGTTCAACCACTTTTCTTTACCACTGAGACCAAGCGAGTGAGGCATGGAGAGGCCAAAGAGACCCTAATTGGTGAACAAGTCACAATGCGATCTTGGTATGAAGTGCAGATATCAGCAGTTTACGAAACTACTCTTGAGTTCGAAGTACTATGTAGGCTGTCACTGGGATCTCTCCAGGCACAGACTGACTGCACTTCAGCGATTCATGGGCAACACTGCATGGTTACCTGAACACCTTCAGCATTTTTGTTGTGCCCAGAAGCGCCCATTCAGATGGCCACAGTTGGGGGACACTCAAGAGCCTTGAGTGGCCCTTGAATCATCACTGCAGGCTTTCCTATTTGGACAGGATGCCAAGGATTTTAAAGATGCGGCACACTCCAGACCAGGACTCTTTATACTGGCCAGGGATGCAGCGCACAATTAAAACGCTTTTAAGTTTGTTTCACTCTGTCAATCTTTCAGAAGGCAGCCAACCTGTCTCACAACCACCCTTAACAAACACCCTGTGTCGCAATGGACCATGAACCAGGAAAGTGTGCAATAATTAAATATTTATTTTTAATTATGAATGAAAAATAAACGCATTCAATATAGGGCAGCAATCACCAGGGTGGTGACAATTACACAGGAAAATGATAGAATACATACACTTAGCTTACCCTTCTAACCTAAGATACAAAAAGCACAATTGAAGGAAAGCAAGATTACTTTTGGGTAGTGCTTTTAAATGGCACCACAGTTAAGCATTCCCCCGGCAATACTCTCTCAAGCCCCTGTTAACCAGATTTTGTGTGGGTGGAGAGGAGCAGCAAGGAGTCAGTCGGGTATACTATGCAAGTATCGGATTGAGTTACTTTTGCCAAAATCAGTTATGACGCAAAACACTTATATTCACAAATGTCATCAGGAAAATTAGACGGGCAGATTCCATATTTCAAAAGGAACATCCCTGTCCAAACGCCAAGTTTCTGTGATATTGCTTTGTTCTCCTGGCATTCTTTTGTAATTTCTATGGAATTTATTTGATCAAACATCCTAAAAATAGATACACGAGTATAACAGCGTCGGACATATTTGCATTCAAGTTTCATAACCTTGTCATGTACACTGTTTCCAGAAATGTCATTTTACTGGCATTTGCATCCCAGCATTCTAGGAGAACAGTTTCATTTTAGTGGCGCAAAATTACATTAAATCTCAAACTTTTACATTACTGCTTCTTTAGGCTACTGAAATACTTTGATATAGAAAGTCTTTTCAATGACATGGGTCGGCTTTGTTTCCAAAAGTAGGCTGTCCTTTCAAACCCCCAGCCAAATGTCATGCTCTGGTCAGCTTTGCCCAGGGTTGCCATGGATTTGCCTTTGATCCCAGGCAGTTGAAGTTAAGGAGAGGTGTCGGAGGAATTCACAATTACGTGTGACAAGGCCAGTTCCCCTGATCCATTGTTCCTGGCTAGAGAAAAGCCAGGAAGTCTGACGAGGTCGCTAGATTCTCCACCTCGGCCCCTTTCATGTACCCAGGGGGCTGGTCCACTTGGGGAAGGTAATTCTGCTCCCATGGGAGGCAGGGCACCTTTGAAGTCAGTGCTTGCCAAACCTGTTCTGCTGGTCTCAGATTTGTTTTCCTTTCTTTAAACAGGAACCAAGTCTTTTTGGGAATCAATATGTATATTTTAGAGCAAACCCCCATATTCCATCACATTTCTGTGCAAGCACAGGGCATCATTTTAACATTTGACTTTCAAAAGGCATTTTTCCTGCTTGGCAAAAGCACCGTTTTACACGTGGGTTAATTTTTCTTGGATGTCACTTTACAAATGTGGTTTCCTCGCATCTTTATTCTGAAAATGTCCATATCTCTGGTCAATTTCTAATACACTGGAATCCGTTCAACACAAGGGTTATTTGCAAATGATATAAGGAAAGGAAGAGAGCTTCTTGTGAAGTTTGGCCTGTGGTACTTTGTTGCAAGAGTAAACGCTTGCCGTATGGCCTGAAATGAGATTTTACTTGACACTACCGTTCAGGGAGGAATAGCCCTCCTTTGATGGTGTTCATCCTGAAGATAGAAGGGCATGAATGAGTTTTACTGGAACACTATGTAATGTTGAAAAGATGAAAATAGCAATGGTGCAAACTCCTTTTAAACACAGAACATTTTCTTTTTCAGTGGGAAGTTTTGAGCTGGCAGTTTAGCAGCGATGCTTTTGAATTCTTTTCTTTGGTGCACATGAAGAAAATACTTGCAGCCATTCTCTGGGTGTTCCAGGTTCCATATCGCCCCATATGTGCTCGGCAGAGACAGCACAGCCATTTTTGTAACTGCAAAACGCAGTTTTGAAGCAAGGGTCTAAGTGCTCAGCAGAGCTATGGCAGTCATTCTTGTAACTGCTGAAAATGCAGTTTGGTGGTGCAGGTGAGTTCTGCTGGGCTAGTAAATGTACCCCACAAAATCCCCCCCCCCCTGCTTTACTGGGACCTCTTGTTGGGGAAGAGTAGGGCAAGGTGAACTCATCGGGTGGAGTTCTTTTATTTAGGCGCTGGACGCCAAGATCGTCCTTCGGTCTTTCGTTGGAGTGTGGAGCAACATGCCCTTTCCTTCCTTCCCTTTCCAGGTCCCCGGGGAGGTCCTCATCGGTCTAAGAGGGAATGGAATTAGTACTCTAATAGGAGATAAAGATAGGTTTTAGAATCGTTGACTGTCTTCCCAGAAGGTTGACATCAGTGGCACAAAACATATTTATTAAGGAACTTGAACAATATCAGCAAACAATTATTTAACAAGGCAAAGACAGGATTGAACTTTTACACAATAGTTTCATTGCATATTTTGCAACAACACTGAAAGAAGTACTCCCTGTTGGACAGATATACCTATGGACCTACCTATTCCCTTTTTTCTTTTTCTTGCTTCTTATTCTCCAGGTTCTCCTCCATTTGACTTTCCCATGGCACCTCAATTAGCTGCAAAGTGTGTCTGGGGTGACAACTTTTTAACTGGTAATGTGGACCCATTTCTCTTCCGACAGCTCTCCTTTGCTGATGCAGATTCTGTAAGCGACACATGAAGTTTTGTCTCCAATTTCAAAGGGACCGCGCCAGGAGGGGAGACATTTGCTCTCCTTTGTTTGGTTTCTCTGAAAATTGTACAAGTAGACCCTGTCTCCTACTTGGTATTCCTTTTTGGTGGTTTTTAAATCATATTTAGTTTTCATCCCCTCTGCCGATTAATCTAGATTCCGCTAAGCATACGCAAAAGCATACTGAAGGTCTTTTCTTAGATTCTCAACATATTCATGTATTGTGGAGGCGTTTATCAGTGTCTGCTCTTGTGTTCTATAGAGCAGAAGCTGAGGAAGCACCATCCTTCGTCCAGCCATTAGATCAAATGGAGACATTGTGGTCGCGAAGATGGTGTAGATCTGATGGCCAACAGGACAAGCGGTAATTGGATGTCCCAACTTGGCCCAGAATCTGCCACAAACCTTTTTAGGATGCTCACAATGGTTTTATTGTACCTATCAACTCCCCCCACTAGAGGACTGCCGGCATGCAATATGAAGTTTCCTTTTTACCCAGAGTATCTCCCACCTCTTTGTTATCACTTCGCTGGTGAAGTGACTTCCTCGGTCTAACTCAATCCTTTGAGGAAGGCCAAAACATGAGAAGATGTGTTTGATCATAAGGGCAGCTACTGTTTCTGCCTTGAAATTTGGGGCCGGGAGGCATTCCACCCGTTTGGTGAACAAACATGTTACTGTTAACATGCACTTGTTCACCCTAGAGGAGCAAATCAGGAGCCTGATTAAATCTACTTGCAAATCTGACCAAGGCAGTGTCATCCCCGTCTTCTGGAGGAGAGCTCAGTGTGTGAGCTTGGCTGAAATCATGCACACACAAGACACCCCTTCAAGTATTGGTCGAGGACCTGCCCCATGTGTGGCCAGTGAGCAACCTTGCGCATGATTTCTAGAGTAGTGTGAAACCCCCAATGACCGGCTGTGGCCGCGTCATGGGCGTGACTTAGCATCAGAACGAGGTAGGAACCACCCACTGGTCACATCCAGGGATGGATCTTCTTACCAACAAACAGTCTTGGAATAGGAACATTTTGCGACACTTCAACAGCCTGAGGTCCTCTTTCCCAATGTAATCGGTTTCCGTCAGAGGAAAGTTCTCAGGGTCCTCAATGTGTTGGTAAAGTTTCCCAATAATCGGATCCCCTTTTTGTGCCGTGATTAAATCAGCATGTGGGGTCTCCTTTTTCCACTGGGCAGGAGAGTTCATCGTGAGCATTAGTCTGGGACCTGGTGACAGCAGTGACCTGGATTCCCCCAACATGGAGAACTCCTGGATGGCATCGGTTTTGGCCAACTGATCAGCCAGGTTGTTTCCAGTTTTGTCTGGCCCCTCTTTTCTGGAATGACCCTTAATCTTTTTCCAATAGATGATCATCCCGTTAGAGGTGACCAAACCGTAAGTGGTTTGTTTTTTCCACACAGCATGCCTCTGGTTCTACAATTGATCAGGTGCACGGCAGTAAGGATAGCCTGATGAACTGCCATCAATTAGGCCACCCGACTACTGCAGGGACCGATTTTGTACCCAGTCGAGGGGTCAGGGGCATCATTCACCAAGGCATTCCCCACGCCGGCCACCAGTACCTTTTTCCGTTGTAGTCAACATGGTAGGAGCACCCGTTCACATAATCTGTGGGCATCCCCTCGCACTTGTATTCTTCATAGACTTTGTGCGGGGAATTCAGGTACGCCTCCATGTTATCCTGGGTTTTAAAACTTTTGCCCTCGAGACAGTTTTCTCTGGCACAATCATGCAAGACAGCCAGACCTTGCACGAGGGGATTCTTCTTGTTTTGGCCATATTGGACCTCCACAGGAAAGCCTTGCATGGACAGAATCCAGGAGGCAATTCTGGAATTACTCACATTTCCTGCCTGGATTCTGTCACTTTCGAGATATTGCAAAAGCTGGTGTGGAGTCTCCACTATGATGTGGTCCCCTGGATGAACAGGCGGTAATTTTTCAATGCCCACACCGTTGCAAGGAATGCCTTCTCACAATAATTGAATTTTTCCTCCACAGAGGATAAGGTCTTGCTTGCATAGGAGACCATTGACCTCGTCATTCTTTTGGTATAATACTGCTATCAAGCATGTATTCGAGAACCCAGTCTCCAAAAAGACTCCTTGTGTTTGACAGGGTAAGCTAGACAAGGCGTTTGTGAGAGACTTCTTTTGAGTTTTACTGCATTGGCTTGTTCTGGACCCCACTCCCACTTGACGACCCCCTCCTTTCAACAGATGGACCATGGGTCTTGTGACCTCTGCGTAATCCTCAATGAACTTCCTACTGTAATTAGTCCAAAAAGGCTTCTTAGCTCAGTTGTGGAGTATTTCACATATTTAGTAGTGCTCCCACTTTCTTAGCCTGGGGACAGAGACCCTCAGGGGTGATTTCATGTCCCAAGAAGTTGACACGGGTCCTACACCACTGTGCCTTCTGGAAGGATAGTTCTGCTCTAGCAACCTTAACTAGGTCACAACATAGCGGATTTCCGCTATATGCTCCTCCAGAGTTGCGCTTTTAATCAGGACATCATCCACATAGGCCAGGTTGCCCCTTTCACCCAAGTAGGGCATGGCCTTGTGTAAGAAGATGTTGAATTCATTGCTGGATTTTATGTATCCAAATGGAGTTCGGGTCCATGTGTACTGCTGCCCCCCGAAGGTAAAGGCCAGCTCGTACTGGTCCTCCCTAATGAAGAGCACGGTCAAGTATCTATTTGTCAGGTCAATGGCGGTGTACACCTTTGACCCCTGGTTCTGGGCCAGTCCCTGGCCATGGGAACATGTGGACCCATTTGTTCAGCTCCCCAAGGTCTGCGAATTGTCTCCATTAGCCATTTGGTTTTAAAATCACCAGCACCAGATTATTAAAGGTGCTGTGTACTGGATGAATTATCCCACGGGACTCAAAGTTTTTGATAATTTCTGTCAGGGACTCCATAGATGCAAGAGGAAACTGATATTGCTTCATAAACACAGGAGTCATTCCAGGGTCCGTGGGAACTGAGGTAGTATGCATCTCAGTGCAACCACAGACGTACGAGTCCACAGCAAAGATACCTTGAAAATCTAAGAACACCCGTTTGAACTTTTGCTTTTTTTCCTCAGTCCACAGGCATCAGCAAGGTTGACCCGCTCTTCAACCATCTGCCTGAAGCCTGGAAAGACTCCGGGTTTTCGCAATCTCAGTGGCCTCCTTCAGTTGTGTGGAGCGGCCTCTGATTAAAGTGTTGACCTGGACAGAGGGTTTTTCAGGTAGGAGAGGCAGTCATTGTGGACCTGGAAGATCACCTCATCCTTCCTGATGTCACAGGTCACCTCTTCCTCCCCGTAAGGGCAGGAAGAGTACACCAGGAAATTCCCCCCCCTTGCCGGGTGAATATCCTGTCTGGTGGTATGTCATTGTCATAGTCACAGGAGATTGGTCCCATCAGTTCATTTCCATAGATCCATGGAAAATGTTGGTCATTAACCGCCATTCCAAAAATGGTGCCTTCCGCTCAGAGTGATAATTCTGAGGTCGCAGTTATCCACCACTATTGAGATGGTGTTGTATTCCACATTGACTAATGGTGTTGGGTTTAAACCCAACCCCTGCTGTTGAAGATGGGCATTGAGGTGTACATATGCATCTGGATTTTGTAGTTTTTCCTCTTAATTGGTAAGTCAAGTGGGAATTGTTGGGTCCGTCCTGGGATGGTGACCTCCTGTCCAATTTAAACTTCAACCGCATACGGCAGCAATTGAGCAGACCAAAATGCCTTTTCAGAATCAAAGCCCATGGGATTACCCATTACCAGGCCTTGTAATTTATATGGTCCAAATTAATCGCAAACCGAATGAGAATGTCACTGCCTAAATAGAATGCAGCAGTGACATCTCGCACAACCCAACAATTATGCATTATGCTTTTATCACAGATCGAAATTTTGAACATACACCGGCTCGGCAGGAGTTGTTTCAATTGGGAGTTTCCAGGCCCATTTTCCACATCTCAATCAATTTAAATGTGGGAATGCTTGGATCTTTTGGGAGTTTCCTGAGCATGGCTTCACTGATGAAGCTCTTTCCATTGTTCAATGACACTCTGGCGAGAACAGGATCCTTCCCCTAATTTAACTGAATAGGGAGCAACTGTTCTCTTATTTTCTGAATGTTAGCTAAGCTTTTAGCTGGTTCATCACTTTTGGACACTAGGATTTAATTTTCAGATTGGGAATTGGCATAAAATTTCAAATTATTTCCGTCCAGTGTGGAATGCCACTTGAAACTGGAAGGAAGGGTGATTTTCACGAATGGAGGGGCGTTCCCATCACCAGTTTGTTGTCCTACAGTAATTACGGCAATGTCAGGTATTTGATCATTTTGGAAATGAAACTCAATTTGATCCAATTTTTGTTCAACCATGTGGCATGTGCCATTTAAACTAACAAGGTTGACACTTTGTTTTAATTTTATTGGCCGGTGAGTCTGAGTCCAGAGGACCTTATTTACAGTCCATCAGGGGAGACAACCTCCGTAGGTGGTCATTCCCTAATAGACATGGGATCCCCTCGGGAATTAGGACTGTGACCGGGTGTTTAAGTCAATAGAACCAGTTTGTAGGGGGGATCCCTCCATCAATATTGTGTTCTCTGATGACAATTCTGGGGGGTCAGGGATGGTCTGGTCTCTTGGGACCCATTTTTCTTTGAGAGGAATTCCCCTGTCCCTGAAGGAGAAGATTTTCTTCCTAGAATCATCCAAGGATTCGTCCCCTTCACACCGGAGGACACTGACTTCCTCCACAAAATAGTTTTGATTTCTGGGTTTCTCCTACCCACCCTATGTTCCATGGGTTGCAGATTTTCAGGGGCAAGAGATTTCAGTTCCGGGGTCTCCAGGGGCTTTTCACGGTTGAGGAAGGAAGCTTCCTCTAGGGCTTTGCACCCCCCTTCCTCCTGTGCCTCCTCCTCTGGAACCAGTGGGTTCTCTGGGTTCTCTCCCAGTCATTGTTCGGGGGTGCCAGACCCTTGGTTCGAGGGGTTCTGTGCTGCCATGTTCATCTGAGGGTTCTGCTGAGCTCTCAGCGTGCGACTCAGATCTTGAGTGAGGTTCTGGACCTGGAGCTCCAGTTGGGACACCCGCTCCGGCTGGTACTGGGGTCTTTGCTCAAACCTAGGTTGTTCTCGGGAAGGGCAACTATCCCTTCTCCCGGAGTATCCTGGGTCCTGGGGATTCTCTTGGTAACCTGCCCCCCTCTGCCTCCCTTCTCCCGGATTGGGTCACCTGGACTCCTGAACGCCGGGAGATAAAGGAAGGTTGTCCTGTAGGTTGGGGTTTGGAAGGTACCGGGGAAAGAAACTTAACCCAGGGTTTGGAGGATTACTGCCCTCCTGAGGGAAGTTGGGAGGGAAGTTTCCTGGGGCAGTACTCACCTGGTTGGATTCCCCCCCCCCACTCCCTGGAACCGGGGGGAGTCCATACGTACCCCAAGATCTGTCTATTGCCCTTATACCTGGGACGAACAAGTTACTCTTACCTGGTAACGTTCTTTCGATGGGATGGTCCGGCGACGTATTCCATATCTATGACATTAATCACCACAGCTGTGCTGCTTCGGAAAATCTTTCGGCATCTGGGTCCTGCATCGATGACGTTGATACGCTGTCCTCTAGGGCCTCCGTGAAGCCGACGTCACCGGATGTTATAAGTAGGACGCACGAAGCCCGTAGCCTCAGTTGTAGTTTTTTTCCCCAGAACGTGTGGCACCAATCTTCTGCCAGTATGACCACAGAAAGCCTTGTGGAAAAGTAAGCTGCAATTGCATAAGAAATTCTGTAGCGGGGCAGGTAGGGAGCGATATGGAATACTTCGGACCATCCCATCAAAAGAACGTTACCAGGTAAGAGTGTAACTTCTCTGAGGGGATTGGGATTGGGTCCTCTGACATATTCCATATCTATGACAGACTCCCAAAGCAGTACCAACGTAAGGAGGTGGGAAAAGTATTTAGAATATACAAATTTAGAATGCCCAATCAAAGTCCAGAGTAAAGGATCGCCTTGCCAAAGGCCAGATCCTGCCAATGGGAAGAATCTAGGGAGTAGTGACGTACAAAAGTATGCACCGAAGCCCAAGTGGCTGCTTCACAGATGTTACAAATGCAGAGCAGTAGAGGCAGCCATACCCCTAGTCAAATGAGCCTGTAAGCCTACCGGAGGGTCCTCACCCGCCAGGCGGTAACATTCAGAAATTGCCAAGATAATCCATTTAGACAAAGTCTTCTTAGTCACAGCTTGTCCCAAACGCCTTCCAGCGTAACCAATAAAGAGCCGATCGTCCACTCTGACACGGGACATGCGTGAAATGTAGAAACTTAAAGCTCTCCTAGGATCCAGCCTATGGAGCCTCTCCTCTTCCGGAATTTTATCCTTCTCCGCATCCTGGTAAGGAAGAATAACCTTCTGGCTTAAATGAAATTCCGACACCACCTTCGGAAGAAAGGAAGGACGAACTCTAAGGACAACCCTGTCCTTATGAAACATTGAAGGGTGGCTTAACTGAAAGTGCCTGTAACTCACTCACTCTGCGAGCGGAAGTGACCGCAACCAAAAATATAGTTTTCAGGGTCAGTCTCAAAGGACAAGAATGTAAAGGCTCAAATGGAGCACCCATCAGAAACTTGATAACAAGGTTCAAATCCCATCCCGGCACCAGGAAAGGTGACGGAGGGAACACATTAGTAAGCCCTTTTAGAAACTGAAAAATTAACTGAATTTTAAAATAACACTACTCCTCAGACGAGCGCTTAAATATGGACAGCGCCGCCAGGTAACCTTTAATGGTACCCACTTGCAAGCCCTTATGGGCTAAAGAAAGCAAAAAAGACAGAACCACGGGAATGTCACATGAAAAAGGATCCACATTCTTAACCCTGCACCAGTCGCAGAACTTTCTCCAACGGCAACAGTACAAGGACTTAGTTGCCGGCAGCAAGCAACACCTCCATCACATCTTCAGGGAGGTCCCAATCCTTATACCTCAACCTTTCAGAAGCCAAGCGTGAAGGTTGAGGGATCTGACCTCTGGATGGAGCCCCTGACCCCTCCCTCCCAGCAGATCATCTTGGTAGGGAAGACGACGTGGAGGGCAGATGGACAAGTCGAGAAGGTCCTGGTACCAAGTCCTCCGGGCCCATGCCGGAGAAATGAGGATCATCCGGGAACCGAACCTCCGTAACCTCTGCAACACTTGCAGGATGACTGGGACTGGAGGAAACACGTACAGCAGTGGGAAGGACCACTCCACTACGAATGCGTCTCCTAAGGCTCCTCTTGGAGGAAATTCCAGCGAGCAGAACCTTTCGCACTTCCAGTTGACACTGGAGGAGAAGAGATCCACTTGAGGGGTCCCCCAAAGGGCGAAGATCTCCAGGAGAATCTCCTGACCCAAGTCCCACTCGTGAGAGATTGCGCTCTGCCTGCTCAGAGCGTCCACCATCTCGTTTTCGTCTCTAGCCAGATGAACTGCTGAGATCGAAATGTCTTGCTGGATGGCCCAGAACCAGAGCTGCATCGCCTCCCTGCACAGAGGGAAGTGACTCTGCCCCCCCCCCCCCTTTGAGGTAGTGCATGGCCACTGTGTTGTCCGTCAGAATCAGGACACCATTTCCTCGCACAGTCGGCAGAAAAGCCTTCAGCTCAAGCCTGACAGCCCTCCGCTCCAACAGCTTGATATGGACTCTGGACTCCGGAGACTAACCACCGCCGATTGTCAGCTCTTTGGCATGAGCTCCCCATCCCGTGAGGAACGCGTCCGTCACAATCGTCACCTCCGGCCAGGGTAGCCAAAACTGAGCCCCCCCCCCCATCAGATTGCCTTTGACGGCCCACCATAGAAGGTCCTGGGCGATCGAGGGCGGCACCTGAACGGGGTCCGACATCCTGCCGGAGGACTGTGACCACTGGAGTTTGAGAGCCCATTGCAGAGATCTCAGGCGCAACCTGGCCTATGGCACCAGAAGAATGCAAGATGCCATGAGGCCGAGCAACCTCAAGAACTCTAACGCTGGGAGACTCTGGGCATGTTGAAACTTGTGCACCATCTGCTGAATGTGGCGAGCCCTCACCTGGGGAGGAAAACACTGCCCCAGGGACGTGCGAGCACTGCTCCGATGTACTGAAGCCGCTGAGTTGGCGTCAAGTGGGACTTCTTTAAGTTGAGGGAGAAGCCCAGCTTGTGAAGGGAGTGGCAGGTGACGGACAGATGATCCTGGACTTGCTCGGGAGAGCGCCCTGATCAACCAATCGTCCAGGTAGGGGTAGACGTGAATCCCCCTTTCCTGAGATATGCTGCCACCACCACCATGAGATTGGTAAAGACCCTTGGGGCGGAGGGCAATCCTAACGGCAGGACCCAAAACTAAAAGTGCGAGTCGCCAACAGCGAACCTCAGTTACTTCTTATACTTGGGATGAATCAGCACATGAAAATAAGCGTCCTTGAGGTCGAGAGACACCAACCAGTCCAGAAGTTGAAGGGCCTGGAGGACTTGAGAAAGAGTAACCATCTTGAACTTGTCCTTCCTGAGGAGCTTGTTCAAACCACGCAAGTCCATGATGGGTCTCAATAGCCAGTCTTTCTTTGAAATCAAAAAAATAAAGGGAATACCATCCCTTGTTCCTCTCCTCTATTGCTGTCCCCTAGGACGAAAAGGCGGAGGTTTGCGAACTGCAGCGCTCTGTTACGCTCACCTGGCTCCCACAGGGGCGTCGATCTGAACTGGACAGCTGCGGTCTGAACCAATGTGACGCGTAGTGCCGAGATGACGGACTGGACTGGCCCGTAGGAATATTCTTCTGCAAATGGAGAAAGGGAATTAAATTAACCACCCATGGAGTTGTGCGTTAACCCACCCCCACTCCCGCTGTTCTCCCCACTGATCACCTTTGATGTCCCCTCTTATAGTCTCACCTGATGGTTTGGATAGATGAGCTCTCCATCCTGCATTGAGCGCTGGGGCACATAGATAACCAGTTGCTTCACTGGCTGAAAGGAATTGGCGAGTTCCAGAACAATATTGACTCTTGAGATTCCCGGCAAGACGCCGTAAGTATGTAGTTCCTAAGAGTTCAAATGTCGGACTTTCACTCTTGTCCGATTCCTTGCAGGTTGCAGCTTGACCCTAGCGAAGAGTTCCTCGTGGCAACCGGTAATATTCAGGTAAGGATTTGTATTATCCGACACAGTTCGATAAAATAATGTCAATATGTAACCTGTTGCTTTCTCCCTTATTCAGGCACTGAGAGAAAGTATGAAGTCTCGGGGAATAATGCCTCCGGCAGTAAAATCAGATCAGTATTGTGGTGAGGAGGTTTCCCCTTGTTTGTCCCTTTGTTTCACCTTGCTATCCTTTTGTTTCCTCTTAGGGGCCGGGGTTCGGCGAGAAACCAGTGGAAGCTGCGCCGACCCGTGAAGAGGAATAGTACCCCCGGTGGTAAAATCAGGTAAGTCTATGGGGGGTAACTAATGTATTCCCTTGGCTCACCTTGCTGTTCTGGTCTTCCCCTTAGGTGCCGGAGTGCGGCGGGAACATGCAGAAGGATGCGGTGGAATGTGAAGATGCTGCGAAGCCTGGTAGGTTCAGCGCGGCGCTGCAGCAGGCGAGGCGACGCGCATAAAATAACTTGGGAATTCAGTTAAGGATCAAAGGTATTGCTCTTGTTCTAACCTTTTCTCCTGCTTGCTCCCTTTTTCTAGGAGCACCAGACTCGATGTGGGCGTGGCAGAAGACTGGATGCAGACTTGCAGGCACGGTGAGCGTTATGCAGCTGGATGCAGAATAACGCGAAGCGTGTGCTGCTCTTTGGGCGTGGTTTAAATAGCCACCAAAGTAGTCCCAGGTAAGTATTCCTCCCCAGCCCCACCAGAGTAAAAAAAAATAGTCCCTAGGTAAAGTAGTCCCTTCCAAGCCGCTTTTGGCTAGGAGCTCTTGCAGCATGGTCTGCATCAGGTAAGTTTTAATCTATGAGCCTGGCGCCTATGGCGCCAGGATTGACTCTCCATATAAGCCTGACGCCTTAGACGCCAGGACTGCACCCAAATAAGCCCCTAGCAGGGGTTGTTGGGCTTGCTTGGAATAACTTTATGCCTGCTTCCGGGGTTGCTGGACTTGGTCTGGGTCCCCGTGGGTAGGCATGACACGCCCAACGACTTCGCTGCAGCTTAGGAGGTCTGCAACCTCTCAAGACTCTCGTCAGCCTTGCTGCCAAAAAGATGTTCACCATCAAAGGTCATTTTGAGGAGGCGGGCCTGCACATCAGGAGCAAAACCAGACTTCCGCAACCATGCAAATCTGCGTATTACAGTGCTCGCCGCCATGGACCGGCTGACGCAATCAACCATGTCCAGACCCGACTGAACGGATTCACACATGGCATCCTTGCCATCCTGCACAATAGCAAGGAAACCATCCCGTTCCTCCCCTTCAGGAATATGACCAGCCGCTAGGGAAATACAGTTCCACAGAGTGGGCATGAAACGAGACGAGGCACACACAGAGTTGGCAGCCTGAGGCACCATACCCCCAAAAGAAAATACCTTCTTCGCCCAGCCGTCAAAACGCTTGTCGTCCCTATCAGGAGGGATGGTAGGGTACGACGCCTGCTTTGCTGGGGCCGTAGCCGCCTGCACCACCAAACTCTCCAGAGTAGGGTGCGTGGTCAAGTAGCAGGGGTCGGCACTGGCTGGGCGATATTTCTTCGGCAAGGACTTGCTCACTGCCGGGAGACACTCCAGAGAAGTCCAAGCTGCTGCCACCCTTCTCTGCAAGGCCATATGGAATGGCAGCACCGGGTCAGTTGGAGGACCTGGGTCCAGGATATCAGTCAGGTCATCCTTCTGAAAATCCCAGGGGGGGGGTGGGGAGGGGGGGGTTGTTTGGGGGGGGGGGGGAGAACGGGACAGACCACCCCAGGTAATCCGTGACCCTCCACATGAGGCGCCGGTATGAGGAGTCGGCATGGGTGTCAGGCTCCGGCCTACCAAACTCAATCTCCGGAGAGGTGTCTAGACCACTGGCAGCGTGCAGCGACTGACGCAGATCCTCAAGTTGACTATGACCAGAAACAATGTCATCCGGAACCCCTGCAGGAACCTCAGACTCCTCATCCACCTCAAATATAATCCAGAGGCTGGAAGGAGGGTACAGAAAAAGGCACAAAGACATGTTTAGCCTGGGCCAAAGCCTTCCTGGGAGGTGCCACCATGCCACGGGGCACCTCCGACAAAGCCACCTTGAAAGGCGTTGATGGAATCGGCGTCTAGCACGGCGCCGACAGCTTCAACGGCGTCAACACAGGCCTCGAGGGAGGAGCCCCGAGCATGTCTCAACACCCTGGGCGCAGATGGCGTCGACTTCCTCGGAGGCGGGGCCTCGAGGGAGTCAGTCGACGACCTTGGTGTCTATGTCTTTCTCAAAGACTTCAGAGGTTCTCGCGGTCTCGAGGGCGTTGAGGACCAGGACCTGGAACAGGCATGTCTAGAGTGACTATCCTTGTCCGACCGGGACCTCGAAGGCACCCGGTGGTCGCGACGACTGCTCTAGCCCAAAGGCGGACGAGCGGTGTCTCTAGCACGGCCCCGACCGGCGTCCTCAGACGGCGCAGACGGACCGGAGCCCTGCGATTGAAAAGGAATCCCATTCCTCAGGAGTGGAATGCTTGTTGGGACAAGCAACCCGCCGACGGGCAAAGTCCTCGGAAGAGGGCGGGAAAGGCGACCTGTGACAGCGCTTCCTGGAATGCCTCAAAGAGGCAGAGGAATGGCGGGACCGATTTCAGACCGAGAACCCCCGGACTCACGACGACGATGCGAAGAATCGCCCCTTGAATCGTCCGTCGAAAGACCAGTGGAACGCGACTTCCGGGGCTTGGCCACATTACCGACCGACAGCTTCTTACGCTCCCGCAAGGCCTTCGATATGAGCGATTGGCAGTCGACACAGTCGTCAGTATCATGGTCCACCCCGAGGCACCAGAGGCAAGCGTTGTGCGTATCCGTCAGCGACATCTTGGACCCGCACACCCGACACTTCTTAAACACGGACCGCGGGGTGGAAGAACCCAAAGACATCGTACAATAGCAATGAAGAAACAGGTTCGAAGAACCGAAAGATTCACTAAGCTGGAGTACATAACACGCACCACCAGGATACATAAGGTGGGGGACAAGCCTGGTAGAATGCTGGCATGGCTATGCAAACGGGAACACCCGAAACACTTGACAACTACACTGCAAGATGATAGCGGAGCTATACATAAAACGCAGAAATCAATTAACGACACCTTTGCAGCCTTCTACGCTAAGCTATATGCACACGACACCCCAGTGCCGTCGACAGACATACGCAATACGCTAGAAGAAACAGAACTCCATAAGTTAGGAGAGGCGCAAAGGGAGGCACTAGACGAGGCGCTCGCTCCAGAGGACATCACAGAGGCAATCAGATCGCTAGCCACTTGCAAGACCCTGGGAACAGACGGGCTCCCACCAGAGTTCTATAAGGCGTACGAACCAACACTGATCCCGGTGCTACACAAGGTGTACCAAGCGGCCTACGAGATATGGACCCTGCCCAAGAGCAGGAGAGAAACCCTAATCATCCCTTACCCAAACCAACCAATAGATGAATGTGACTCCTACCGCCCACTAGCAATGTTAAACTATGATATAAAGATTCTGACCACCGTCCTGGCCAAGCGACTCTCCAAGTTCATAGGGAGTCTTATACATGATGACCAAAGCAGCTTTGTACCGGGCCGCAACACGACATCCAACCTGCGTAGACTACAACACATAATGGCGCACACGAATGAAGAGAAGGGACACCTAGCGGCGATGTCACGCGACGCCATCAAGGCGTTTGACTATTTATTGGGAATGGCTGATAGAGGTACTGCGAGAGTTCGGGTTTGGGGAAGGCTTTGTGAGGTGGATAACAATATTGTATAAAGATCCCACGGCAAGAGTGAAGACGGGCAAAATGATCTCAGAGGCCTTGAAAATACAGCGGGGCACCAGACAGGGCTGCCGTTTGTCACCCATGCTGTACATATTGGGATTAGAACCGGCTGCAGTGTATGTTAGAAAACAGTTTGGGATGCAGGGATAAAGGTGGGTCGGGAACACCACATTTCGCTATACGCAGACGATGTACTGCTCTACCTGAGGGACCCGCGAGCTAATGCCCCGGTAATCCTGGAAATCCTAGACAATTTTGCATACTACTCCGGGATACACTTCAGTTAACAGAAATATTGCACGTTCCCACGGGCGGGTTTAAGAGGATAGGCACAAAAAAAAAAAAAAAAACAGACTTACCAGAGGTGGGGGTACAGTGGCAAGAGGACACGTTCAAATACCTGGAGTCAAAATCAGGCACATGCCAGAACTCATGCATGAGCATAACAGTGGCAGTAATACAGGGGCTCCGTAACTCAATGAAATTTTGGACCAAACTACCACTCTCAATGATGGGGAGGGCATTAATAGCCTAAATGATCATTCTACCGAGATTTTTATATTATTTTCAAAATGTCTGCTATTACATAAGGCAGCCCTTTTTCAGATGCTTGGAAGACTTGACTAGAGACTTCATATAGGGATCGACACGCCGCAAACTGGCGCTGGCCACGCTAACACTCCGACACGCCGCAAACTGGCGCTGGCCACGCTAACACTCACATGCAAAGCAGGAGATATACAACTCCCTGGACGAATCCCCTGGTGACTGAGTTAAACAATCTGAGTGACGGATGGAAACCAGTGTCACGACTATACGCCCAACTGAATGATGGACCCCAACCCTCGAAGCAACGCTCTTAAGGACAAATGGAAAGCAGACCTAGATGAAACCATCACGGACAAAGAATGGGAACGGGCACTGATACACCCGAAAAAGGTATCCAGAAACGCTAGATTTAGACTAATACAAATGAATGTCCTATACAGAACATATATGACCCCGAAAAGAGTGGCTGGCTTTAACAAGCAATCGAGCGCAACATGCCTGTGGTGACACTACACTGAAGCTGACTAAATACACGTTTTGGGGGTGCAGGAAAGTGCAGGACCTCTGGGCAAAAAATAGAACAGATATATCCCAGATGGAGCAAGATCAAGCACACTGAAACTCATGGACATGGCATGCATGCTGGCGAAAAGAATAGCAATGGCATGGAAATCAAAAACAGGCCCACAATACACTAGGTGGAAAGGAGAAATGGCGCGATGGGCCGTCGCAAAAACAGCGGCGTGGGGGGCAGGGATGACTGAAAACGCAGAGGACGACAGCGTTTAGTTTGGGGCATGGAAGGCTTTAATAGGATTTGTCTCCTCCCATTGGATGGCAAACCCCCCTGAACACAAGGAAACGAACGATGAAGCTACCTACACAACGTAGATGAACCACCCTAAAGCAGCACACCAAATGGAACAAGATATAACCCTGAAATGAGTCAAGAGGCTGTAAAGCCTACTATACTAACAAAAACAGTTTATGCTTGTGTGCTGTTTGCATTAAGTTGGCAAGTTAATTACGAACATAGGCAGAAACATTGTAATGTTAATAAAAGCAAATCACCTGTCAATGTAATTTAAAAATGGCAAAAAGATTTTTTTTTTAAATAAAATAAATTCTCTACTATTCTTGAGCACCCGCCTGGTAGTTTGTGCAAAGGCGTTTTAGCTCCTGCATAAATTCTCTTGGGGCTGATCCTCTGAGCACTGCAGATTGTAGGCCGCTTTGCGAGCCTCCTGGGGGTTTCTGTGGGCAGAAAGTGCTTCAAGATGGCTGCTTTATAGGTGGACCACCTTGAATGGTTCTGGTCTTCCAGCTCGCAAAGAAGCTAGAGTACTCAGGAGAGAACGTCCATTTGGCATAGACTATGCAATTCTGGCTATTTTTGATGTTAAAAGAGTACATCATTTGTTCATATAGCTCCAGATGCTCCCGGACAGATTATTTTTCATTTTTGTGATCCAGGGTCATGAAATTCCTAATAGCCTTAATCTATCTAAATGGGTCTGTCACCAGAGCTCTTTGTCCTTTTGCCGCCTTACCAGAGTCCATTCACCCTCAGACTCAGAGCCGTCACTGTTTGAGGTCCCCTCGTTATATTCTAGGTGCTCCCCGATTCTTTGAGCTTGCGAGTTGCTGTCAAAGTGGTGGGGCCCATTTCCTCCTCCCCAGTCGTACCATGGGCTCTCTGGGTCACTCCCCTTGTACTCCCTCTTTCGCACAGGAGAGTGGTCTTCTGACTCCTCTCTGCTTCCAGGGTTGGTGGTGAGACTCCGCCCACTCCCCGCACAGCCCCAATTGGGTGGAAGTTTTCAGAATGCTCTTATGGGGACTCAATTCACGGTCTTTTTGTTCTGCAAAGCTAACCAAACAGTCCTTTTGTAGGTGATGCTTCTGCAGGTCTAGTTCCCCGATTCCCTCCTCATAGGAGTCTTCCTGACCAGATAACATTTTGGAATCTGTACAGGGATGCCCGTCCATCAATCTCTGATGGGCGGCGGCCTGCCTGTCCATCATGCTGGACCTACAAGAGTCTGGCTGCCCCATGATTCCCGGTTCTTGCGAACCGGTGAAGATGAAGTCAGCAGTACCTGGTGTATACAAGGCAGTAAATGGCTTGGAGGGCCCTAGTACAGCGGCCATCACATTGATCAGGGGTCGCCCTGTCCCCCTCTACTTGTTCAGGGTCCCTCAAGTTTGGATTCAGCCTAGCATATTCTTTTTCTAACAGCTCTAGTTTCTCCCTCTCAGACCCCATTTCCTGACAATAGGCTAAGGCCTGAGCCTTTTACTCTGCTATCAAGGCTTGACTTACCTCTATTACCTGCTCTTGAGCTGCCACCTGGTTCTGGAGTCCCCTGTTCTCATCACAGAGGGCTTCATTTTCTTTTTGTGCTGCCTGTATGGCCTGGGAACACTCAGAATTTTTGTTGCAGGAGATTAATCTCCTGATTTTGTGCATTTCTGTTTTGGGTGTTCTCTTCTAGAGCGTGTACTGTCTGTGAATCCCTCCATGTTAAATACAAAGCCACTCCCAAAGAAAGCATGAACTTTATCATGATTTAAAGGCCTCCTTCCCTATTTTCAGACTTCTGTAGTGAAATCACTCAACGGCTGAACTTGAAATCAACAAACGCTGCTACACTACTGGTTGGGGATTTCCACAGGTGGTGTGGAAAACCACTGGATAAAGAAGCAATTCTTCTTGAAAAAACAATGAAAAACATTGATTTCATAGTCTAAAATAGCAAACCCACAACAGCAAAAGGAAACCAGTTAGACTGGATTGTCATGCAAAATCTTAATATCCAGAACCTGGTAACTCAGCTGTGTATTTTGTCAGATCATTTCACAGTCACCTTAGAAGTACACCTGCGTGACCCACCAAAACCAACTCATAACCCCATATTAGGGCACAAAGTAGCAACTTTAAGGTCCTAGGTCCAGATCAGCTGGAACCCTGCCTAATAAAGATTGGCGATAGCTTTCAAGTCGGTGACTCATGTGACAAAATGCTGAAGCAATACACTAACCAAACACGAAAAGTGGTGGAGCAGTATGCACCCCTCAAACCAAAAGTGGTTAGGAAGAACAACAACCATCAGAGCTGGTTCCACAGTAAGCTTTGTGAGCCTAAGATTGTGAAAAGAAGACTGGAAAGGATCTGGCAAAAAGACCTGTCGACTGACAAAGAATGTTGAATCGTACAAACTCAAAATACACAATGAGTATTAGAGAGGCCAAATCTAATTATAATGAGCTGATAGAAGCCGCACCAAACTCTTTGACATTCTCAACTCGGTAGAAAAACCCAAACTATTCTCCCCCACATGTTCCATCTGAGGAGGCCTGAATTGGTGCAAAGGGCCTTTTCTGATAAAATACAGAAAGCCAGAGAGTATCATCTGGGTTAGAGAGGCCTCCAAGGAGATCTATTTGCCCAGAGCTGCAGAACTGCGGCAGAAAGAATTAGTGAGCTTTAATTTCCAACCCATCTCAGAAGAAGAGATCATTAAAGTGTTGATGAAGATGAAACCCTCGTCTTGCACAGAAAACTTAATTCCCCCTAAAATAATCTTGAAAAAAAAGGAACTGTTATCCACAGTTCTGACAAAAATAATGAATGCCCCTTTTCAAGATAGCATTGTACCCCAAGGCATCAAGAATGTTACCATTACGCCCCTGGTCAAGAAACCTGGCTTAGATCGTAAGGTCCCTGGTAACTTGCGTCCAATAACCAACACCAACTTTATCCTGAAAATCATGGCTAAAATAGCAACAAACCAACTTCAATCGCATATTGAAGTCAACAACATTCTGCATGAGCAGCAGTTGGGTTTCCGTGCAGAACATAGCACAGAGACTGCGATGCTAGATCTGCAGTCATGTATGCCATCTATTCTTTATAAGGGCAAGACAGGGATGTTAATGCTCCTGGATCTAAGTGCGGCCTTTGATCTGGTGGACCACTAACTACTACAGCAGGTCCTGGAGAAAACAGCAGGATGCTCCAAGGCGGCACTGGCCTAGCTGACATCTTTTTTGGCAGATCGAGTAGCAAGAGTCCACTAGGGAGAGAAGTTGAAGGAAGCCCATATAAGTGCAGGCGTTCAACAGGGAGCTAGCGTATCCCCTACTTTTCAACCTTTTCACGAAATGGTTATGTGAACTATTAGAAACCGTTGCGTATATTTCAACAATTACACCAACGATACACAGCCGGTGTTGGAGTTAGAGGGTGACTATCAATTAGACATGGCCAAGACTGCAGCAATATGTGGCATAACTGAAAAGTGGATGTAGGGCAACTGGATGTGCCTAAATAGCAAAAAAAGACGATATTTGGCTCTCGCCAAGCACGAGCCAAGTTAGGAGTAGAATACGAGTCGTTTTCTGTTAAAGATTTGTGCATTAGGGTTGCTTCCCAGGTTAAAAACCTTGGGAGGATAATGGAGGCGTCTTTGGGCGATGAGCCTTAGGTGAACTACCGTCATAAAAATAAAACCTATTACCTGTGTCTCTTGAGATGCATCCGCCCCCTCCCAAGTGAGAAGAACGCGGTCACTATTGCCAGAGCCATTATCCAGATGGTAACTCTTTGATAATGGGTGCCACTAAGAAAGCATTGAGAGATGCCAGATAATGGAGAACAACGCGTTAAGTGTCAAAGCGATTAACAGACGAGAACATGTAACCGAAGGAAGGAGAGGACCACATTGGCTCAGGATTCTCTTCAAATCTATGACACTAGTGCACAAGTGCCTGCACGGTGTGGCACCAGCGTATCTTAGGAACGAGTTCCTAAGATACATACCCATCAGGCCATTGAGGTCTGAAGCGCATGGCAGGAAACAGGTGCCTTTGGTCAATGGAGTGACGGGTGCTGGGAAATCCTTCCCTGTGCGGGCTGCACAGCTGTGGAACAAGCAGCTGCCGGTTATCGGCCTAGAACCAAATTACAGAATATTTAAGAAGCTCCTCAAGACACCTTTTCAAGTAAATACCACACAGATAGAAGTGATCCTGAATACTTTTTGTCCAAGTCTGTCCTTGTCTTCTGGTTCTATGTTACTGCGCCCTAATGCTTGCAGGCTTTCGGTGCACTACAAACACACACAAAAAATAAGAGCACCTTCTACTCGTCTGGTGTGCCCCAATAGATTTATATTCTTTTAGTTCATTCAGTTTCTGGAGGTCTAACTCTCTGTTCTGTAGGTCTGTTTTTAGGTTGCACACTTCCTGACATAGGACATCTTTTTCTTGATACAGGGCGCCCCTCTGTTCAGCCAGATCCTCCCGCTGTTTGATGGTACATAATGTCTGTCATTCTTGGTTAAATTCTGTTTGGAAGTTGAGTTCCTTAAGGGTTAATTGATTATTTCCTCTTTGAACTTTTTGATCTGATTTTGTAATATGGTTATTTTCTCTGAGAAGGTTCGGTTATATTTTAGTTTATTCAGTTCTGTTGACTCTCTTCCAGTGAGTCAACCTTTTCCTGACACTCCACTTTGAATGCATCTAATTGGACCTCTTGCTTTGAATTATTTTGTTGTTGTAGAGCCAATTCCTCTTTTAGCTGTTTGATGTAATTTTCCAATTCTGGCTCCCAATCTTGGCTCTTTTGCAATTTCTCTCCTACTAGTTTTAGTTCAGTCTGGATTTGGATTAAGAGCTCAGACAGGTTTTGCGCAAGGGTTCTATTTTATTCATATTTTGTCACCATAACTCCCATGTGGAGATATAAGTAGGCTGTGATTCTGACCATTTTAATCTGCTCCTCTTTCATTTTCAGAGTCATATATAACTCACTCAAGGCTTGATGCAATAGGCAACCGTCTTAACACACATCCATGTTCATGGAGGTGACCCGTTACATAATTTATCCTAGCCACGCCTCATCTTGCTGTGCCCATTCCCTTCTGACAAATAATTTGTGCAGAAGGTGCTACCTAGCCATGTTTATCTCTACTGTGGTCATTATGAAGTGTTATTTCTTTATTAAATTATTTATACAAGGGTAAACCTGTATTCTGTTGCTTTTGTCTAGTTCACGAATTACTATTTTTTTTTTACACATAGGCTGGATACTTAAGGTCTAAGTTTTGAGAAGGCGTTTTTAAAGTGTAACAGCTTTCTAACCACAAAAAGTATCACTACCTCTATGGTTAGCCTACTGTGTTAAGCTGTCATGGGTAGAAACACTACCTCAATCCCGGCAACAAACACCCACTGTGTTAAGGATTATAAAGATGAGGCACACGCCAGACCAGGACTCTTTCTAGTGGCCAGGGATGCAGCACACAATTATAACGCTTTTACATTTGTTTCACTCAGATTAAATCTTTGAGAAGGAAGCCAACCCGTCTCACACGCCCCATAAAATACAGCCTGTGTCGCAATAGTCCATGAACCAGGCCGGTGTGTAATAATGAAATGAGCAAGTTACTAGGCCAACCTTATACTTGTGGAAAACCAAGAAGGGATACTCCAACGACAAAGCTTTGAGCTCACACACATGCCTTGCCGAAGTAATGGTGACCAAGAAAGACACCTTCCACGAAAGGTGCCTAAGATCTACCGTAGCCATTGGTTCGAACGGCTTATGGCACAAAGCCGTAAGGACCACATTCAGATCCCACGTTGGGTGCGGTTTGCGAACAGGAGGGTAGAGACGCATTAGACCCACAAAGTGCCTCTTAACCACTGGATTTGACATTGAAAGAAAGCACTGGTCCGTGGATAGATGGGCAGCCACAGCCGAAAGATAAGTCCTGAATGACAGGACATGAACGCCCGACTCGACTAGGTGAGAGATGTAAGACGCACCGTGTTAATCGTAGCCATCCTGGGGTCCAGCTGTTTGGCTAAGCACCAGTGACAGAACCAAAACCATTTGTTTCTGTACTGAGACCTCGTCGAGGGCTTCCTGGCTGCCTGGATAATGTGCCTGCTGTCAGCAGACAGATTGAGATGTTCTAAAGATCTGGGGGGGGCATTGGGGGGGGGCACAGCTGGCAATCCCTCTGGTGAAGCAGATCGGGAACCAATGGAAACCAGATCGGTGCAAACACCGACAGATGTTGAAGCTCTGAAAACCAGAACCTGACAAGCCACCACGGAGCTATGAGCAGAAGAGAACAGTTCAATGTGTTCCTCAGCTTCAAAATCATCTGATGAATCAGAGGCAGAAAAGCATAGGCCCTCATGTTGTGCCAAGGAATCTCGAGAGCATCCCCCAGAGGAGGCTCCCAGCCCATTTCTGGAGGCATACAGAGGAAGTTTGTTTGCCGATGTTACTAAGGGTTGCACTTTCGGATTGCCCCAACACAGGAATATCTGTGAGAGGACCTCTGCTTTCAATTCCCACTTGTAGCTGACCATTGTTCGTCAGCTGAGGGCATCTACCGTGACGTTCAGCTGGCCCGGGATGTGTACTGCTACCAGCCAGACTCCATGCTGAACTGCCCATTCCCAAATCTGAATGGCAAGATCCACAAGAGGATACTTGGTGCACCCCCGATTTTTGAGGTAAAACATTGACACCAAAATGTCCGTGCGGACACGGACCACTTTGTTGGCAATGACCGGCTTGAACACCTTGAGCGCCAGGATGATCGCCAGAAGCTCCAGATTTATTTGAAGGAACTGGTCTTGGGGCAACCAGAGGTCGGAGACCTGAAGATCATCCAATGTGGCACCCCATCCCTGAAGGGAGGAGTCCGCCGTGATTGTCACCATCGGATCAGGGTCTTGAAAACCCACGCCTACTGATAGGTTGCTGAGAGAAGCCCACCACGCAAGGTCCATTCACATGAAAGCAGGAATCGATATAATCTTGCAGTCCGGATCCACAGCCCGACGCCAAGAATTCCGAAGAGCCATCTGCGTCCGCCTCATCTTGAGCTGAGCAAGGGGAAGAGCCAATATGCACGAGGCCATGAAACCCAGAAGTCTCTGGAACAACCAGGCTGACATGCTCTGACTGCGCAAACATCTGAGACGTGGCCAACAGATCCGCCATTCTGTCCCCAGTCAGGTAAACTCTGCAGTCGATCGTGTTCCAACGAAAATCCAGGAAAGTCAAGTCCTGAGAGACCGTCATGGAAGATTTTCGCCAGTTCACCGACAGCCCAAGGTGGAACAGGAGCTGGAGGAGAGACTGAAGATTGCTCAAGGCTTTCAGTGGGCAAGGACTGCGCAGCAGCCAATCGTCCAAATACAGATACACATGGATACCCTGAAGCCGAAGATAAGCTGTGATAACAGACATCTTCGTAAAGGCACGCGGTGCCGAGCTGAGGCCAAAAGGGAGTACTCGGAACTGGAAGTACTCCTACCACAGAGAAAACCGTAGGTATTTCCGGTGTGGATTCCAGATCAGGATATGCATATACGTATCCTGAAGGTCCACCACGCTGAGCCAATAGGCCTTCTGCAAAGAGGACTTTATCTGACATGGCGTGATCAGCTTTTATTTCTCTTGGGGAAGAGAAAGATTGAACTGGGAAAGGTCTAGGATAGTGCGCAGGCCAGCCTGGTTGGAATTGGGCAGTGTAAACAGCCGGGAATAGAAGCCCTCCCCTCATTCCCTTAGGGGAACAGGTTCCACCGCTCTGAGATCTAGTAATTTCTGAATCTCGGCTCTGAGGGAGGGCGACCCCGACTGCTGGAAGGGAGGATTGATGGGTGGGGTAGGGGAGGGGGTAAGCGGAAGCCCGCCCAAGTGACTGACAAGACCCACCGGTCCTCGGTGATGGTCTGCCACACCTCCCAATGAGACGCAATGAGAGCGCAGAAAACTCATTTAGCTGGTTTCTCGGTGGCAGCACCACGTGAACATGAGGAGGCTGAGGAGCGGGAGAAAAACAGACTCCGTTGCTGCCTTCGGGGGGAATTTCCCAAAGGGGTGTCAACCCTGCAGGATTTTTGATCTAGAAAACCAGTGAAACCAGAGGAAGGTCGAGGCTGTGACAACGATCTGTGTCCTAAAAGGTGGTTTTACCTGGACTGACAAGAACTTGGCGGTCTGAGTGCTGTCTTCCGTTTTGGTCAGCTCCACGCCTGTTGTAGAATGAAAGAGCTCCTTGCCATCAAAAGACAGGTCCAAAACCTTATCCTGCACCTCCTTAGAGAACTTGGTGGCGTGCAGCCAACCCTGACTAGAAGTATCCACGCCAAGCATAAGGCCCCGGACAGAGGTGTCAACATGATGCGCCAGAGCCTCCAGCAGGTGTTGTGCCAGGAACCTGGCATCCGACAATTCCGCCCTGAAATCTTCAAGCTTTTCAGCAGGAATAAACTCCTCAAACTCTGACAGACCTTTCCACATTTTCATATTCGCCCCCGCTAACACCAGTTCTGCATTGGCTTGACGCAGCTGCAGGGCTGAATTAGCGAAAATACTACTCCCAAGGGGGGGGTCAAGAAGCTTATCCTTTTTACCCAGAACCTGTGTAGCCATCGTAGAAGAGGATGCCGCAGGCCTGGATTGCAAAGTGGCCGCAGCCACTACCGTGGATGAGGGGGGCGGACATGACGCTAAGGCTACCGAAGAATGAAGCCTATAGCACGCGTCAATTTTCTTGTTGACAAACAGTCCAGAGAGTGGTTTCTCCCATACTCTACAGACCTCGGCTAAAACGTCCTTCTGCAAGAACAAGCCGGTACGCTCCGAAGGAGACCAGGTTAACGCTCCGAAAGCATGCCCTCCTGCGGAGCGGGTGCCTCGGTTACTAGAACATCCAACAGACATGTCCAGCACCCAGTCGTGAAAGGCTCTTCGCTGTCCTGATCGCCCTGTGCGTAGTCCGACAGGTCCGGATCAGGCCGAGTCACATCAGGCACCACAATGGCCTTGTCCACTGGGGACAACAGAGGCAGGGGTGGAAGAGTCGGGGGAGTCCAAGCGGGTAAGGCGCGTCAGCGGAACCACAGGAACGGCAGCTGGAACCGACAGCGCAGGTGGGCATATCTCCCTAAACAAGCCTCGAAAGTACTCCTTCATGGGGTCAGAACGCATACGTTTTTGAAACTAGCCGAAAAAGGCGTCCTCCGCCGACAATTTAGTCGCGACTGGAGGAGGCCTCATGAGGGGAATAATTCCAGGGACGCAAGGGAGAGGGTTGGCCAAGAGCGCCCTTCCCCAGTGGTGTCCACATAAATCAAGGGCGCTGATGTTGCAGGAAGCGAGACATTCTGCGATATGGACATCCGAGCGTTCCAGTCAAACTGTACGAAACTGATGTGCACAAGGAAACCGATGTTCACCTAAAGAACCACCCCCTACACCTAGGGCCGATTGCCAAGTCGTAAGGGATGTATCCAAAATGGCCGCCATGGTGTTTGCGGGAATGGCCGCCATTTTGTCAGCATCTGACGAGAACTGCGACATGTGTGGAAGTGAGGCAGGGGTCCCCACAGGTGGGTCGTGGGTCTTCATTTTAGCCTCAACACAAGGAACATGGTCGAGTCGGTACTGTGTGGCCTAGGATGTCTGACATGCTGACAGCTAAACTAGCCTTCACAGGAAGAACCACGGCAATGCCGGTAAAGGAGGAATCGCAGTTCAAAACCTCACTCCTTGCCCACTCAACAGATCTGGAGTCACCGCAATAGCGGGAACAATGAGGAACACACCTCACAGACAGGACCTTAATAGGCCTCTCAGAACTGTTGGTCACCTTAGCTTCTAAACGAGGGACCTCGGACCGGAGTCCAGTAAAAGCCTCTTCACGTCGGGCCTCGAACTTTCGTTCGTTAACAACCTCAAACGAGGCCTCAGGGCATACCCCAGTGTTTTTACGGGAAGCCCAAATAAGGAGACCTCGAAGCAAGCTCCGGTACCCAAAGCCTCAGTAGAACTGGGCCCACAAACAACCCAACAGGAGAGGCCTCAGAATGTAATCCAGTGTCAATAGGCCCCTTACGGAGGTCCTCGGAGAAAACTCCAGTACACTTTTTTGGCCTAGACGGCACCTCAGGGCAAGCCCCAGTAATAGAGCTTTTGACGCTCCTCCCAGACCGGGAAGGAGTCCCCCGGCTGCGGTGCTCTAAAAAGTAAAGAACTCACCGGGCGTTGTTTCTTCTCATCGATGAAAGTTTGAAAATGCGTAGGGGGAGTGCGCTGAAACACCACCTCCCACCACTCTAGATGGCGTAGAAGCACCCGGACCGAAAGGGAAACAATAAAAACACGAGTCCCCACCGGTGGTCCGGACCCAAACACTCTAAAACAGAGGATGGGGATCCGCCCTAGCAAAGCGTCGCTGACAGGAAGAATAATTTGGAAAGTCTAGCTGAAACGGCATAGACTGACTACCAGGCGACCACTAAGCAAGAGAGGAGCAAACTGGAAAAAAAAAAAGTCTTCCGCAGATGCAAGTGCGTCCAGTTTCGAACGAGAGAAAAGGACTGAAGAGTGATGCGCTGGGCGGAGCTAAGGTAGGTGGGGTTACGGCCGCGTGCAGCACCCCGAGTAAAAAAAGGAAGGACATTTTTGCAAAATGTGATGCTTTTACAAAGTGCTCCGGTCCCGTCCCACAAGACGGAGGAATGTCCCATAAGTATGGGGGAAAGGGGACGGGGCGTAGGAGTATTACCAGGTTACTCACCTTAGTGACCACCTTACTCCTAGTCAATAGTCCCCTTTCCTCCATACTTGTGGGACATCTCTCCGTCCTGTGGGACGAGACCGGAGCACTTTGTAAAAAGCATAAACATTTCTTTCAAAAATGTGTCGGAGCCAAGGTGGGCGGCCGTAACACCGCTCACCTTGGCTCCGCCCCGCGCATCGCCCATCAGTCCTTTTCTATCGCAGGGTCAAAGACCCATTAGCATTAACAGAGGAACCTTATTAGAAGGGACGTCGGGCGGGCGTATGGATGAAAGGGGACTATGTACTAGCAGTAAGGTGGTCACTACGGTGAGTAACCTGGTAATACTCCTACGTCCCGTCCCCTTTCTCCATACTTGTGGGAGATTCCCAAGCACTCCTTACAGGAACTATGGGTGGATGGAAATGCCCCTTACTGAAACAGGTTCTTTAGCACAGCCTGACCAAACTGAGCGTCAGCTCTAGAGCTCATATCGAGGCAGTAATGCTTACAGAAAGCAGATGGGGAGGCCCAAGTAGCTGCTTTAGCGATGGACTCCCAGGGAACATATTTCTGAAAAGCAACCACGGCTGCCTTGCCCCGCACCAGGTGTGCATGGATACCTTTAGGAGGTTTCAGCTTTTGGACGGTGAAAGACTCCGTGATACAGGCAGCAATCCATCTGGAAATAGATGCCCGAGACATAGGCCTGCCCTGAGGGTTACCGAAGGTCACAAAAAGTTAAGAGCTCGGAAGTCCTGTCCAGGTAGAACTTAAGAGCTCTTCGGAGGTCAAGACAGTGTAGAACCCTTTCAGCCTCCGAGGAAGGGTTCGGAAAAAAGACCAGAAGGGAGATCGACTGATTCAGATGGAATTCAGTCACTGCCTTCGGTAGGAAAGCTGGGGTTGTCCGAAGGACTACCTTGTCCTTGTGAAAGACCAACAAAGGATGCTCCACCGACTATGCCTGGAGCTCACTCACTCACCTCGCTGACATAACGGCGACCAGAAAGGACACTTTCCAGGACACGTACTTGAAAGTCCATTGGCTCAAAGGGTTTATGGCACAGCGCCGTCAGGACTACATTTAGATCCCAAGGCGGGTGCGGACTATGAACCGGAGGGTAGAGGCGTGTCAAGCCAGCAAAATGTCTCTTCACCACCGGGTTAGAGAATAAGAACACAGGTCTATAGAAAGGTAAGCGGAAACTGCTGAGAGATAAGTCCGGCAAGACAGTACATGAACCCCCCCGACTGTGCTAGGGAGGATACGATGGACAGTACCGTGTCTATCGTTGCCACCATCGGATCCATCTCTTTCTCCAAACACCAATGACAGAACCTGAGCCATTTACTCTTGTATTGAGATCTGGTCGAGGGTTTCCTGGCTGCCTGGATAATGCGCATGTTATCCGCAGACAAACTCAAATGCTCTAAAGACTTGAACTCAGGCACCATGCCACCAAGCTGAGCGATTGTGGGGAGGGGTGCCACATCTGTTCCCCTTGGTGAAGAAGATCGGGAGTTACTGGTAACCTGATCGGCGGATACACCGACAGGTGTTGAAGCTCTGAGAACCAAAACCTGGCCGACCACCACAGGGCTATCAGTAGAAGAGAACAGTTCATAGAGTTCTTCAACTTCCAAATTGCTCGATGAACTAGGGGCAGAGGCGGGAAGGCGTAAGCTCTCATGTTGTGCCATGGAATCTCGAGAGCATCCCCCAGAGAGGAGGCTACCAGCCCCCATCTGGAGGCGTACTGAGGAAGCTTCTTGCTTTACCGCTGTGGCGAAGAGGTCCACCTCCGGTGTGCCCCAATGCGAGAAAGTCCATGAGAGGACCTCCGCCTTCAACTCCCACTCGTAGCTGACCACTGTCCGCTGTGACATTCAGCCCGGGATGTGCACTGCAAGCAGCCAGACCCCATGAAGCACGGCCCACTCCCAAATCTGGATGGACAGGTCCACAAGAGGGAGAGACTTTGTTCCCCTTGCTTGTTTATGTAATACATTGATACCACATTGTCCGTTCTGATGCGGACCACCTTGTTGACAATGAGCGGTCTGAACGCCTTGAGCGCTAGAAAGATCACCAGAAGCTCCAAATGATTTATGTGCAGGAGCTTGTCCTGAGGTGACCAAAGGTCCGACACCTGAAGAAGATCTAACGTCGCACCCCACCCCAAACGGGAGGAGTCCGTCGTGATCGTCACAACGGGGATGGGTCCTGAAACCCGCGCCCACCGACAGGTTGCTGAGAGAGGACCACCAGTCCAGGTCCACTCATGGAATCCGGAATCATTATCCGCTTGGAATCCGGGTCCACAGCCTGACGCCAGGAACTCCGAAGAGCCATCTGGGTCCGTCTCATTTTGAGACGAGCAAGAGGAAGAGCCAGTACACACGAGGCCATGAGGCCCAGAAGCCTCTGGAACCACCAGGCCGACATGCTCTCCGATTGCGCAAACATCTGACACGTGGTCAACAGATCCGCCATTCTGTCCCCGGTCAGATACACTTGGCAGTCGATCGTGTTCCAACGAAAACCCAGGAAGATCAGGTCCTGTAAGACCGTCATGGAGGATTTCTGCCAGTTAACCGACAGCCCAAGATGGAACAGGAGCTGAAGGTGAAACTGGAGGTTGCCCGCTGCTGCCAACAGACAAGGGCTGCGTAAGAGCCAGTCATCCAAATAAGGATACACATGGATACCCTGGAGACGAAGATAGGCCGCAGTCACCGACATCTTCGTGAAGACACGCAGCGCCGAGCTGAGGCCAAAAAGAAGCACCCGAAACTGGAAGTGCTCCTCTCCCAAAGAGAAGCGGAGGTACCTCCTGTGAGGATTCCAAATCAGGATATGCATGTACGCATCCTGAAGATCCACCACGCTGAGCCAATTGCCCATCTACAAAGAGGAGCGAATCTGGCCGGGCGTGATCTTGAATTTCTCTTGGGGTAAGAAAAGATTGAACTGGGAAAGGTCTAGGATGGTGCGCAGGCCAGCCTAGTTGGTTTTGGGCACTGTAAACAGCCGGGAGTAAAAGCCCTCCCTTCGCTCCGAAAGGGGAACATGTCCCACAGCTCTGAGGTGCAGAAGTTTCTGAACCTCGGCCTTGAGAGAGGGTGAGCCCAACAGCTGAAAAGGAGGGTTGAGGGGTGAGGTAGGGGGTAAAGTAAGCAGAAGCCGGCACGAGCGACTGACAAGACCCATCTGTCTTCTATGATGTCTGCCCCGCCTCCCAATGAGACGCAATGCGTCCTCCCACCAGGGTCTCGTGCGAGCGTGGAAAACCCTCATTTGGCAGGCTTATCGGTGGCGGTGCCACCTGAAACTGATGAGGAGGCTGAGGAGCGGGCGAAAAAGCGCGTACGCTGTTGTCTACGGCGGTTATTCCCCGCAGGATTATCCACTCTGCGAGATTTGCGGTCGAGGAAGCCCCTAAAACCAGAGGAAGGTCGACTTTGCAACAACGGTCTCTGGGATTTGAAAGGAGCTTTAACCAGAACAGACAATGATTTAGCCGTCTGAGTGCTTTCCTTGGTTTTGGTGAGCTCTACATCAGTAGACAATGAAAAAGCTCCTTACCATCGAATGGAAGGTCCAGTACCTTGTCTTGCACTTCCTTCGAAAACTTAGTGGCATGCAGCCACGCTTGCCGCGAGGTATCAACCCCAAGCATTAGGCCCCGAGCCGAGGTGTCTACGTGATGAACCGCAGCCTCCAGGAGATCCTGGGCCAAGACCCTGGCATCGGAAAGGCCACCTCTGAAATCTTCCAGCTTCTCGACCGGCATGTGCTTCTCAAACTTTGACAGACCTTTCCACATCCGCATGTTAGCACCCGCCAAAATCAATTCTGCATTGGCCTGCCTGAGCTGAAAGGCCGAATTGGCAAAGACTTTCCTCCCTAGGGAGTCCAGGAGCTTGTCCTCCTTTCCCAAGATCTGAGTAGACGTCGGGGAAGAAGATGCTGCAGGTCTGGATTGCAACGTAGCCGCAGCCACCACTGTGGAGGAGGGAGGCGGACAAGACAAGGCCACTTCTTCCGAAGAAAGCAGCCTGTACCTCGCGTCAATCTTTTTATTGATAAAAAGTCCTGAGTGTGGCTTTTCCCAAACTCTTCGGACCTCAGCCAGAACGTCCTTCTGCAGGAACAGGCGGTACGCTCCAAGGGAGACAAGGTGAACGCCCCAGAAAGCACGCCCTCCTGCGGAGCGGGAACATTTAAGAAACTCATGTCCAGTACCCGATCATGAAAAGCTCTGATAGAGCGGGTTAGGTCCTCGTTGTCCTGTTCACCTTGAGGGTCATCTGACAGGTCAGGATCCTGCTGAGCCGTGTCAGGCACTGCCTTGTCCACTGGGGAAAATGGTGGCAAAGGCGGAAGAGCAGGGGGAGGCACCACAGGCAAGGGAGGCGCCGGCGGAACCACCGGAGGAACAGGTGGAGCCGGAGGCGCAGGTGGACATATCTCCTTGAAAAGCCCTTTGAAATATTCCCTCATGGGGTCGGTGCACATAAGCGCTTGAAATTTACCGAAAAAGGCATCCTCAGGAGATTGTTTCGGAACCTGAGGAGGCCTCTCATGAGGTGGACAAATCCAGGGACGTAACGGAGAAGGGTGCCACACCGGCCCCTCCACCGACGTATCCACATAAATCAAGGGATCCGCCCCCGCGGGCAACGAAACATGGTGCGGAAGAGGCATCCGGGCATTCCAATCATAAACCGGCCGGTAAGGATGCGCACAAGGGACCTTAGGTTCACCCAAAGGACCAAACCCTACACCAGGGGCAGATGGCGTAGTTGTAGGGGTAGTACCTAAAATGGCCGCCATGGTCGTGGTGGGAACAGCCTCCATTTTGTCCTCATCCAAGGGGAACTGCGGCACATGAGGAAGTGAGGCAGGGGTCCCCGTCGATGGGTCAGGGGTCTTAATTTTAGCCTTAACGTAAGGAACCTCAGCAGAGCCGGTACTATGAGGCCTGGAATGCTTCTGCGACATTCCAACCGCCAACTGAGCCTTCGAAGGAAGGGCCTCGGCACTGCCGGTAAAAGAAGAACATTTCTTCTTTGCCCCCCTCAACAGATCTGGTGTCGCCACAAGAGCGGGAACGGTGAGCAACCGATTTCACCGACAGGGCCTTGCCCGGCCTCTCGGAACTGTTGGTGGCCTTAGCCTCTGTACGAGGGACCTCTGAGCTAGGCCCGGTAAAAGCCTTATCGGCACGGGTCTCGAACATCCGTTCGGTAACCACAAGCCCAGCCAAGGCCTCGGGGCGCACCCCGGTTTTGTTTTTGAGGGAAGCCGAAAGAGGCCTCAGAGCAAGCTCCGGTACCCCACGACTCAGTAGAACTGGGCCTACAAACAGCCCCCACAGGAGGGGCCATGGAGCGTACTCCGGAGTACACAGGCCCCTTACGGAGACCCCCTGAGAAAACTCTGGTAGAATTATTAGGCCTGACAGGCACCTCAGGGCGAACCCCGGTAACAGAGCGATCAACGCCCCTCCCGGCCCGAGAGGAACCTAGGAAGGTATCCCCCGGTCTGGGTGCTCTGAAAAGTAAAGAACTTACCGGGCGTTTCTTCTTCTCATCGATGAACGCCTGAAAATGAGAAGGAGGAGTTCGTCGGAACACCTCCTCCCACCGCTCCAACCAATGTTGAAGTGCCCGGACCGAAATGGAGTCACAGTAAAAACAGGAGTCCCAACGGCGTTCCGGACCCAAACACACTAAACAAAGAGGATGGGGATCCGCCCTCGCGAAGCGACGGTGACACCATGAACAGTCTGGAAAATCTAATTTAAAAGAGACTAGTAAACAAACGCTAACGAGAGCTAGAGAGGAAAACAGGAAAGAAAATCTTCGAGGATGCAAGTGCGTCCGGCCCCGATCGTGCAGAGAAAAGGACTGATGCGCAGGGCGGAGCCAAGGTGGGCGGGGTTATGGCTGCGTGTCGGTCCCCGTGCAGGAAAGAGGGACACATTTCTGAAAAAAATGTGGATGCTTTTTACAAAGTGCTCCGGTCCCGTCCCACAGGATGGAAAGATGTCCCACAAGTATGGAGGAAAGGGGACGGGAGAGTATGTAGAATTAAGAAAGTGTGCAGCAATGACCTAGTTGCTGCTTCACAAATGGATTTTATGGGAACACCTGTTTGAAGGGCTGTCGAAGAGGCTATGCCTCTGGTAGAATGGGCCCTTAAGCCTTCTGGTGGATCTTTGCCCGCCAATCTGTAGCATTCTGAAATGTAAAGCAAAATCCAAAGTGCTATGGTTCGTTTTGACACTGATTGGCTACACCGGAAAGAAATTGGGTCAATGAAAAGTTGATTATCCACTCTAAGCTTGGAAAGCCTAGAAATGTAAAAGCTTAAAGCTCTTCTCGGGTCCAGTCTGTGCAATCTTTCCTCCTCCTTACTGGGATGAGGTGGTGGATAGAATGCAGTCAAAATAATTTTCTGATTTAAATGTAAATCAGATAATTTTAGGTAAAAATTAGCGTTTAACCCTCACCACCACTCTGTCCCTGTGAAACAGTATAGGGTGGCCCAGAAGACCGTGCCTGCAAGTCGCTCACTCTTCGTGCAGATGTCAAAGCAACAAGGAAAGAGCTTTTCAACATTAGTACTCTTAATGGACAAGTGTGCAAGGGTTCAAAAGGTGCGCACATTAAAAACTTTAGAACCAGATTAAGGTCCCAAACTGGGACTTGGAGAGGAGAAGGAGGGAACACATTGGTGAGTCCCTTTAAGAATTGTATCAGGAGGCCACCAGGGGGCGCACAGGCAATGGCAGCCTGATTTGCGAGCTCCTCCTGAGGCCGGGTCGGAACGGGGTCTGAGCGCCGCCCCCACCCCCCCCCCCCCCCCCCCGAGACCCCCCCACGGAGCGCAAGCGGGTCGATTGGACCGTCGGCCCCCCAGCGGAGCGAAAAAACGGAGCCTGAGAACCGTCGGACGACGGAGTTCCACGGACGCGGCGGGACTGTCGCAGGAGGCAGAGAGCACAGGCCTGGGTGGAGCCTGGGGAGAAGCGAGCGGACCCGCCGGCGCTGGCCTTCACCTCCCCCTTCAGGAGGCGCGAGCCGCCGGGACGCCTCGAGGTGAGAAGTCTCTCTCTCAGTCTATCTCTCTCTCTCTCTCTCTCTCTCAGCAACTTGAACACCCAACAAAACAACGTCAACACACCAGAGGTAAAAGCACCCCTCGCCCACTCCAGAGGGGAAGTTTCGTCCTGCGAAAATACAATCGAGGAGCACAGGAGGTACTGCGGAGGCCACCCTGGGTGTGAGGCCCCCGCCCGAGGTTGGTGGGCCGAGTGCCCGCCTGGGGTCACCAATCAAGGACCGGTAGGACCACCCGGAAGGGGTGAGGAGGGTAGACCTTGCCAGGAGAGACCCCCAACGGAAAGAAGACAGCATACCACCCCGGGGAGGCAATAGCACTCCTCCCCCACACTAGAGGGGGATAAACTTTCTAAGAAAGAAAATCGAGGTGCCGGGGGGTCAACCTAATGGACTGGCAGCAGAACCTGCAAAAATATCGGTACCGAGACCCGGACGACCCCGCGGTGAGGGAATGGCCCAGCTGGAGCCTCCTGCACCCTCCACGGCCGCAATGGAGCGGGGCTTCGCCTCCATATTGCAAGAGATCCGAGATATGCGGGCGGACATTGCCCAAAAATTCGAAAAAATGGACCACCGGGTCGATAAAGTTGAGGACAGACTCCTTCAGGTTGAATCCAACCAATCTTCAGCGGCCATCCTGGAAGTGGAGGTAAACATGAGGCTAGCTGCCCTGGAGAAAAGGGAGGAGGAGAGGACAAGACAGATGGACGACTTCGAGAACAGGGAGCGGAGGAACAACCTCAGGATCTTTGGGGTCCCGGAGACGGAGGGGGAGACGGAGAGGGAGCTGACCCGTGTGGTGCGTAATATAATTGCCCTCCTCTTTGAAGAGATGACTACAGAACCCATATTCGATCAGATACATAGAGCGGGAGGCCGAGCAGGAGGCCCCCGGTCGATTCTGGTGCGGTTCCACTACTATCAGGAAAAGACGCGAGTGTTGGCGGCCGCCAGGAGAGCCCAACTCCCAGATCTCCATTTTCCAGGACCTCTCAGCGTACACCCTGGCCAAAGGGAGGATGTGCCGCCCCCTCACGCAGTTGCTGAAGGAGAAGGGAGTGCAATACAGATGGGGCTTTTCCTTCTCCCTAACGTTCGAGCACCTGGGCCAGAGAACGACATTGATCTCAGAGGAAGATATTAAGGGGGCTATCCAGGACTATGTCTCTGATCCAGCGCCCCGTCGGGAGCCACGGGGGCCGACCGGGGTCGGAGCCGGAGGCCCGGGCCCACCGAGGGAAAGACGGAAAAAGTCAGGAGCGAGAAAATTCAGGAGAATAAATACACCCTCCCCAGTGAAAGAAGGACAGCAGAACGACTGAGGGGCAGTAGCTGGGCAGTCCCGGTGTGAACGTGGCCTCTGGGGCTCCCCAGGGGGCACGGGTTTACTTGAGGGTGAGAAGCCCGGCAAAAGAAAGGAGTAGAGGAGGAAACTAGAAGCCCCACGCAAAGCAAGTTGGGTGGGTGAAACCGGGGAGGGGTGGGGTTGAGGGGGGGGGGCTCATGATAATGTGCTTGTTAATGATCGCCTGGCCGAGAGGGGCAGGCTGGTGGTCCGGCCAAACTGCCAGTGATGACTGAACTATCTGGCTGGACGCCGGGGCAGGGGGTGGGGGGACGGAAACAAGTTGGGGGTTGTTTGTTAAGGGAGGGGTTTGGGGGTCAGTTGGGGAAATACGCCAGGAGTGTCCATAAGACAATTCATGGGGAGCTAGAGAGGAGAATTGTTGCGAGGCAACCATCCGTTAGAATAGAATTCATAGACAATGGCTGATGGTCTGCCGGCCCTGGGGGTGGGCACCCTGAATGTTCGGGGCTTGAATACCCCATCGAAGAGGTCCATGATCTGCAGGGAGTTTAGGAGGGCTAAACTAGACCTTTTGTTCGTGCAGGAAACCCACTGGGCAAGGGGAAAGGAGCCCAGGTTGCGGGGGGGGGGGGGGGAATCGAAGAGGTCTTCCATGCGTCCCATAGGGCCAAAAAGAGAGGGGTGGCCATCTTGGTTGCTAGAGATGCAGGGTTTGAGAAAGAAGACAGCCTTAAAGACCCGGAGGGAAGATACCTGTTGGTCAGGGGCACCCTACGGGGTTCCCCCTTCACCCTGGCTGTAGTATATGGCCCCAATGAAGGACAGGCCCTATTTTGGGAAACTGTGAGAGATCGGATCAGATTATTCGTGCAAGGCCCACTAGTGGTAGGGGGAGACTTCAACATGGTCCTTGACCCGACTATGGATAGGAGAAGGGTAGACCCCCTCACTTCCAGAACTGCAGATGAAGCCATGGCGAAATCTTTCCAGAAGGTAAATGAGGAACTGGGCCTAACAGACACAATGCCTTCTCCCAGGGGGGGGATCCCTTCCTTCACCTATTATTCAGCCATACACAACTCCTTCTCCCGAATAGACTACGTCCTGGTAGAGGAGACACTCAGTCCATGTGTGTCAGGCTACAGAATAGACCCTGTACCCTGGTCAGACCATGATTTGGTTAAAGTTACAATCGCGTTGGGGTGGTGTAGGGAGCGCAGAGGGCGTTGAAGTGCAACAACGCTCTGTTAAAGGATGGGGCCCTCTTTCAGGAGGTATTGGACTCCATAACAGAGTTCTTTGACCTAAACGACAACGGGGAGGTCGCCACTCACACGCTCTGGTACGCCTTCAAGGCGACCCTGCGAGGGGTCCTCATAAAACTGGGGGCCCAGAAGAAAAGGGAGAGGGAGTTACAGGAGAAGGCCCTGAGAGTTAGGATATCCCGCCTCCAACCGGCAAGCTCTCCGGGGCGCCCATTAGAGGGTGACCGGGTGGCCGCCCTCGAAGACTGTAGGCTACAGCTTAAAGATCTGCTCCTACATAAAACAGAAAGGTGCCTCCAACTAACGAAACAAAAATACTATGAGAAGGGGGACAGGGCGGACCGAATCCTAGCCTGGAAGTTGAGGGAGGTCCAGAGGAATAGAAGGGTGAGGGAGGTGAAGGACGCTCAGGGGCGCCTAGGCAACGACTCCCCCCCCATATCGGGGAGGCTTTCCGCCAATATTACACGGCCCTCTATTCCTCAGAATATGATGGAGATGATGGACAGATAGAAACCTTCCTTGATTCAATACAGATTCCATCCCTCTCAAGGGAAATGGCAGAAGGGATAGAGGGCCCGGTCACTGAGGAAGAGGTGGACAGGGTGATCTCTGGGATGAGGGTAGGATCCTCCCCCGGGGAGGATGGCTTCACAGTTTTCTTTTACAAGAAGTTCCGGTCCTCTTTGATCCCATACTTGGTGCGGGTCTTTAACGAAGTGCTGGTTGGGGGCATACTCCCCGAGTCTATGATGGGTGCCGTAATAGCAGTCCTGCCCAAGGAGGGGAAGGACCCCTCGGAATGCTCCTCCTATCGGCCCATATCATTGTTAAATGTTGATGTGAAGATCCTGGCCAAGGTGGTCGGGAAAAGGCTGGAAGGCATTATGCCGAAGTTAATCCACGGGGACCAGGTGGGCTTCATAAGCGGGAGGCAGGGCTCAGATAGCATCCGCAAGACCCTAGACCTGCTCCACTTTGCCCAAACATCGGGACTTGACGCTTGTGTCCTCTCACTAGACTCGGAGAAGGCCTTCGACCGGGTCGAGTGGCGTTATATGGAGCTTCTCCTTCAAAGAATGGGCTTTGGGACCCACATCATGAGATGGGTAACTGCACTCTATAGAGCCCCCACAGCGAGGGTACAGGTAAACGGGACACTGTCTGGGTCATTCCCCCTCTCCCGAGGGACAAGGCAGGGGTGTCCACTCTCCCCCCTGATCTATTTCCTCACCATGGAGGCCCTGGCAATCACGGTTAGAGCGCAACCGGGCATTAAGGGAATAAGAAGGGGAGAGATCGAGTTCAAACTTTCCCTGTTTGCGGATGACATTTTGGCCTACCTAGTGGACCCGGGTTCTTCCCTCCCCCCCCCTTCTGGCCCTGGTGTCAGCATTTGGTCAAATCTCGGGCCTAAAAATAAACACTGCAAAATCGGCCCTGCTCCCAATGCGAATAACGGACCCGGTACTCGACCCCCTGAACAGGTTCCACGGGATCAAGGTGGAGAAGGTCGCCATACGGTACTTGGGGGTTCTCCTCACCAGAGACATGTCGAATCTGGGCCCCGCCAACTATGGTCCCATGATGAAGGAGATCACTGCAGACTTGAGGAGATGGGGTAAAATGATCCTCTCGTGGTATGGCCGAATGACGGCCATCAAAATGAACGTCCTGCCACGACTCCTGTACCTATTCACAGCACTCCCGACCAGGGTCCCGGCACAAAACTTCAAAGACCTACAATCGGGGGTCCGTGACTGTGTGGCAAGGCAAGACCCCGAGAACTGGAAGGGCCGTCCTGACCCTACCTAGGGAGGAGGGGGGATTTGGGCTGCCAGACTTTCATCTCTACTTCTGCGCTGCCCAGTTGCGTGTCCTTCTGGAACACATGAAGGAGGGGCTGAGAACGTACTGGTCCTACCTAGAGGATATGGACGCCCATCCCCACAAAGTCCGCGACCTCCTGTGGACGCCTCGCAGGGAAATCCCGAGGCGCCTACGGGCTCACCCGACCCTGGGAGTCCTGTGGGACGTCTGGAAGGAAGGCCCTCAGACTGCTCACCTCACCACATGGCCATCTCCAATGACATCTCTCTGGGGACACCCCATCAACCTGGGAGGAAGAGGGTTCAGGCACTCCCAGACCTGGTCAGACAAGGGGATGGAATGGGTGGGGCAGATGTTCAGGGACGGTGAATTTTTACCCTACGAGGAGCTCAGGAAGGCACTGGGTAGTGACTCAATATCTATCTTCGAATACCTCTGCCTGAAGGGCATCCTCTGCGACCCATCATGGGGCACCAATTTCCGAAGACAGCTGACCCCCTTTGAGAAGCTCCTCGATTTGGCGGCCTCCAGGAAGGGGGCGGTCTCAAGTTTGTACAGGGTCCTAAACATGTACAACCTTCAGGGCAGGAGGAGTTTTCGCTTGTTCTGGGAAGGCCTGGCAGGGGCCGAAATCTCTGAAGATGATTGGGCCAGGATATTTAAAATTGCATTTCACGGAAATCTTTTCACTGCTGACATGGAGCATAACTTTAAGATACTGCAGGGATGGCACAAAGACCCCGCAAAATTGTCCAAAATGTTCCCGGGAGTGTCGTCAAGGTGCCCGAGAGGGTGTGGGGAGACTGGGACCAGAAGCCACATGTGGTGGCACTGTTCGAAGGTTCAAGCATTTTGGGAACAAGTGAGGGACTGGATGGAGGAAGTGACCGAGGTCCGTATACCTCTTAATCCCCTGACAATGCTGCTGGGCCTTCCCCCAGAGGACACAGAGGTGCACCGATACCCTAGGATGTGGGAAACAATGTTAAGGGCTGGAAGGGTGGCCTTGGCCCAAAAATGGAAAAGTCCGGAGGCCCCCTCGAAGGAGGACTGGCTGAAAAAGGTCAAAAATATGTTTTTGATTGACAAATTGACAGCCATGGTAAACAACAATATGAGCTCATTCCTCACGGACTGGTCGGGTGTCCAGCAATCCTGGGGATGGGACGTGCACTGAACCCACCGAAAGGCCTCCCATCCTGGAGATGACAGGATAGACTATCTTGCAGGTCAGCCAAATTTGGGACCCTAGGACCCGGGGAATGGCAGAAGCCAGCCAACTGATGTCATGGTTTTGCATCGCAACAACTCTGGGACAAGGGAGACGGAGGCATCCCCGTGAGTCTCCCAAGAAGAGCACTCTGAACTGGACACGGGGAAGGGGGAGGGGGGAATCCTGGGGTGGGGCGGGGGGTTACACTGTTCTTTTTCCTGGTTTGTTTGTAAAATTTAAATTGCCAATAAAAACGGAAGTTTAAAAAAAAAGAATTGTATCAAAGGAAATTTAAAGAAAGAACATTCTTCCGAAGAGCACTTGAAAATGGAAAGCGCTGCAAGATGACCTTTAATGGTCCCAACATTGAAGCCTCTATGTGCCAGGGACAAGAGGAAGGACAACACTTGCGGGATAGAACACAGAAAAGGATCAACATTCTTTTCCCTGCACCAGTTGCCAAACTTCTTCCAACGGCAACGGTACAGAGATTTTGTTGCTGGCCTTGTTGAAAGCAAAACCTCCATGACGTCAACTGGAAGGTCCCAATCCCTTTATCTCAGCCTTTCAGATACCAAGCGTAAAGGTTGAGAGCCCTGACCTCTGGATGGAGAACCTGGCCCTCCACTTGCTAGAGAAGATCCTCTCTCTGAGGAAGACGTAATGGAGGGCAGATGGACATGTCTAGAAGGTCCGAGTACCACGTTCTCCTGGCCCAATCCGGGGCAATTAGGATCATGTGGTTTCAGAACCGTCTCAATCTCCTGATGACTTGAGGAATGACGGGAAACGGAGGGAACGCGTATAGCAGGGGGAAGTTCCACTCCACCACAAACACGTCCCCTACGGCTCCTCGGGGGAAATTACCTTGAGCAATACTTTACGCACTTGCGGTTGATTCCGGTCGCAAACAAGTCTACCGAAGGGGTTCTCCAAAGAGAAAATATCTCCTAAAGGACTTCTTGAGCCAGTTCCCACTTGTGGGACACTGTACTCTGCCTGCTCAGAGCGTCCGCCGTCATATTCTCCTCTCCAGCTAGATGAACTGCTGTTAAGGAGATTGCTCTTGAATTGCCCAATACCAGAGCCGCATTGCCTCTGCACAGAGGTAGTGACCCTACAACTGGCCACTGTTGTCCGTCATTAATTGGGACATTTTTTCATCTGACAAATGGCAGAAAAGCCTTCAGCGCTAGTCTGATTGCTCTCAGCTCTAAAAGGTTGATGTGTAGTTTGGACTCCGATGGAGACCAACGACCACCGATTGTCAGATCGTTGGCATGAGCTCCCCCACCCCATGAGTGAGGTCTCCGTCACTACTGTTATCTCCGGCCATAGTTGCCGAAAATGTTCTCCTTTTAGAATGTTCTCTGTGCAAGTCCACCACAGAAGATCCTGCCGGACCTTATTCGGAGTTTGAAGGAGATCCGTCATTTAACCTGAAAACTGGGAGCATTGAGTCTTTAGGGCCCATTGAAGGGATCTCATCCTCAGGCGTGCTTCTGGCACTAGGTGAATGCAGGATGCCATGAGGCCGAGCAACCTCAAGAAGTTGTAGGCCTGGAGATTTTGGAAGTTTTGGAATTTGGCAACCATCTGAAGAATGTCTGGAGCCCTCAACTTGGGAGGCAAGCTCTTTCCCAAGGATGTTTCTAATACAGCCCCTATGTACTGGAGCTGTTGGGAGGGTGTCATTTGTGACTTCTCAAAATTGAGGGAGAAGCCCAGTCTGTGGAGGAACTGGCAGGTGACTTTCAGATGATCCAGGGCTTGTTCAGCATAACGTGCCATGATCAACCAATCGACCAGGTTGGGGTAGATGTGAATCCCCCTCTCCTGAGGTGCGCTGCCACCACTACCATTAACTTGAAGACCCTCGGGGCGGAGGTCAACCCGAATGGCAGGACTCGAAATTGATAGTGCGAATCGCCAACTACGAACCTCAGGTATTTTTTGTGCTTGAGATGGATTGGCACATGAAAATAAGCATCCTAGTTCCAGAATACAAGCAGCTGGGGCAGCAGCTTAATCCTCTTGCTCCTAGCCCTCTCCTGTTTATGATAATATATGATTATGAATGCTAAGAAGGAGATTGTAGAGGCAGAAAATCCTATACCTAAGAAATCTAAACCAACATCATCAACAGCAGATATGGATGAGATACCTAGCACTCAAGATATCTACTCGCTGCTACTTAAAATGGCCCAAGACCTGGGAAAAGTAGCCCAAGATGTGGGGGATGTTAAATCCTCAATGGATGATCTTTCCAAGAGAGTCTCGCATCTGGACAGCAGGGTTACTAGCCTTGAAAAGAGATCTGTCTCTGTGACCTCTGAGATTGCAGGAAGTTTCAGAGCATTTAATACTCTGAAGGATGAGATCCAAAAAGGAAAAGAAAAAAAACCTGGAGCTGGACTTCAAAATTAGAAACAAGAACCAGAGGCTGGTGGGAGTTGAGGAATCTGCAGATGAGGACCTGTTACATCTGGTGTTGGACATCCTGAAGACATGCTTTGGTTGTGATCAGGTGTTTCCTGGAGACATCGATAACATCTACAGAGTGGGAAAAAGCAATGGCCCCAGGGCAAGACAAATTCTGATCACCTTGATGACCACCAGAACAAAGGAAACTGTTCTTGGAGCTGCACGGATTAAAGGGAGGTCCTTCTTCAAGGATAATCTCATATCTATATATCCTGACTATCCAAAAGAGACTATCAGGAAGTCCTTTAAAGAAGCCAAGGACTTATCCAGGCTTGTGAGAGTAAAGGCTTATCTAAACAGGGCTAACATTTTAACTTTGGGATTACCGGATGATAGCGGGAGCACTTCTGACCCCAAAGAAGCCTTGACATGGCTGGAGCCGTTGAAAGATAAGTGTGCTTAATGTGGTTAGTGAATTTTATGTCTTAGACATTGCCATCATCAGTTTGGTTAAATGTACTTTTGGAATCCCCTTGATGGAAAATATGAACTTAAATGGCGCTGAAACCGCTGAACCGTTTTTTTCAACTGTTCACGTGTTTTAAAAGTACACTTGCCTTGCATGGATTCAGAGTTTGTTTTTGGAATTTCAATGCTCCGTGACTTTGAGGAAAGTACCCTGCTGCGTGGATGTCACATGCTCACGACGTAGTCAGGAAGTGAATAGGACTTCCTGTGTTCGCATATTGCTGCCCGATTCGGTGCTGAAAATGGTCTCCGGATCTCCCGTCTGATGGTCATGCATGCGGTGTAAAGGCAGACCAGGTTGCTGCATTGAGGTACGATGGCATTTCTGTGTTTTCACTGATTTTCTCTTTCTTTCTCACCCTGTCTATCTTGGTTCGGTCTTCCTCTTGTGTTTCTGTTATGTGTTGCTTTTACTGTGCTTGTTCAGGTCTTGTTTCTATCCTTCAATATGAATGGGTTAATAACAAAGGTATCCTACAATGATCAATTTGTAAGCACTCTTGCATGGCTACTGTCATATCGCCTCGTTATAGAAATGTTTTGAGTAGGCTTATAAAATGAAGATTCGGGATATGGTCTTCATTTCTTGCAAAGGTAATGCATTGCTTGAGGCTTTGGGTTTATTATGCCGATGTTGGATTTGGCGTACACAGGTCTCACCGATTGCGGGATTCATGTTTAAGTTCATGTGTTTTTTTTTCCCTTCTCAACATTTCATACTTGTGGGTCTAAAGAGATGTGAGGCAATCCATTGAGCGATTCATCATGACATTTGTGAAGGGGGTATTGGGATTTAGGGTGCTGGTTTCAAATAGACTTCCTACGTTCTTACAACAGCAAACCTGATTATGCCGATTTAGTAGGTGAAATTATTTAAGATTAGGGGGATTGAGGTTATTGGTGCGGGGTGTTGAGCAAATTACCTAATTCAAGGACGAGTGTTTTTACATGGAACCCCATTACGGATATTCTTTTGTTTCGTGCACGCACTTTGGATCCCTGAATAGGCCGATATCAGGGTTGTTTGATCAGATTGTGATGGGCTTTATGGCTTACAGAAGGGATATGTGTATGAGGAGTTTTGCTTCGGTTGGCTTGAATGTGGAGATAGAGAGTATGTGGCTGCAATGCTTGAATATGTATGTATGAGCTTGACAATTCTAGGGATTCGGGTGGCTGTGGCTGGATCTGGTGGGTGCTTCTCCATGTTGCGGGATACTGACTTGTGTTGCGGTTAGGTCTACATGTATATATTTCGAGTATTATTTGACTGGTTACTGTGAGGCTATGTCGTATGCAAGGTATATTGTTGGGATACTGTATCTTTGGATGGTCTATTTGTGCAAGTGGAATATGTTCGGTTTTGTCTGGTTGGAGTGTGATAATTGGATAAATGGATTGAGTCATACAAGGATTTATTATCCCTTTCATTGCAAGGGTGCTGAACTGGGGGATTGTTGAATCATAGGGATTCACCTTGGGAGGATGTGCATTTCAAGGCTTTCGATTTCAGACAAGGTGGTGTCTGTATTGGCTTGGGGTTTTCTGCTGATTGAGTGATTGCGTTAGTTGGTTTATAGGAGAGGTGTCCAGTCCAGGACATTGGACTGTTAGTTATGCTCTTTTTGGTTTTTAAAACATTACTGTTGTTGCTGACTTGCTTTATTTTCAGAGGGGGAGGAGTACGGTTCACATCTATTGGTCATTTTTTGGGTTCTGAACATTTAGCTGAAGCTGCAATATTGGAGCGATTGGATTTATTTGGTGAGATAATAAGAATGGCGGGAGATCTGCATGTGATCACATGGAATGTGAATGGGTTAAATAAAAGAAAAGAATGAAGGTTATGTCCTACTTGAGGGAGCAGAAATGTGATATTGGTTTTATTCAAGAGACTCATCTTCTCAAAGATGAAATTGAGACCCTGAAAAAGGGGTGGGTTGGGAGGGTTTATGGTTCATCCTTTTCCTCTCGTTCTAGAAGGGTCGCTATTTTGATCAGGAGGAATGTTCCAATAAAAGTGGAGAGAATTGTCGGATCGGGAAGGGAGGATGGTGGCACTACTAGTTAACATACAGGGGATTGTTGTGGCATTATGCAATATCTATGCCCCTTCTGTGGACGATGGGTCATTTTACAGGGGGGTGGATCAATCATTACAGAATTTGGGCACGAATAATATTTTAGGTAGTGATTTTAACACTGTTTTGAACAAAAGCATGGATAGGAGTAGGTCTGTGGCGAGTAGACATGTGGATCGCCATTATCGATCTCTATGAGACTTACTAGAAGAGCACGCCTTGCAGGATTGTTGGAGGTTAAGTCATCCATCTGCAAGGGAATATAGTTTTATTCGGGAGCAACTCGGTATACTCTAGGCTGGATATGATTCTGACAGCTGGGAAAATGACGGAATACCATAAGGCCAGTACATTAGGTGATGTACTGTTAACGGATCATGCTCATGTATTTATGCGCATTGCACTGGCTGATGTAGAACAAAGGCAATATACTTGGAGGATGAATACTGCAGTCTTAAAGGATGAGGAGGTTGAGAAATTGAGGTCTGAAATAGACTTTTTCGTGTCTATGAATTATAAGGATGGCATCAAACCTGGAATTGTGTGGGAGGCTTTCAAATGTGCGATGCAAGGTTATATTATTGGTTTAACGTGTGTTCTGAACATGAAACGCACTAGTAAGCTGAAAGATCTTAAGAGTTAATGACTTGTCTAAAAGAATTATGGCGGACCCAACCGACTTGGATGGTACTAAGGTCTTCTTGAAGTTGAAGAGGGAACTTAGACTCGAATTTGATGAGCAGACAGAACGGAGGTATCATAATCAGAAATGTGTGTACTATGAATATGGAGAAAAGTGCGATAGATGGCTGGCCTACCAGCTGAAAAAGAGGGAATCTGAGAGATCAATAACTTCGGTTCAAGCCAAGGATGGTCGGGTCACGTTTAATCCTGGAGACATCAATGGTATCTTTCGAGATTACTATGCTACTTTACTTTATATAAAGGACATAAGTACACCTACTGGCTGTGGATACTTTCTGGAAAAGCCGCAGCTGACCCGGCTCGGAGTCTGATTCAAAATTACTTGATGGGGACTTGGCTTTGGGCGAGATTAAAAGGGCAATTTATAGGTTGAATGTTGGGAAGACGCCAGGGCCAGATGGCTTCCCAGTAGAATTCTATAAATTATTGCCAAACACGGCGCTTGAATTGGTAAAAGATATGCATGTGGCTTCTTTGAGGGAAGGCCTTCTACCAACTTGAACAAGACATGCGTCGATAACAGTACTTTCAAAAAAGGGGAAAGATGAAACGCTTCCCATGAGTTATAGACCGATTAGCCTTCTTAACACAGACAAAATTTTGGCAAATGTCCTAGCTATCAGACTAGAAACTTTGCTTCCTAATTTGATTGATGTGACCCAGTCAGGTTTTGTGAAAGGCAGAAAGACTTAGAGTAACATTCGGAGGCTATTACACACGATTTCTAAGGCGTCTGATTCTCTAGACGGTGCTGTCTTCTCATTGGTTGCGGAAAAAGCGTTCGATCGTGTAGATTGGAATTTCCTCTTTTGTGTATTGGAGAAAATGGGTTTTGGGGTAAGGTATAGATCGTGGATTAAATTGTTGTACACAGAACCTATAGCTGATGTGAATACTAACGGCAGGTGCTCAGACCCGTTTAGACTAGAGAGGGGGGCTAGACAAGGGTGCCCTCTTTCACTGCTACTGTTGGTTATTGCTATCGAACCCCTGGCAGCGGTGATTAGGAAAGATCCGGATATTTGTGGAGTTTCATGTTGGGAGTTGCAACAGAAGCTATGGATGTTTGCAGATATCCTTTTGGTTCTCTGGGACTTGGGGAAGTCTTCACCGGTTCTTATGGAGATCTTGGCGGAGTCCCATCATTTTTCTGGCTTTAAAATTAATTAGACGAAGCCTGAGGTGCTACCCTTGAACTCTTGTTGTAGTAAACAATGTTACAGATTTGGGGTTCAGGTGGTGTCGTGATAGAATGCTATATCTCGGAATCTGGATTACTCCCAATATCAGTGGATGGGTGAAGCATGAGTGTTGTGACTCTTATAAATAACCTAGAGAGGTGGGGACTATTGAATCTCTCGTTGTGGGGGAAAGTTAATGCCTTAAAAATGGTTTTGGCTCCCAAAATCAAATACGTTTTAAGCATGCTCCCACTTAATATTGAGAATCACTTTTGGAAGGAGTTGGATAGGCTTGTTCAAGGGTTTTTGTGGGATAAGAAGCCCCCTAGGCTACGACTTTGGATGTGAGAACTGCCCCTAGAGAATGGTGGCTTAGGTGTCCCTAATTTCAAGGCCTATCATCTATACATTTGTGATTTCATCGTTTATTTCTTGGTACCCTCGCCGATTCAGTTAGTGAGGAGACTAGTTACAATGGCTCATTATTAGGCCCAAGGGCATTACTGACTTCGGAATCAGGAGGGAGGAATGCGAAGGATCCGCTGACGGCCTGTTTGAGGAGCTCGTGGTCAAAGCTGGCTGGATTTTTGGGTGTAGATGCGCAAAAGAATCCAGATGCTTCCATTTGGCTGAATCCCTCTGTTACGTTGGAGAATAAATCATTCTTCTGGCCGGATTGGTTCTTGGGGGTGTTAATTGGATTGGTGACTTGCTCTCAGTTGGTAATTGGATGACTGCCAGAGAGTTGCACCAAAGATTTAAGATCGACAACTTTAGGATTTCATACTACAAGCGATTAAAGGCTGCTATTGGTGGGCTTCTTCCTCAGGCGAAGGTGGATTTGAACTTTATCACCAGGAAATCAGTGGTGGGTGAGAGTGGCCTGGAAAACCGGATGTACAAACGGACTGTATGCAAATATAAAGGCAATGATGTACTGAGAGACGAGTAAGAGGCTTGGTGTTGTGATAACGGTGGATACCTGCACGAGGATATGTGCGAATGTCAGTCTGTGTTCCCTGAGCCATTCTGAAAGAGTTAGACAAATAAAGATACTAAATATGGTGCACTGGACCCCGGAAAGATTGTGGAAGAGGGGTTTGAGGGATGGACCAGAATGTTGGGCATGTGTTCTTGAAAATGGTACTTTCAAACATGTGTTCTGGACTTTCATGAAAGTTAAAGGATTTTTTGGAGTGATATAGGTGGTGTTATGGATAGTGTCTTGAATGAGCAAGTTTGTTTGGATTTTGAAACGCTAATCCTGGGGAATGATGTGAACTTGGTGGAGTTTACTAATTGCCAAAAAAAATGGATATTTCGCGGTGCCTTGATGGGGGGAAAAAAAATCATCCTACGAAATTGGAAATCCAATGGAACACTATTAAAGGAAGAATGGTTGAATGAAATGCACAATCTTGCTGCAATTGAGAAATGTATATATAGGAAACATGGCAAAACAGGATTGTTCACGAAGATTTGGGGTGAATTTCTGACAATGTACTGAACCTGAATTTTGAGTACTTTTTAATGTGAACTGTGTACATACTGGGAAGTGGGGGGGGGGGTTGGAGTTACAAATTACAAGAATAATACCACTACAACATAGTATCTATTATCGTTATTGCTTATACTGTATGTAAATCATGAAAAAAAGAAAATAAGCATCCTGGGGGTCCAATGACAGCAACCAATCCTGAGGTTGAAGGGCCTGAAGGATCTGAGAAAGTGAACATCTTGAACTTCTCCTTCCTGAGGAGCTTGTTAAAGCCTCTTAAGTCCAAGATGGGTCTCCGTCCCCAGTCCTTTTTGGGAATCAAATATGGGGAGGGGGGGGGGGGGGGCGGGGTACCATCCCTTGTTCCTTTCCGTTCAGGTACTGGTTTATAGCACCTTTCTCCAGCAGGGTTAAAACTTCTTGCTGTAGGAACGGGTCTGGAAACTTCTAAGAGTGTCTCCCTGGTGGATTTTTTTGAGGTTGCGTTGGAAAAGGAAGGCAGTAACCTTGGGCTATTATTTCTAGAGCCCAAACATCTAAAGTAATGGCTCGCCATTCTTGTAGATGCTGCGACAGCCTGCCTCCCACTGGTGTATGGTGATGCAAGTCCTCAAAGCGGTTTTGTGGCGGTTGCTGCAGCCGCTGATGGCAAAGAGGCTGCAGCTGGAGTTGGCTTTGCACGTTTTCCTCGTCCACCGCAAGTGGCCTTTCTCTAGCCCCTTTCACTGGCCATTCCTTTCACCTTTCCATATGAGGAGTAGCAACGATAGGATCGTCCCCTCCAAGATTGTCCTGGTGCACGAAAAGGCTGAAGTAGCCTAATAGCAGCTCCTAAAGACTTGGCAGCTGCTTTTGAGGTCTGCAACCTCTCAAGCCTCTCGTCAGCTTTGCTGCCAAAAAGGCGATACCCGTCAAAGGGCATGTTCAGAAGACTGTTCTGCACGTCCGGTGCGAAACCCGACTTCCGTAACCACGGAAATCTGCGCATTACCGTGCTAGTACCCATGGACCTGCTCACACTATCTGCAGTGTCCAATCCAGATTGAAGGGATTCCTGCATGGCTTCCTTTCCATCTCTAACAATGGCAAGGAATCCTTCCCCTTTCGTCCCCTTCTGGTATGTGCTCCGCCGCCATTGCAATGCACTCCCACAGAGTGTACGAAAACTTTGCCAAGGCACATGTGGAGTTGATTTTAGCGCCATACTCCCAGCTGAAAATACCTTGCATTCCCAACCATCCACATGCTTGTCGTCCCTATCCAGAGGGATAGAAGAGTGCGCCATTTTATTTGCAGCTGTTGCTGCCTGGACCACCAGACTCTTGGGAGTGGGGTGTTTAGCCAGATAGCTGGGGTCGCTACTGGAAGGGCGGTATTTTGAAGTAAGGGATTTATTCACTGGTGGAATAGAATCCGGAGTCTACCAATTTTTGGCCACCCTATTTTGCAAGGCTACATGCAAGGGTAGGTTTGGATCTTCGGTGGGACCATGATCCAATATATCTGTCAAATCATCCTGGATGAATTGGGTTGGTGGTCTAGCCCATCCTAAATAATCGACCACTTTTGTCATTAGTTGACGGTATGAGGGACTGGCATGCTCCCCTGGTTCTGGCCTTCCAAAATCTGTTTCAGGTGATGTATCAATGCCACTTGCATTATGTAAGGATTCCACCAGGTCCCTCATCCTGCTTTCTTCAGAAATCAGGCATTCTGGGACATTTGGGGTACCATATTCCAGTCCAAAAGGAACATTCTCCTCATCAGATCTCTCCTGTTCCTCAAATATTGAAGTCAGGGATTTGAAAAATTCCTTCCTTTGAAGAGGTTTAAAAACCTTTTCTGGGAGAGGTGCATTAGTGGAACCTGAAGGCATTAGAGCCTTTGCAGCCTTCTCTTTTTCTAGCCGAGTTGGCTGAACTGGAGCCTCTGGAACCTTTGGTGCCGAGGGCTTCGGGGGTCGACGTCGACAAAGGCGTTGATGGCGCCGACAAAATAGTGGTCGTCGACGGAGCCGGCTTCGAAGGCGCTCTTTGAAGATTTGTCCTTTGAGGTGCGTCGGATTTCAGATGGCGTCTGTGACCTTGAGCGGTCGACTCGACCGGCCTTTTTCGCTCTGCGTCCTGGAAGGTTCCCGGTCCTTCCTTCTTCGATCACCCGAGCTTGAGGGCGCGCGAGTGTCAGAGCGATAACGCTCCAGGCCGACTTCCGAAGAAAGCACAGACCGAGGCTTCTCTTTCTCAAACACCTCCATCATTTTCACCCTGAATGCTTCCCACTCTTCGGAGGAAGGTTTTGTGAGGCATTTCATCCTTTTTGGGGATTCGTCCGAGGACGAGGTGTAAGGGGACCTGTGGCGTCGTTTCTTGGATTTTTTTCGTCAAAGATGAAGAGTGATGGGAATCGCCTCGGGACCTAGACCGACGCCTTTCGCGTCAAGGAGACTTCTCACCGGACCTCGACTCGACGCGACGCTAGAGGCTTTCCGGTCGGATTTACGACCTACCTGCAGTTTTCCCTTCCTCTCTCGCAAGGGCTTCCCCGTCATCGCTTGACAATTCGTACAGGCCTCCTTCACATGGCCTTTCCAGAGACACCACAGACATTCTTGGTGCGGGTCCGTGATGGACATTTTAAACTGCAAGATTTACACTTTTTGAAACCCGATCGCGGGGTCGGAGTCGATGAGGACATATCGAATAAGCTTCAGTATTTACTGCGTCACAGAACCGAATTGCCGAAGCAACATGCACCACGGAAAAACGGAACCGAGCCCAACGAGCGGCGCGTGCGCTACCTGGATACTCGACGATATCACCCTCAACGGAGGCCTTCGAGGAACCATCGACTCAATGACATCGACGCACAGCGCACTGCTGAAATTTTTTTTCCGAAGCAGCTAAAGCCGGATGGAATACTTCTATGAGGAATACGTTGGAGACACAATCTACTCGAAATGTCATTTTACTGACGTTTGCGTCCCCCACATGCTAGGATAACACATTTCATTTTAATGGTGCAAAAATTACATTAAAGCTGTCAAAACTTTACATTACTGCTACTTTAGGTTACTGAAATAAATACTTTAATATAAAAAGTCTTTTCAATCACATGGGCCGGTTTTGTTTCCAAAAGTAGGCTGTCCTTTCAAAACCCCCAGCCAAATGTCATGCTCTGGTCAGCTTTGCCCAGGGTTGCCATGGATTTACCTTTGATCCTAGGCAGTTGAAGCCAAGGAGAGGTGTCAAAGGAATTCACACTTGCCTGTGACAATGCCAGTTCCCCTGATCCATTGTTCCTGGCTGGAGTAAAGCCAGGAAGTCCGACAAGGTTGCTAGATTCTCCACATTGGCCCCTTTCATGTTCCCAGGGGGCTGGTCCACTCGGGGAAGGTAAATATTTTCCCATGGGAGGTAGGGCACCTTTGAAGTCAGTGCCTGCCAAACCTGTTCTGCTGGTCTCAGTGATTTTGTTTTCCTTTCTTTAAACAGAAAGGAAGTCTTTTTGGGAATAAATATGTATATTTTAGAGCAAGCCCCCATATTCCATCACATTTCTGTGCAAGCACAGGGTATCATTTTAACATTTCACTTCCAAAAGACTTTTTCCTGCTTGGCAAAAGCACCGTTTTACATGAGTTAATTTTTCTTGGATGTCACTTTACAAATGCGGATTTCCTAGCATCTTTATTATGAACATTTCCATAACTCTGGTCAACTTCTAATACACCGGAATCTGTTCAACACAAGGGTTCTTTGCAACCGACATAAGGAGAGAGAGAGCTTCTTGGGAAGCGTTTGGCCTGTGTTACTTTGTTGCAAGAGTAAACGTTTGCAGTACTGCCTGAAATGAGATTTTACATGACACACATTGCCTTTCAGGGAGGAATAGCACTCCTTTGACGGTGTTCATCCTGAAGATAGATGGGCATGAATGTGTTTTCCTGGAACACGGAGTAATGTTGAAAAAATGAAAATAGCACCCGTGTTAAATCCTTTTAAAAACGCAGAACATTTTCCTTTTCAGTGGGAAGATTTGAGCTGGCAGCATAGCAGCGCTGCCTTTGAATTCTTTTCTTTGGTGCACATGAAGAAACTACTTGAAGCCATTCTTGGGGTGTTCCATATTCCATCTCGCTCCATATTTGCTCGGCAAAGACAGCGCAGCCATTCTTCTTGTAACTGCTGAAAATGCAATTTGGTGGTGCAGGGGAGTTGTGCTGTGCTGGTAAATGTACCGCACAAGGCGAAGTACACATAGCATAGCCAGAAGCCTGGAGAGCACACCAGGGAACCACAACCTTCTTCTGCCCCTGTCTTTGAGACCAGTCTTCAGAGTGGGCTCTCTAAGTGGGCTGGACAGGCAGCCTTCAATTTCCCCTTGCAACTCTCCTAGGGCTGTGATGGTGGTTTGAATGCTCAATGAAGCTATAACTGCTTCACCGAGGTCTGTCTTACAGATTTTTGAGGCAATGTCTAAGAGATGCAGCAGTCTTCAGGCACACATCTTGGGTGAAGGCAGTACATACACAGATTACGAGGATACAACATGCATTTTAACCCTGGCTATCTTCTGGGGAAAAAGTAGCTCTCCTCAGATGGAAAACTACAAACAAATAATATTTTACCTGGGGCTTTAAATTTGACATTACCCCCATCTGACCCCCTTGGAGTTAACTTTGAGAGAGGTCCCTCAAGGGTTAAATGTAAAAATGTTGCTATTAAGTTTGTCAACAAAAATGGAAAGATTAGTCAGGGTTGATTCGATTTACTTGCTTCTTAAACCATGCATCCTAACTTGCCATGTTTTTATTCACTTCCTTTTGTGTGAATGGAAAATTTCAGTTTATGACTAATATTCTCTTCTAAGAAATAAGTGTCATAAGTTTAATTTTGCACTCCTTAAAAACAAACACTGGACTTTTGAAACTGTCAAAATTAACAAGTTGATGTACAATTGTACAGTGTTTACTAAAACCTATGTGCATGTGTTTTCAACAATCACAATATAAAGAATGCATCCAAAAGCCTTTGTTTTCTCCAGCAGACATCTCAACTGTTTAATTCATACGATAAATTCAGGCATTCCAAATAATCCAATTGTTTAAAATGTGCGTCTAATTATGTCACTACATTTAAAATATTTCTGCTTGTTGTATTAGTTACAATGATTATGTAAATCTGGGCCTTTTTAAAAACATTGTGGATGAAAAATAATTGCTTCTTAAACCAAAATATTTCAAAAGATATTTCTAGTATTTTACTAAGGGTACAGAATAGAATGTCCTATGTTATGATACTAGCTACTTGCTCTTTTGCTCATTGTCTTTCTGCTGATAGACTTAGTGCAGCAATTAACAGCAATTTCTTAGACCTGGCAGGATCTTTCACACCCCATAAACACAGCAGACGTTCTCAGGACAAACATACATCAAGTGTGAGAAGACCAAACACGCAATAAGGTGAGGATATCACAGGGCTTTAAGCTTTTCAACTTTCAAAATGGAAAAAGAAAAGTGCATCAACAAACTTCAAAGCATGAATTAAACTCTCCAGCACATGACCTAAGGTATGAATCTAAAGATGGCTTCCTAAGAAAGAAAACAAACTACCCACCTCAATAGCCAGGGGAGTTAACCAAAAATGAGATGGATAGGGTTTGCAGTTTGGTTTCTAGTTACTTTTCTAGTACATTAATGTGACAAGGATTCCCAGCTTGACTGGGAAGTATTCAAAACCTGTAAATCTATGAAAGACCTAATGCTGGAGATTATCTTGAAAGCAGTTGGATTCAAGTCTAGTGAGCAGAGAATGGTAGTGGTGTAGGTCAAAACATGTAATCTTCTAGGTATCCAGTTAATCGGGTAAAGAAAAAAGGACAGTCGTTGATGGACTAAAATAACGAAACTAGTAAGGAAGGCAGGAAGTAGTCCTGACCCACTTTTCTCAATAGTAATTCAACTACTCTTTGTTTTTTTACATTTATAAAGCGCACAAAGCAGCCCTGGGGCATCATGGCGCTGAAGGAGACACCTTGCTCCCATCATAGATCTGCATGAACGGATGCCACACCTTGTTTCATTGTGATAAACTTACAGTCTAAACAATCATCCCAATGTAGTTAGAACGAGTGAGGAACTATATGGAAGACGTACCCCCCCCCCCCCCGGAACTCTGCAGTATGCAAGGTGCCTCTTGGACTACGTGGTCCCAACAAGGCAGATTTACTCTGATAGTTGCTTCTGCTAGGAGCTCTACGTGGCTTGCCCTCTGCTACAATGTGGTGCATGCTGGGAGCTGCTTGAACAGTAAAATAAGTCAATGCTGGAGGGGCTCCAACAAAAATATGGGAGGAATGATGGGTACTTCCCTTTCCTACAGAGAAAGTGGTTATGGGAAACCCTTTCTTAAAAAAGGAAATATAATTTACCTCAGTCTGCAATCTGTCATGTGAGAGGTATACATTCTGCTCCAATAACAACATAAGGCTAATACTGTCCAGGCCTGTACTATGGAATACACATTATGCTCCAGTGCTTGGAAATGGCAGAAAAGGTTGGGTCATTTCCTAGAATGTTGCTGTGTGGATGGGAACATTGCATAGGTAGAAATCAAGACCAGCCATGCCAGAATGCTTAAAGGGACTGGGAGGACTTGATAATTGCTACAATCCCCAATCTCTAATGGAACCACAGTTCTTGTCAATGGTAAGGGTGGCAGGAGACATTTCTCTTGTGCTCTACCAGCAACACTTCATTAAACGGGGAAGCAGATTTTTAGGGACCAGGTATCATACCATCTAATGATTTCTGACCTCTGCGCCAGTGCATCTACAATTTTTTAAAAAAATCATATTGTGACAACTAATTAATACAGTAAATCTGTTTTAATTATTAACAATTGGACATCGCCAACACGTGTTTCGACCAAAAACATAAGGGTGTTCCTCAGGCTTTATCCACCACATAATTCCAATTTATAAGATCAAACAAATACAATTAAAGTTATATACAGACCAGTGGCAAGCCAAGGATGCGTCACATCGCAGGGGAGCGAAACAGTAAATATACAATACATCCAGAAAAAGAAATAAGAAAAAAAGAACCACATTTCAAATGTTGATTCACAATTATTGGAGATCCTAACTGTACTAATATACTTTTCGAACATTATACTCTACACTTATTGAGGTGTACTTAATTGTCTTCACCAAACGGTGTCTCAATGTCCACAATCAACACTCAGTGGATTTTAAAAATATTTTTTTATTATAGACATGGCCTGTTTCTACTAGGGTGTTACCAATGTATACCATCACTTATGTGTAGAATAAAGCTTTAACCTGATCACCACTAAATTTATACAACTCCCATTAGGTGATTTTTCCCAAGAATTATTTTGCGGGAATTACTGTTTGAATGTCTTTTCATACCACATTTGCCTCTTTCATGGATAGGTTAAATTATCTGTCTTGTTCCTCTAGTTTAAAACTTCCATTCTATAAAACAATTCAACAAAATTATAATAATGTAGGATTCAGATCATACATTAGAATTCTCTAAAAGGAGTTACTTTTTTTATTTGTATATAATCTTTATAGATTTTTAAACAAAATATCGAAGTGTTCGTAAAACATATCAAACTGTCCTGCATGCCTGCGGGACAAAGGAAGGTCTAAAAGAAGAATTGTTTCAAGGATGCCGGTGGAACATTGCATTAGATCTGCGTCGGGAGAAGCACGTTGAGAATGTCTCATGATGTTTATTGTAGCTAGCTGCCATGTCTGTTTATCACCGTCTAGCAATTTGTTCCAACACGATTCTTCGTCTTGAAGGGTGAAGTTTGAGAAAATGTCTTTCAGATAAGTGCGGCGAATATCTGTCGTCGCAGGACAGTTCAGAAGTAGGTGTCGTATGGTTTGCTTGGCTGCGGTAGGATTCCAGAAACGGCAGCAGCTGGTCGAAGATAGCTGTCTAATCGCCAGGATTTCGTTGGTTTCCAGAAGATTCAGTCGGATTTTCAAGAAGTAGTTTTGCGCCAATCTGTTTGGGAATAGTTTCAGGTATGGTTGTATAGAATCTAGTTTCTTGGAAAAGGGAGGAAGATGGCTAGTAAGTTTATACTTGGTAGCAGTTTCGTTGGTATTGATCCAGTCCAGCTTTGATTTTTTTTGGTGACTCTGACTGGATTGGTGAGAAGTTCTTCCGTGTTGCAGGCGACAGTCTAAGATGGTCAAGATTTTAGTTTCTCATCGAGAGAGCATTTGACAGGTACCGAGTCAAATTTCTTCGCTTATCAGTCGATAAGCGTATGGGGCGTTTTTCTGTATGCATTTCCGGTACAACAAAACACTGTTGCAGTCAGTAATTGATTTTAGAGATGACAGGGTAAGTTCGCGTCTGATTAGTGTTATCGGAGTTGTTTTTGGGAGACCAAGGACTGATCTCCAGAAGGTAGCTTCTAGTTTTGGCCACAGTTCTGGGGGGGATGTTCGGCATTGCGTCTACGCCATATGTCAAGGATGGTATGACTTTCTTTTTGTAGAAGTCTCGTACAGGGATGATTAAGAATCTGCCAAACTTGATGTCAATTGCTTTTCCTTGTGTGGCCAGTTTGGTAGTTTTTGCGTACAAGGCCTCTTGCATCGCATTTTCTCTGAGCGAGCTGTCTAGGATAACTCCAAGATATTTGAAGCTGGAGACTTTCTCGATGGTAGTCGAGCCTAGTTTTAGAGGTAATGTGGCTTTCTTTTTTGAAAATTTCTCGATAACAAGGAGTTACTTCTAATCTATCCACTTTTTTGAACTTCTGTTCTAATAAATGGATACATTAGGTAAGAATTTTCGGCACAATGTAGAAGTAACTCTTTTTAGAGTATTCTAATGTATCAGACGGGTTAAGTGTTTGATATAACTACACTTCTAAACAAGTCATTAAGGGATCCGACCAGGCATCAGGGTTAGTTTTAAACAAAACGTTTGACAACTTGAGACCGGGCGTCCTAGCTAGACTGTTCCATTATACACTCAAGCCATTTTTTGTACAGCAAATGTTGCTTGCAGGAACTCGCAATCCTAGTGATCTTGTGCCAAATTTAATTTGCTTATCTTTAGGCAAAAAGTGCGGAACCCAGGTTTTACTGTATAGAAAACTTTTTTTAATGGTTCAATTATGATCCATGAGCTTGTTTTACTTTAGATTGTTTCCAACTTCGAAACCATGTTTTTGTGTTCAGTGTGCGGGATACTTTGCTTGTGCTATATAAAAAGAATTGAGAAAATAAAATTACTTGGTGAGCCTTACTTGTAAAGTATAACCATACACAAGTGGCGAGTGCTGCAATCCTCTATTGGTGGGAAGGAAAGCAGTAGTTTATCAATAGCTGCAGTAACATCCCCTCCTCTACTTCACCTACCTTTCTCAACTGGCCTGCTCCCCACATACCCATTCCAGTCACTCCTCTGCCCTTCTGAGAACCCTGTCACTGAACACTATGTGCGGCTTGATGTGCATTTGGTAACCAGGATACATCAAGCCTCTCGTGTCTGAGCAGTAGAATTGTCCATTACCAATAGAAATGGTTCAAGCACCATGTTTAACCCTCACCAACAAAACATTTACAGGCATGTACAGATTAAAGACTGGCCAAACCATTAGGCAGACTATTTGTAAGATAGCAGACACCGCAGGTTGGACTTCAGATGTGCTTCGTGCCCAAAAATGCCTTTTACATTTTTGTTTTACTAAAAAAGCATCAGAAGAATCTTCACAATTATCCTAGCTTAAGCACTTGCAATGAAATGGGCTTACCGATTTTTCAAAATGGAAACTTAATTTGAAAAATACCTTCTGAAATAGATTCTAGAAAAAAGCCAACAACCATCATCCATACTAGATTGACAACACTAATTTGATAAGTGTATCTCCTTTAAAATTAGGTTTTTGAAAGCAATGGAAATTTGCTTTGAGAAATGAACCGGGCTGGGCCCGCTAAGAGATGTGGGTACCATTTCAAATTTCTGGGGGCCTCCTGCCTCCAGTTGGGAAAACCCAAGTTTCATAGATCAGCAACCCAAATACGATGTTGCAGGGGGCATACATTTTAACACATAAGCAGCAATTTTGAGCCATGGGTGCTGTAGTTTAATGTTTTAAAAATGAAAAGGGCAGTGAAAATTGGGTATATACATTTTGGGCACAAACTTTCATTAAGTGCAATGTTGTGTGCCTCGTGCACCTGAAAATGTGTTTTTGTTTCTCATACGTCACATTTTTACCATCTGTCTAGCGGAAGTACAGGTCTCCAGATCAACATAATGCTTGGCTTCCTTAGTGGATATGATCACAGTATCCGCTAGTACCTGGATTCAGAGGACACAGCCTAGACCTAACAATGCATGGGGGGCATGTGGCTCATCAAGGGACATTTTCAGAACCAACTGAACACCACATCAAAAAAAGTCTGACATGGTCACCGAAATCCCAAATGACCACTTCAGAAAATCAAATAGATTTTTGTCAGTGGAATGCCTCTCTCCTCAACCTGTGTAGGTCTATTTCCGTTGCAATGCCTATTAAGGAGAACTTTCCCTTCTGTCCCAATTCCCTTTAACCTTAGTTGACACCTCCCCCCTCCGCCACCAGCTCTTTTGCTGGACTCAGGGCTTTTTAAATTTTACTCCTGAGTGGGTGGGACCTTTTTCTCAATCACTCATGTGTTTTTCGGGCTATGATTTTCTATGTTCCTTACTGTTTTATGGAGGCGGGTAAATTAATAGGCATCTGTTTTTGCATTGTGACACACAGCACCTTTTGTGCAGTGCCACCGAGAAGTCCGTTGGAATCCTCGTAATGTGTAACTACATTTTCTTGTGTGAACTACGATTCCCAAGAATAGTAAAATTACCCCTGTCTTACTTACCTGTACTCTATGGGTCAAGCACACCACCCTATTTGCAGTGCTTGGGGGGTGGGGGGAGTTTACCCAGTAATTCCGTTAACTCATTCCTCATTTAACACTTTGTTACACTAACTCACTTGAATGGCTGGTGGCAGTGGTTTCATATTTTTTATTTATTTTTTTTTTAACACTACATACCAACATTGATCTGCAGGCTGATACCTCAGCTGCAGTGCTGCACCGAAGGGTTACCATTTTCCCAAAATGATCCTGTCTTTTTTCGCCATTTCCTATTAATTTCTTCTAGGCTTTTACTCTGTTTGCATCAGGTTTGAGTCATTTGTGTAGTTTGCCTCTGGCGGGCTTCAGCCCTGAAGCCCACCCAGGCTCCAGTGTGTCTGGAAAGGCAGGGAGCGAGGAGTGTCCCGAAACTTGCCTGTCCAATGTCTAGGTGTGCTTGGAAACCAGTTCCTATTGGCCAGCGGGCTGTCCTGGAGAAAAGCGACTGCTGTGTGATTGACAGCTTAGCGCTGTGAATGAATGGGAACTTGCATAAAAGCCTCGCTTGTTATGCGACTAAGCATAGTCGACCATTAGAGGACAACATCCAAAGCAGAATACGAGAGAAGACGCCAGCAGTACCCTCCAGGACCGTGAAGTGCCCAATGGAGCCCTTGAACCAGTTTTCCAATCGACAGGGAAGACCTGTAAAGGATGACTTCCTCCCTTAGGCTGGTGGGAACAACTAGCCTGGAGACCAATTATTGGGGTGCAACCCCCGACTTGCGGCGACTTTCCAAGGCTGCGGAAGCCCTATACTCGGGGTACCGCGACCGTTTGAGTGCCTTGTCTTCCAAAGTCCATATCAGGCCATATCTTCGTGGGCATCCAGAGGACCCTAGAGAAGCAAGAAATCCATGTCCAGGGTCCACTCCCCACAGTCCAGGACCGAGGGATCAAGGAAATCCAAACCAGAGCTTTTCTTTCTTCATTGGCGCCGAGGAAAGGGTGCCAAAACCACAAAGCTGTTGAATCGACGGAAATCCATTGCTGCCAAATCCCTCTCTCGAGTGCTGCTGTCCTACCTTTCGTCACCACGACCAAGGACCAGGAGCCAGGGTCTACTGCATTGCAGCATGAAGGCAACCAGCAACACTTCATTTTCAAGATACTGTGGGCCGTGGGGCATTTTATCCTTTTGCCATTTGAGGTGCTTCCTATCTTTGGGAGTGGGATTTAACCCTACACTAAATTGACCTCAACTTAAGTGCATTGGCCTTACAGCTTGTGCTGTCTAAAGGGGACTTCTCTTCAGTTGCTTCAATTTCTCTTTTGAACACTATTTAAGAACAATTTTCTAAGAAGAGCATCAGAACTTTGACTTTGTCCATTGACTCTGGATGTCCAGGTCCCCTAAAGGCCTCCTTCTGAACCTATTGGCTTTGACAGTGCTTGTTCCCTACAAGTTTTAAATGTTGAACACTAATCCTGAGATAAAAGACTTCCTCTGGGAGAATCTAACTGTTCTTAAAACCCATCAGTCTGTTCTGATCTAACCTAACCTTTCTTTCAAATTCAATATTGCAAAGGTGATCCTATATAAATGTGATACTGACCTCATGACGTATGTGTAACATGTGAATGAATGACACCTGCTTTATTGTTCACTTTTTTAATTGAATCCTAACGAAATTAATGTTAGAGCTAATTACAGCTTTTTAAAGAATGCTTTAAATATGCTTTAAATATGTTTCGGTATACTTAAATACGTATTATATAACTTTAAGTGTGCAAGTGTTTAATTGGATACTTGTATTTACTGGTTTCATTGCAGAGCTCACGTTATCCCTCCTAAAATAAGCCTGGCTGCTCAGTCACACTACCAATTTGTGTAGTACAGGCCTAAATTAAAAGGTGGGTTACCCAATTCAAAGAGTAGTCTTGTGTAGTCCGACATCGGTTTGATTGCACCAATTCTTACCTCACCCTGTTGGCAGGTGGTGGGATTGTTGTAGACTGGTTGCATTGATTATAGGTTGTACTTGTGCCCAAATAAACCCCCCACAAGGCTAGCTCCACCAGAAAGAAAAGTAATTGTGTAACTGAAAATAATGCCAGGAATGGATAATTTTAATGAACAGTCTCTTACAGCACTTACAATGGAAAAATTACAAGTTATGTAGGACAAAGGGACGGAGATTAAAGGGTAGAAAGAGTGAGTTGATTGAAAAGTTAAGTGACCAAAACCCTGGGAGTAGGCCCATAACCCCTACTGCCACTCTTGATATAGAAATTGATGAAACTGATAGTTTAGAGTTAGCTCTAATCTGTCAACTGGGTCGGAAGGTGAGGCAGATCCTCATGGAGTGAGCCACTCCCCTTTTCAGCCAGCTTCTGTAATTCAACAGTCTCCTATCAACCCCTGTGGGTCACAATCTAAGCCCAGAATATCTTTTGAAAGAAAGGGACTGGAACTAGAATTCAAGACACCAGCAGTCCAATCTAGGGAAATACGTAAAAGATGTCAAATGATTCCGCTTCCTTTAGAGAGTCCTCTCGGTCTACTAGTCCCAAGAGACTTTGCTTACCAAAAGAGGCTGTAAGAATAAATGATCCTAAACTTGATGTGTTGGATGGTTGGGGTACATTTGAATTCACGTATGGTTTGCATGTGTGGGAATAAATTTAGTTGCATGGATCATGTCTAGGCTCCCCCAGAATGATTGTTATGCTATTATGGAATTGAGTGCTATAGACAAAGGATTATGAACTAGTCAAACAAGCAGTTGTTGCCAGTTTTGGGAAGACTCTTTCTCAATATCTTAAAAGGTTTAGAGACCATAAAAAGAAAGATGGTAACCCCCCTTTGGCTACCTAGGTTTATGAATGCCTGAAAAACTTAGATGGCTGGTTTAAAGGATACAAAGCGAATTCCTTTGAAAGAATGAGTAATTTGTTTTTACTGGATCAAGGATAACGACCTCTGACCATACCGTTACCTTGCAATCCTTCCTCTGCTCAAGAGTACATACTGGACTCTTTGGTAGGTTTGGTTTTATGTACTGTATTATGTTGTGTATCCTGCTTATACATGTAAAATGCATAATTTGTCTGTACCTGCACAGCACTGAAACCTAAGCTGAACAACCTGCTTGATGCTTATTGCACCCCGATACGTTCGGGTCTGGTGCGCATTACAAATATTAAAACAAACAAGAATATTTTTGAGGCCTGCTCTCCCGAGCTGAGACAGCAACTAGCTGACTAAGGAACTTGATCCCAAGAGACTAGCTCACGCTGCTGACTAATCGGTAGCCAACAGGGCCACTCATAAGGATTCTGGGGCAACTCAAAGGATGAAGGGAAAAAGCAAGAGGAGAGTAAACAAAACTCTAAGAGGCCCACAAAAACCAGAATGATCAACTTAATTGGAAACTGTATAGGGCTAGAGAAACCTCTAGGGTCAAACCAGAGGGAGGTAACCAGAGACCACCATTCCAGAAAAGCTTTGGTAAATGTGCGGTTTGAGGGCCTAGTGACCATTTGAAAGGGGATCCGAGATGTAAGAGCACACCTTCAGGGGTCCAACTGTCTCAGCCTTCACTCGGGAGCAGAAAGCTCCAAGGACAGGTGCTCACTTTGACATACTAGCTGATGACCCCATTGGAGTTGAAGCTAGTGTTTTAGTGTCCTTTGGTCTGTGGGAACAGCAGAATATAGATGTATATAGCACAATGCTTGACAACACAAAAGAAAAGTACAAGGACAGTGTGCTTGTAAATGGCCAGAAGACTCCCGCCATCAGAGACACTGGGGCAAGCGTTACAGCGGTTGATTATAGCTTCTTCAAACCCGAGGAAGTAGTTAAGGCTCCGAAAGGTCCCACTAAACTTGCTGGAGGACCTATCCAAACGGTTCCTATTTTGGCAGCCCTCATCCAGTGCAATAACATGACTGTGCAAATTCCTGTTGGTGTGCAATCTGAAGTACCTGGGAGAGTTCTGTTGGGAAATAATTTGAAACCTCTTGGGAGTAGTCTCCAGTACCTCCCATCATAAGAGACAGGAGCTGTCAAGATTGGTCGCAGAGGCAATAAGGCTCTCAGTTTTAGGTCAGGGAGGAATCCAGTACCTCAAATCAACAGACAGGCCAACCTACGTCCAGAAAGAAGAGACCAAGGAAAAATCCAGAGTATCTGCAAAGAAAAAGTCTCAAACACAAACCTGTTCTGAAAACAAGGACTTGCCCGAGAGGACAGTCCCAGGTCACCCCAGTGAGTGACTCAATCACCAGTTGAAACTGAGTGGGTGGACAATCCCAACTCTCAAAAACCCAGCTACTGGTGAAAGAACAGGAGGAGATTATTGCCTGCTTGGAAGATCTGGAGGATCCATAGCTACAGACTTAACTTGCAGAAGGTAGACCCCTGTAGGGTGGATTAGAGCAGAGGACAGTGAGTGTTCCTCTCTAGGAGGTCTGATACAACAGACAGCTTCCCAACTGGAAGGACAAGAGCCAGGGAAGCATAGACTACTGGGAGGATGGACTCTACAGTGAGCCTACAGAATCTACCCCAGTGGACTTCAGGCGACTGGTAGTACCCCAGTAGGTGATCTCTAAACTACAACTAGCACATAAGGTACCTCTGGCAGGTCACTTGAGCTCCAAGAAGAGCTAAGAAAGGCTTTCTCTGTACTTTTACTGGCCCAAGATGGGTACAGAATTTTACAAACATTGTAGAAGTTGCCACACCTCTGTCAAAAGTGGATCCAATAACGTGGCACCTTTAGTGCCCCTCCAAGTGGTGGGAGTTCCCTTTGAGAGGGTGGGGATTGACATTGTTGGTCCCCTAGACCCTCCTACAATCGATTTATATTGTTTGTGGTAGACCATCCAACCAGGTACCCCCCAAGGCTATACCCATGAGGATGGGAGTAGTTTCTTACTTGTAGCTCCATTTCTTGAGCGTTGGTATCTTCCACGAATTTACATGCTGTGAATATTCCCCTTGGTCAGGCTGGAAATCCCCAGTTACTTTGATTTAGTACTTTTCCTATGGAAACACTAACACCTTGAGTGTCCCATTTACGTTGTGGGTGCTTTTGGTTCCCACCAATAGCAAGTCTAGTATAGCTCATGCATAACATGCATTACACCTCTGCTCTCCAATACTGTAACATATGCATAATGTAACTAAGTCTACTGCAAGTAACAGCGCCACAATGCCCCTGGGCTGTCTGTGCGCTATATAAATGTAAAAAATACAAAAATAAAATAGCTCCGCCCCAGCAGCTATCACTCAGATTTTAACCACTTAAAATGGAGGATAATCCCCCTGTAGAGGAGGTTTGCGAGGACGGGGAGGCTGGAGGGCACATGTGAATCCATGAAAGATAACGCTGCAGAAATGGAATTACAGGTAAGAAACTACTCCATTCTCCAGCATTGGATCTTTCATGAATTCACATGCTGTGAATAGATTTTATAGCAGTATAAATGATAGGAGATATGAGTTACTCACCATAGTGACCAACATACTCTTAGTCCATATTCCCCGTCCTCCATACTGCACGGGCGTCCCTCGCGAGGGACGGTAGACAGAACCTTTTTCACCAGAACTCGGAGGGAGGTTCGTCCTTTGGGTCAGCAAAGAATGTAGGAAGGAGGATCTCGTTTAAGTGAAAGGCTGATGGCACTTTAGGTAGACATGCCGGATGGGTACGCAGAACCACCTTAGCCTTGTGAAAGGTATGTACGGCTCTGAGGCGACTAAGGCCTGGATCTCGCTGACCCTGCGCACCGATGTGAGGCAGACTAGCAGGGCCGTCTTGATGGTGACCAGCCTGATGTCCGCAGATGCCATAGGCTCAAACGGCTTGTGCGTGAGGCTGCCCAAGGCTAGGTTCAAATCTCACACGGGGTGTGGCTTCCCGATGGGCAGGTAGTCTAGCGAGCCCAGCCAAATGTCTGACGATCGGGTAGGAGGAGAAGACCCGTTCCTCCGCTGAGAGGTATGTGCAGCAGGTGTCCACCTGCACGCCAGAGTTGGCGAGGTGCACCGAGAATGAGCGCACATCGTCCAATGAACAAGCCAGCGGGTCGATATCCTTGGAGTGCGCCCAGTGGCAGAACCTGGTCCATTTACTTTTATACTGGGCTCTGGTAGCCTTGCTCCTAGCCCCCTATATGATTTCCAGATTGGCTTGGGATAGTTTGAGGTGGCAGAGTGTCACCTGCTCAGGAACCACGCTGTGAGGGCCAGCTTCTGCGTGGTGGGGTGGACGACCTTGCCCCCCCTGCTGGGTCAGAAGATGTGCTGGGCCCATCGTGAGGTGGATTGGAGGGACCTCCGAGAGGCTGAGCAGCTCCGAGAACCAGTTCAAGTCAATTGATGTGGTATTCTTGTGATGGGTCCACATGCCGTGGACGGATATCCTCCTGGGTGGGTCCCCAGCCCTCAAGGGAGGAGTCTGTGGTAATCGTTACCTGTGGGACGGGGGGCCTGAAGGGCTTGCCCGTCTGTAGGTTGCAGCAGTCCCTGGACCACCATGCGAGGTCCGGGTGGGGAAACGGGGGGGGGGGGGGGGGGGTCTTGATCATTTCGGCCTGAGAGCCCCTCTCCTGGTTCCACAATGCTGCGAAGTGGAGCTCAATATTCCTCATCATGAGTCTTGTGTGAGGGACGTCGGATGTGTGGAGATATTAGAAATTAGTACCATCTTGTACAGACTCTGCTGTCAGATGGTTCCCAGATTAGTGACAAAACCTCCACCAGACTCCATGTACACTCCGAAAAATTTAAAACATGCAAGCCGTGTACTGACCTTCCGGCTGCAGTGGGTGTGTTCAGCAATCAGTTCTAGTAGTTGGCAGAGTCTGGTTGGTCGAATCGTGACATACTATTAAGACACTGTCACGAACAACTTGCTGTGAAATGA